>NC_030833.1:8750000-9050000 GCF_001704415.2 Capra hircus | reverse complement strand
ATTACGTGTAATGAGGCACTTTTTCTCTTCTTGATGAGACTTTAGCCTAATATGAGATGGCGTATTTTTTTCTTTTTTTTTTTTTCCATGAGGATAATTACCCCTTCCCAGGAAAAGCAGGGTTTGTTGCGCAGAATATAGCAAATTATTTTATTTCCTGCCATCTTGACTGCCAGTAAATTATAAAATTAAGTTTCAGTGGCGCATTAGCACCATTTTGGAAAAAGCTCCAGACTATTTTTCTTTTTCTTTTCTTTCTTTTTTTCTTTTTTTAAAAAAATTCATGTACTGCTGTCCTCTGGGACTGTGGAGGCTATTATTCACAGAATAGATGTTTTTCTGCCAATTCCTAGTATTCAGATGTATTGAAGCAGCAACATAGGTTTAATTTTTCTGGCTGATATCCAATGTAGAATGTTCTTGTAAGCGTCTTTGTGTTCACATAATTATCATCACGAAGTTAAGTAATATGTCCCCTCTTTGCTCTTCCCTCACTCCTCCTTTGGATGTCAAATTACCATTTTTTTGTGTAGTGCTTCAATTAGATACAAAGTAACTAAATTTGAATCACAGGAAGGTGGTGACACCAATGATTAAAAGGCAAGAAATTCAGAGTTAATATAGTCATTTTACTTAACTCTTCCTGTTTGTTAAAAAGCAAATTTGAAGAGAAAAATACGAAGAGAACATCATTAATTAAGGACAATGTCATGTCGAACTTTGGTTTTCTGTATTCAATTATTTTTTCTGACTTTAAGACAAGTGTGTGTGCATGCATGTGTGTGTGTCCATGCATGTGTGTGTGCATGTATGTGCCTGCATGTCTGTCTGCTTCTGCTTCTTTTGGTCTTTGTTTCTGGAGAAGAAAACATTTCTTAGGAAGAAGAAGCAGAATGGAATGGGAAGAGAAAAAGAGAGCCAAGGACTGGGAGTCAGGAGTTGAGTTTTAGGGTGGGCTCTGCACCTAACTCAGAAAAGGCACTGGCACCCCACTCCAGTACCTGGATTTTCTTGCCTGGAAAATCCCATGGACGGAGGAGCCTGGTAGGCTGTAGCCCATGGGGTTGCTAAGAGTCGGACATGACTGAGCGACTTCACTTTCACTTTTCACTTTCATGCATTGGAGAAGGCAATGGCACCCCACTCCAGTGTTCTTGCCTGGAGAATCCCAGGGACGGGGGAGCCTGGTGGGCTGCCGTCTATGGGGTTGCACAGAGTTGGACACGACTGAAGCAACTTAGCAGCAGCAGCAGCTGCACCTAACTGGGCTTCCCTGGTGGCTCAGACGGTAAAGAATCTGCCTGCAGTGCGGGAGACCCAGGTTTGGTCCCTGGGTTGGGAAGATCCCCTGGAGAAGGGCATGGCAACCTAGTCCAGAATTCTTGCCTAGAGAAGTCCATGGACAGAGGAGCCTGGCCGGGGCTACGGTCCATGTGGTCACAAAGAGTTAGTCACGACTGGGTGAGTTTTTCACTTTCTGCCCTAACTGACTATGTGGTTTGGGCTTGACTGCCTCTTTGGCTCTCAGTTCCCTCTGGAAAATGCATGGGTTCCAGCAGATGAGTAGTGTTTAGGAACCTGGAAGTTATTCATTTCAGTTAGTGAAAGGCTCATGTATGGGGATTGCTCCAAAGCAACCTAGACTTGTTTGTGTGTTTTGTGGCCTTCTCTGCTCCACCACTGTACTTTCTCGATGATGCTGATTCCCACGGGTCCAGTTGCCCCACGGCCCTGGCTTGCCAATGGCCTGGTGGGTCCTGTCTGGCGTTGACTAAGTTCCTGCTTCGTGTTGTCTGCTCAAGACAAGTTCTTTACATCAGCCAGGATGCTTCAGCCCAGAGGTTTCCCTTTGGTGAGAACCTGTCTCTGCAACTTCTCGTTGGTGTCCCAGTGTTTTCTCTTTATTGAGGATGACCAAAGACTCTATTTGTCCTTTTTGGATAAATGGAATGCACCTGTTTGACGTGGGCTGACCTCCTGGTATGGGGAATGTTCACTAAATTGATGTCTTTCTCACATGTGCATCAGCCTGCAATAAAAACCTCCCATCTGGAGCTTTTAAGAAAGTGCTATTTGGGGTACTTCTCTTTTAGGGTGTTTGTGTGGCTTACCTCACTTTCCCCTTGGGATCACCGAGGAGCTCCGTGTGCTGCTTCCTGATGGGCTGTGTTTGTCTCCTGTGTGCTGGATGACTCCATGCCCAGCCAGGGTCCTGGCACAGGTCAGCACCTGTGTCCTATGGGACTAAGTACCCCTGTGCCACAGTGAGAAGTGCATTCAACACTGGTGTGTAGGGTCCCCACAAAATGTATGCCCACCTAGAACCTGTGAAGGTGAACTTGCTTGGAACTAGGGTCTCTGCAAATACAGTCGTCACTGTTGTTATTTTGACTTCATGTTGATCAGCCAACCCCAGGCTTTGAAAAGGACACTGGAACACAGAATCTGTGTTGTAATCTCAGGTTACAACTCTGGAGTTTTATTGAAAGAAGAAAATTTTATAAGAATGCACAGCGGTAGAGGAAGCCTGCGTGGCACGGGGTAACTGGCCTCTGGCACTGGGAATGCTTCCAGTAGACCCTGCAAACTTTGAGTTCCTGTTCACCAGAGTGACCACCAAGACTACTTGCTGAGACATCTTCACCAAGGTACAGGTGACCGAGGCTGGAGGCTGAGGGAGCACGCAGAAAGGGAGAGGGCTGAAAAGTTCCTCTCAGCATTGGAATTCACACAGATTTGAATATTCAGTCCTAAGGGCTATAAATAATGTGAGTTTTCATTGACGGGAAAGCAGTGCTACATTTAGTACAATAATTAGTTATTTGATTACTTTTGCTTTAGCCTGAAGTAGAGGACAATTGACAAATGTGAATACCTCAGAGACTGATGGTGCGCAGTAAACTAACTTTATTTATGACAAAATGCAATTTTATTAATATGAATTGACAGTAATTAATTTGCTAGTGTTGTTAATAATTGCATGTAATTTATGAAATATTCATGCTAGGGCAGAATAAAATAGTGCACAGGTCCTCTGGCTTATTTGTTTAAAAGTCTGAATATTTCAAAAAGCCTTTCGAATTCAATGTGTCCATATTACAGTGGACTGAAAGCCCACAAAATAACAAGTATTTGCATTGTGCCTTTACAGTCCTTATTTTAGCTGTTCTTAACTTGACTTCTAGGCACTTCCAGGGATACTGTGCCTGTACTTCAGGGCACCATGACACTCCTGAAATTAAATAGGAGGGTGTAATTTTTACAAGGGCTTCCCTGGAGGCTCAATGGTAAAGAATCTGACTGCTAATGCAGGAGACACAGGTTCGGCCCCTGGGTCGGGAAGATCCCCTGGAGACAGAAATGGCTACCCACTCCAGTATTGTTACCTGGAGAATCCCATGAGAGAGGAGCCTGGTGGGCCATAGACCAGGGGTTCAGAAAGAGTCAGACACGACTTAGTGACTGAAAAAGAGCAACAAATTTTTATGAGCCTTCTCCAAAAGATTAAGTACTTACTACATCATCTATCTTCATTAAAGTTCCCCAAATAGTTTGTCCCCATTTCACAGTAAGGCAGACTGAGGCTAAAGAGGCCTTAACTCTTGGTAGCCACACAAGGTCAAGTGGCAGAGGCAAGCCTCGGCTGAGGTTCTCTGGCTCCTTCTTCCAGGACCCACAGAGTAAAATCTAATTTTGCTTTTATTCCATTTTTTTTTTCCTGAATGAAAGTATGGGCTGTTTCCCCCTCCTAATTCAGTTTGGCCCTCTTGTTCCTAGAAAAGGATTGTAATTAGAGAGAATCACAATTGAATTGAGCTAATGCGATCAGCGACATGGGGCTGGAGTCTGTGACCCGGCTCTGTCCAGGCCTTTACTCACCGTCTCGCTTCACAGAACCCCTCCCATGCTGGGGGCTGCAGCGCGGGGACCCCAGGGCAGCTGTGTTTAGGGGCCGGGAGAGGCAGCTGTTGGGTTCTGGAACATGCGCCCAGGAAGTCCTGGCTCCGTTCTAACTCCGTGGACTGACCTCACCGGCTGTAGTCCGTTCCCGTGTGCAGAAGGGCCCCGGGTCTGGTTTCCTGTTGTCGTCTGAAGATTCTGACGCACTTTTGAACAGGGGACCCCACATTTTCATTTTGCACTGGCCTCAAAAATTATGTAGCTGGCTTTGTGGTCCCTCTGGAACTCTGAGACCAGTCGTTTTGCCACTCTGAAGTCTCAGCTCTCCATCAGAGAAAGGGACATACGCTTTACTCCACAGGGTCCTCGAGGAGTTAAGTGAGAACACGCGCATGGATGCAGCCCAGGGTCAGTGCCAGCATCTGCATTAGAGATAGTGTCCCGGCGTCAGCATCTTCTAGCCCTCACTGACCAGAGCTGCTTTCAGAAGGAGGGCAGAGGGGGTCTGAGTCCAGTCCAGGGCTCCTCCTGAGCACCTCCCACCTCTACCCCGTCTCAGATCAGAGCCATCAAAACCTGACAAAGACCCAAGTCCATAGATAATTCAGGGTGATAAGTTTGCCCTGCATTCTTGGCTGGGGTCCTTGGAGCTCAGTGCTGAAGATAACCTAATGGGGGAGGGTCATTTAGGGTTCAAAAGACCACCTGCAGTCTACCTCTTTTCACTCCGCAGGCATGTGCCTGACTCATTTTGAGAGGAAAAGAAAAATGTTTTCTGCACGAAGTTGTCAACTCATTGTTTTTCTACGCCTGTGACCTCAGACACATTTTCCTCTCTGAACTCAGTCTTCTCATTTGTAAAATAATAATAATTTCAGTTACCTCCTGGGGCTGTGAGGGGCATTGGACAAGAAAACTCAGGTGGAACTCTTGGTACAATGGTTGCCTGAAGGACGCACTAAGAGTCAGCTTTTCTTTGCCGTCCTTGTCTGATGATTATTAGTTGATAACATTCGTGCAACTAGCAGATCTCAGCCCTCTTTGGCAGGGTGGATGAAGGGTTAGACTGAGGGCAGAGGAGTCACTCTAGACCTGCCAAGCCCCCCTGGCTGCCCCACTGCCCCCGGTTTCTCCCTTTGTTCATCCCCCATGAATAGGCTGGGGCCAGCTTGTCACCTCTGCTGTCTCCAACCCCCCAGACCTGGGGAGAGATTTCAAGTGAGAGCCGGGCTAGTGTACTGCAGGCTCCTTCTTCCTTGAGCCTTGCGTTTAACTCCCCAGATAACATCGTTACGACCTCCCTGAACTAGGATTGTGATCTAAGTGTGTGTGCCCAGAATCCACGTGAAGCTGAGCTCCTTGCGGACACAGAACCCTTGATTTCATTCTGCCCTGGAACTGGTTCCTAGGGAACTTGTGCTGAATAAAAAATGAAACTGAACCTTGAAAGGAAAGGACCTTCTACTTCTGGACAGCAATTTTTTTAAACCATTTTAATCATTTTTAAGTGTACAATTCAGCGGCATTAAGCAGAGCTGAGATACTGGGCCACCACCACCACCACGATCCACGTCCAGTACTTTCCCATCATCTGGCACTGAGACTCTGAGCTCGTTAAACAATAAGTCCCCGTGCCCCCTGCCCCCAGCTCCCCTGTCCCTGGCCACCACTACCCACCCTTCTGTCTCTATGAATTTGTCTGTTCTGGGTGCCTCGTGAAAGTGGAGCTACACAACATTCATCCTCTTGTGTCCAGCTACTTTCACTTAATATGTCTCCAAGTTTCCTCCATGCTGTAGCATGTATCAGAATTTCATTCCTTCTTAAGGCTGAAAAATAGTCCTTTGCATGGATAGGCTGAGTTTGGTTTATCCACTCATCAATCAATGGGCAGATGGAGCTGGTTGGGTTTTGCCCAGCTTTGACTAATTGTTAATAGTGCTGCTGTGAACATGATGTGAACATGCTCTTTGAATCCCTGCCTCCTGTTCTTCTGGATATATACCTAGGAATGGAATTACTGGGTCATATGATCATTCTGTTTTTGTTTTTTTTTTTTAGAACTGCCAAACTGTTTTCCATGCAGCTGCACCATTTTGCAACCCGCCCGACCATACATGAGGGCTCAGTGTCTCTACATCTTTGCCAATACTTGTTATTTGAGGTAGTACTTTAAACCATGAGGCAAACCATCTCCTGTTCTTCCTGTAAACATACCGGCATCTTTGCTGAAAGCAGACTTCCATTCTAAGCGGGGAAGAACTGGTGCAGGGAAGGAGAGAGTCTGGGAGAGATGGTCATTAGCGGTCGCTTGGGGACACTGAGGACCAGTCCCGCCCTTTAGTAATGGATGGGGCAATCTCTGTGGCTGGGCCACTGGGCGCTCCCTCTACTCTCTGCTTTTCCAGGGACAAGTGCTTTAGGGAAATGGAGGACGTAATACAGGGAAGATGGTGGCCTTGGCTGCCGTGTTTGGTTAATTCTGACCGAAGAATGCAGAGTGAAAGTGTGTCTCCGCCTGACCTCCTGCAACAAGTAATAAACTGTTCTTTTTCGGGCAGAGGTGTGGGCGGGATGGGGTGGCTGGGCCCACATAGGGGCAGGATGAGTCTACCAAGCACGGTGTGCCAAGGAGCCAGGCATTTCAGATTGTAACTTGAATTGTTTTAGCAAGCCACAAGCCTCATGAGGTTGCTGAGCTGTCCAACGCCCCCTGCTCCACCCTTCCAGTGGGACCCCAGGGAGGCTGCTCTGTGGGGACCATATCCTGTGATTCCAGGCACACAGCAGCTCAGCCCACCAGGCCCTCTCTCTGCAGCCGAAGGCAAACAGCCTGGAGGGGGAATGAGGCTTCCCAGATTCTCTGGGCTGAGAACTCCTGGATCTACTAAAGATCTCGACCTGTCCCCACAGAGACCGAGGCCTGGGAAGGGGGCTTGGGTCTGTTCGTGTAGCTGGCCATCTTCCCTGGGGGAGGGCTGAGGACAGCAGGAGCCTCTGTGCCCTGAGGGTCCACCTGCAGGGCAGAACCTGCGTGCGGGCATGCTGAGCTGCGATGGGACTGACAGGGACAGAGGCTGGGTCCTTAAGTGAAGCCCAGTGGAGAGAGAGGGGGCATGGCAATGACTAGTACTTCCCGAACACTCCAGGCTCAGCACCAGTGGAGGGGTGATGGGCACAGGACCACCATCTTCTCTTCCTGGGCAGCCAGTGGTGTCTGCAGTTATTTGAGTGCTTACTGTGTGTGTGGCATCGTGCCACGTATTTGGCAGGCCCTTTGCCCCATGGTGGGGATTCCTAGATCCCCTTTGCAGCATGACTTGGGTGGTGAGTATGATATTTCTCAGTTGCCTGGCTTTGGGAAAGTCAGGTGACCTCTCTGAGCCTCAGTGTCATCATCTGAGAAGTGGGGATAACAGTCTTCACGGGGAGAATAAATGTGAAAACCTTCTCTGTAAAGGCAAAACCCTGTTTTCGATGTTGACGCTCTCAGCGGTGCAAAAGCAGTGTGTCACAAAGTCTTGAAGATGTTGCTGCTGCTGCTGCTAAGTTGCTTCAGTCGTGGCTGACTCTGTGCGACCCCAGAGACGGCAGGCCACCAGGCTCCCCCGTCCTTGGGATTCTCCAGGCAAGAACCCTGGAGTGGGTTGCCATTTCCTTCTCCAGTCCGTGAAAGTGAAAAGTGAAAGTGAAGTCTCTCAGTCGTCTCCGACTGAGCAGCCCCATGGACTGCAGCCTACCAGGCTCCTCCATCCATGGGATTTTTTAGGCAAGAGTACTGGAGTGGGGTGCCGTTGCCTCCTCCACTCGAAGATGTTAGGAGATACATTAATGAACAAAGAGAACTTAGAATGTCTTACTTGTGCAGGTGCAAATATTGAAGGGGTCCCGTGCAGTAAGTCACGCCAGCAGAGTAACCACTGCCCGGCTAGTGGAAACTGAACGGGGCTCCCCACTCTGGTCTTTCAGAGACCAAAGTCCATTTTTTAAAGATAATTGGCTCTTTAAGATACCTATTTACCTGGCTGCATCGATCTTCGTCGCAGCATTTGGGTCCATCGTTGCATCATGCAGGATCTTTGGCTGCAGCGCTAGGACTCTCTAGTTGTGGCACGCGGGCTCAGCTGCTCCACGGCAAGTGAGATATTAGTCCTCTGACCAGGGATCGAACCAGCATCCCCTGGACTGCAAGATGGATTCCCCAAAGCCATGTTTTTAAGCACCACACTTCAGGGCTCCTGTGATGTATGTGAGTCCACAAATCACCCTGCCCCGCTTAAAAGATGGGAGACTGAGATTGGAGAGAGGACCCGATATGTGGAGAAATGCTAGAGGGTGGGGTTTGAGGACATTTATTTTCAGAAGCTAGGGTCTGGAGTTGCTCAGTTCAGTTCAGTCATTCAGTCTTGTCTGACTCTGCGACCCCATGGACGGCAACACACCAGGCTTCCCTCCCTCAATTTCTCCCATAGCTCATTCAAACTCATGTCCATTGAGTTGGTGATGCCATCTGACCATCTCATCCTCTGTCGTCCCCTTCTCCTCCTGCTTTCAATCTTCTCCAGCATCAGCGTCTTTTCTAACGAGTTGGCTCTGTGCATCAGGTGGCCAAAGTATTGGAGTTTCAGCTTCAGCATCAGTCCTTCCTATGAATATTCAGGGTTGATTTCCTTTAGGATTGACTAGTTTGATCTCCTTGCAGTCCAAGGGACTCTCAAGAGTCTTCTCCAACGCCACAACTCAAAAACATCAATTCTTTGGTGCTCAGCTTTCTTTATGGTCCAGCTCTCACATCCATACATGACTAACTGGAAAAACCATAGCTTTGACTATATTAACCTTCCTAATTTGTTCATTTATTTATCAAATGTTTATTAAGCAGGTATTAATACTATGTATAAGGAACTGGTCTCGGTGAGCAAACCCAGGTACAGTTCCAACTCTCATGGAGCTTTTAGGCTGTGGATGAGGTAAAGCAAGTAATCTGGGCCCTAGAAGGTTCACTCTGGCTTCAGTGTGGAGAATACACTCAGAGCAAAACAATTCAAAATGGCAAAGGAAAACAGAGAACATATATGTTGAGTAAAATCTTAAATAGATGACTCATTATCTAGACTAACAAAATCAAGAAATGCAGCCACCTGCTTACCTGCACGTGTGCACATCACCTGCATGGCCTCATGCCAGCACTCCTGGGCAGACGGGCCAGATGGGGGACACACCCGAGCCTCGCATCTCTGTGCCTGCAGCTTGTCTTGAGGCGGGCCCTCGAGACATTCCTGCTGGCTAAACAGACACATGAGTGACCCTGCCCTCCTGCCAGCCAGGCTATGAGATCTGAGTCCACACTCTGTGAGGTGAGAGGGTTTCTGAAGGTTCCTGCTTCCAGGGTGCAGTCTCCCTGCTCATCCCTCTAAGCTTGGGGGCTGGTAGGTTGGTCCCTGAAGGGCTGGGTGGTGGAAGTAGGAGGTGCTAGGGGGACAAACGAGGAAGTCCCTGCTCAATACTGAGAAGTCCAAGGGGAAGGAAGGCCACTTAACACAGACCCCTGCACACCCGGCCCCATCCTTCGAGGAGACCCTGAAGGAAAGGGAGTGGGAAGTTAATACTGAGCTTGTAAGGCTTATGTTTAAAGACATTTTACTTACATTTAAAAAAAATTTTAAAACTTTTATTGGCACATAGTTGATTTACAGCATGTTTCAGGTGTACAGCAAAGTGATTCCATTACACATATATGTATAATCATTCTTTTTCAGATTCTTTTCTCATATAGTTTATCCCAGAATAATGAGTGGAGTTCCCTGTGTTATATGATAGGTCCTTGGTGGTTATCTGTCTTTTATACAGTGGTATGTGTATATGTTAGGGACTTCCCTGGTGGCTCAGCAGTAAAGAATCCGCCTGCTTTGCAGAAGCCCTCGATCCTTGGGTTGGGAAGATCCCCTGGAGGAGGAAATGGCAACCCGCTCCAGTATTCTGGTCTGGACCATCCCATGGACAGGGCCTGGTGGGGTACAGTCCATGGGGTCACAAAGAGACACGACAGAAGTGACTGAGCATGCATGCACGCACGCACGTGTGTGTTAATCTCAAGCTCCTGGTTTATCCCTCCCCTGAGCCTGAAAGATGAAAGACTCAGGGTCCCTCAAAGCGGAGGAAACCTGAGGGTGGGCGTGGGGGCTGGGGAGCGGGCTTCTTACTGTGCGCACGTGCTCCTCTCCCTGGAGTTTCCACGGTGTGCATTAACGGGGCTATTTCTCACACTTGCTGCCTCAGAACTGGAGGAGGGCCAGGTGAGTGAGTTTAAGAGGGAGTCTTGGCTTTTCCCGCAGCAATCGGTGAAAAGACATCAGCAGGAGAGAGATTGGTGAGAGAGAGCGGGAGTTTGCCGGGGTGAAGGGTTACTCTTTTATAGCTGGAAGGCCTGAGCCGTGAGCTATACCCTTCCTGCCGGCTTGGCTGCAGCCCCTGCCACTCTGCCTCACCTGACCTGTGATTTGAGATGAGCCAAATCGTAATTCCTCCAGGGTGATGGACAGAATGAATGTGTCACGAAGCAATTTGGTGCCAAGTGTCTGAAGGCAGAGCAGCAGCTAGAGACAGAGGAGCTGGGGAGGGCTCCTGTGGTAGGGGGAGGGCTGCTGCATGGGGGTCCCTAGGGCCCATATCAGAGCTGAGATTCTCCAGTACGGAGTTGAATTTGCTCCGCCTTGTGATTTCTGAGACCAGTCAGCCTGGGTAGGTGTCCCAGACTGTCCTGCTGTACATGTATATTTATTATTTTGGCCATGCTTGTGGCATATGGAATTTTAATTCCCCCGCCAGGGTCTGAACCCAAGACCCACGCAGTGGGAGCACAGAGTCTCAACCACTGGACCGCCAGGAGAGCCCCTTGCCCAGGTATATTAATTATTTTTTGCTATCCAAACATTAGTGGCTTCAAACAAAAAAAATTATGATTTCAAATTGCCTGAGGGTCAGGGATCCAGGAGTGGCTTATCTGGATGGTTCTGGCTCAGGGTCTTTCAGAGGCTGCAGTCAGGCTGTTGGTGGGATGGAGCTCCAGGCATCTCAAGGCTCGACGGGGGCTGGAGACCTCACTTCCAAGATAGCTCACTTGCCTGCCTGACAAGTTACTGCTCGTAGCTGGCAGGAGGACTGAGCTTCTTACCGTGTGGGCCTCTCTGCAGGGATGCTTGAGGGTCCTCACAGCATGGCTGCCAGCTTTCCTGAGCATAAGCGTCCAAAGAGGGCAAGGTGAAAACAGTGGCTTCCAGGACCAGCCTCAGAGTCCCACTCTGCCATTTTACAATGTACTATGGTTGGCTTCACAGGCCAGCCCTCTTTCATACGGAGGGCACCATGCAAAGATGTAATACCCAGGGACTTCCCTGGTGGACCAGTGCTAACGCTCTGTGCTCCCAATGCAGGGGGCTGCATCACCAATTCAATGGACATGAACTTGGGCTTACTCTGGGAGATGGTGAGGGAGACAGGGAAGCCTGGTGTGCTGCAGTCCATGGGATCAGGAAGAGTCAGACACAACTTGGCAACTGAACAACAACAACAAGAAGGAACTGGATCCCACACGACTCAGGTAAGAGCTGGCATGCTGCAACTAAAGATCTCGCATGTCGCAAGGAAGATCAAATGTCCTGCAAGCTGCAACTAAGACCTGGCGCAGCCAAATAAATAAATAAATGTTAATTTTTTTTTTTAAAGATGTAACTACCCAGATGCCAGGATCACTGGAGACCATCTGGAGGTTGGTAATCCCACCTGTAAGAGAGTAACCATGTCTGCCCACCTTCTTGTTGTGAAGATACAAGGAGATCTTGTGTAGGAAAGATCTCTGAGAAGCAGTGGGTGGGAAGTGTCACCATGGTTAGGAGCTCGGGCTCGGGGCATGGCAGGATGACATGTCTGAAATGAGAGGTGCTGTAAGGATAAAATACACTTCAGATTTCTAGGACTTAATAGGAAAAAGAGAATGTAAATGATCTCATTACATGTTGAAATGATATTTTTGGATAGTGTGCTAAAGACATTTTTTTATTAAAATTAATTTCACTTGTTTCTTTTCATTTGCTAATGTGGCTACTAGAAAATTTAAAATTATGTATGTGACTGGCATTTTATTTGATGGGATAGTGCTGGTCTGTGTTGTGAGACCTAGACTGGAGTCTCATCCATTTCCCCCCAGAACTTCCAAAGGGATGAGCGAATGGCTGAGCCCGTGCTCTGAATACAGTACACATCCAAGGAAAGTTGAATAGGCAGCTGGGGAGAGGGAATACTGGGAACTTTGGAGTCAGACAAACCTGGATTTAAATCCTGGCTCCATCTCCAAGCTCCTAACCTCTGTGATCAGAAACTCCACATCTGTAAAATGGGTCCCTGGTCTCTGCTTAGCTTATTCTGCTCAACTCAGATGAAAATACTAATGAGGTATGACCTTGCGCTGATGGGTGGGTTCGTTATGCAGGTTCTCCATATAAATGCCTCCTGGCCTTGGGCTGGAAGCACCTAAGGGCCTCAGTGGGACACCAGGCTAAGGAATGGTTAAGGAGAGTACCGTCTTCCCTGGTGACGCAGTGGTAAAGAATCTGCCTGCAATGCAGATGCAGGAGACGTGGGTTTGACCCCTGAGTTGGGAAGGTGCCCTGGAGGAGGGAATGGCAACCCACTCCAGTTCTGCCTAAGAAATTCCATGGACAGAGGAGCCTGGTGAGCCACAGTCTACAGGGCTGTAGTGGGAAGCTCAGTGAAGCGACTGCACACACACAGGGGAGCAGACACACAGGCAGGCCTGTACCGCCAGCCACACGCCAGCCACAATCCAAGGGTGGCAGAAGCAGCGTGGGGTTTTCTAATTTTCCTGTTCTACTTCTGTTTCCCACTGTGCCCTTGTCTTGATCCCTGATGGAAACAGAGGGAGTGAGAACAGATCAGTCTGGCCACCACTGCCCCATGCCCTTAGCCCATCACGGGTGACAGCCTGGAGGAGGTGCCTCCTGACCGGGGAAGCTGGTCCCAAGGCAGTGGAGCAGGGGTGTGTCAGAGGGGCCGCCCACCTCCCCCCAGTCTCCTCCGCAGGGACCTCCCTCCCGCCCCGCCCCTGAGAACCATCTCCGAGCTCCACACCCTCTCTCGGTTCCCCTAGGGACCGGAGACAAACAAAAGGGAGACGTGCTTGCTGTTATCAAGGCACAAAATCCTTCCACTTAATTGAAACAAGCCATGGCAACCAGCGTGGTGCAGGCGGCAGGGCTCAGGGTGGCCGTCGCCACTGAGGGTGATACCCACGTGCGTCTCTTTGCTCCAGGAGAGGCGACCATGCTGTGCCTTTTGGGCACATGGCCTTCATTTGCAGCTCCAAGGGCGGAAACTTAGGGTTTCAGTGGGGCTGACACCTACAGCCACTTTTGGGTCAGTGTCCCCTCCTGCTAGTGAGCCAGGCAACCCCAGGGCAGGTTTAGACCCCACCTCCAATAATCAGCTGAAGGCTGCACTGGGAAAAAAGTTGTGACCAGATGCAGTCCCACACTCAGGATACTGCTGGGTAGGACACATACAGCCAAATTGTTACTGGACAGGGGGTACGGACTTTGGTGGGGTGTGGCGGCAAGCGACTGGGGAGGAATCAGAGAAGGCTTCCTGGAGGAGGGGGGCGGGTCACATGAGTATTAGGAGTCGTGGGAAGACTCAGAATCCAGTGGCAGGAAGGAGTGGCAGGAGGGGAGGGGAGAGAGAGAGAGAGCATGGCTTGATGGGGCTGACACAGGTCTGTGTTCCCAGACCATGAAGTGCTAGGAGAAAGTTGGGGGACTGTGGCTGAGAGGCCTGGACATTCCTGGGCATGGTGACAGGGAGCCGCAGAAGGTTGCTAAGCAGCTGAGTCGGGTCAGAGACTGCTGAGCTGGGTTGTGCTAGAGAAACCCAGATGGCTCTTCTTTCCCTGTGAGGTCTGGGTGTGTGCTGTGGGCACACAGGGGCTCCTGCTGGGGAGAGAGGATGACCTCAGAACACCCTGATGCCCACTGCGGGAGGACCCGGCAAAATGCACGCTCAGTGCGAGGCAACCCAGCGTCCAGGGACAGGAGAGGTCTCGGAGTCAGGTATCAGACAGCTGTGTGACCTCAGGCAAGTCACTTAACCCCTCTGAGCCTGGGGTTTCTCATTTTTTTAACACAAGGAAAGGATAAGATCACGTATGTGAAACACACAGCAAGCGCTTGCTGCATAGACATTCTTCAGAACAGGACGCCTGCTGTTTCCAGTTCAAAGCTTCACAGAAGCGAATTGAGCCCAACGTGGTTCACTTGCATCGTGCATGCATGCTCAGTTGCTAAGTTGTGTCTGACTATTTCAGACTTCCATGGACTGCAGCCTTCCAGGCTCCTCTGTCCATGGGATTTCCCAGGCAAGAACGTTGGCATGGGTTGCCATTTCCTTCTCCAGGGGATCTTCCCCACCCAGGGCTTGAACCCACATCTCCTGCATTGGCAGGTGGGTTTTTTACCACTGAGCCACCAGGGACACCCTTACTTATACTCTCACTTACATCAGAGTCCATCAAATTCAGATTTCTCCAGGACTCTGAAGGCTTTCAGAGGTGGCTGTGGAGAGAAAGAGACTACTTTTGGGATGCAAATTTCTTCTTTAATAGTGGTAGAAAACCCTCTGAGGCACTTCCCTGATGATCCAGTGGCTAGGTCTCCACATTCCCCATGTGGGCGGTCTGGGTTCGATGCCTGGTCAGAGAATGAAATCCCGCATGCTGAAATTGAAGATCCTGTGTGCCCCAGTGAAGACCCAGCACAGCCAAATATTTGAATAAACAAAAAAATATTAGAAAATAGAAAACATTCCAGAACTCAAGGACAGGATGAACATTTCCTTGACTAAACTCTCCCCCAGAAGGGGGGCATCTGCAGGTCTAGACTAGAGTATCCAGGGCATCAGCTTCCTCTATTGCCCATGCACAGGGCGCTTCAGGTACTAGTGCCAGGCCGGAGGTGATGGCATTGTTTGTAGCCAAGAGAGTCCTTAGATTTAAGAGCCAAGTGCTTACACTTGGGTTTAAGATACAGCCACCTCAGATGGTAAAGGCTCTGCCTGCTGTGCGGGAGACCTGGGTTTGATCCCTGGGTTGGGAAGATCTCCTGGAGGAGGGCATGACAGCCCACTCCAGTATTCTTGCTGGAGAATCCCGGGACAGAGGAGCCTGGTGGGCTACAGTCCATGGGATCTCAAAGACCCATGGAGTCAGACATGAATGAGGTCCTAAGCACACAGCACCATATCCTCAAGTTAAGGCGTCTTACATGTTCAGGTGCCTCGAGCTGCTATTTAGGGAAGGCAGACTCTTGGGTCTTGTGTCTCATGGCTCTAGACTAGGCACGAGATGGCATAGTCAAGAATGGTATGCATGGGTCAGGTTGGGAAGCCCGGACACCTCATTCTGGGAACTTCTTGGTCCAATGATAGAATCCATCTCAGTACAAAGGCGGTTGCTTGCAGGGAAGGGGGTAAATTTCCAGGGTCTTTAAAAGCCACAGATACAGAGGCTCTGATTTAAGAACCTTATGGACAGTGATTTTCTTTTAGGTCATTTATTAAACAGCTTGAACCCCTCCTTCCATCCAGTTTTACCCTCTGTCTTCTCAAGACTAGCCTGGAAGGAGGAACTGGTTTTCTTTAAATAAACCTGGGCTACTGCATCCGATTCAGATGGGGGCAGCTTAAGGACCTCAGTTCTCTAGTAAGGGTTAGGACTTCGGGATGAATTAAAATACCAAAGGCAAGAAGCCTGGAAGGGAGAAATGATGATTCCTGCTGGTTCCTCCCAGCACCTGTGGTGCCCAAGGCAATCTGCCCCACGGGGAGCCGGGGAGTCAGTGAGAGGGAAATGGTGCAATTCAGGAGGGGTTAGAAATTGGGCTCATATATCAGCCATTAGGGAACTTTACTCGATGAGAAAATGAGAACTTTTTGTGGTTGCTAAAAAGAGCACCATTCTTAATTTGACCTCTTCTTGGCCGTGGAGATGGGCACTTTATCTGAAACGCAAGTGCATAGAAAAGGAAGAAAAAGAAAGCCTTCGATGTAAGGAGGGGCGGCCAGGCTGCGTCCTGTTCCCCTGAGGCCACTCATCTGCCTTGGTCCCTGGAGTAAGTTCAAGGGATAAGACAGGATCCCTGTCTCATGGCTCTGAGAGGTGCAGGCTCTGATGGAAAAGTGCTTTAAGGATGTGGTTGCTGCTGCTGCTGCTGCTAAGTCGCTTCTAGAGATTACCATGCCACGTGAAGTAAGTCAGACAAAGACAAGTGTATATGATAGCGCTTATATGTGGGATCTAAAAAATGATACGAATGAACTTACTTACAAAACATGAATAGATTCACAGACATGGAAAACATAGTGGCCTAAGGGGACGTGGGGGAGGGATAAATGAAGAGGTTGGGGTTAAAATATAAACACTACTAAATACAAAATAGATAACCAACAAGGACCTGCTGTATAGCACAGGAAACTATACTCAATATCTTGTAATAATGTATAATGGAAAGGAGTAAAAAAGAATATATATATAGAATCATATATAAGAATAAAATATATAAATATAAGAATACATGTATATGTGCTTCCCTGGTGGCTCAGCAGTAAAGAATCTGCCTGCCGTGCGGGAGATCAGGGTTTGTTCCCTGGGTTGGGAAGATCTCCTGGAGGAGGGCATGGCAACCCACTCTAGTATTCTTGCCTGGAGAATTCCCATGGACAGAGGAGCCTGGCAGGCTCTAGTCCATGGGGTCACAAAGAGTTGGGCACGACTGAAGTGACTAAGCACAGCATGTGTACACACACACACACACACACACACACACACACACAGAGAGTATATGTATATTATATATATATAAATATACACACACAACTCAATCACTTTACACCTGAAAGCAACACAACACTATGAATATCTATATTTCAATAAAAATTTTTTAAAAACCTAAACCAAAAAAGATGCTGTGTACACTGGGCCAAAGTGATTTAGTACTTGTAGCAAACGGCTTTCACGAAGTTTGAAAGATGCAGCTTTGTGGTAGCCTGAACAAGCCCAAGAATAGAAGGGAAAGAGAAGTTTGAGGGGACCGGAGTGGTAGTCAAAGTGCTTGCTTCAAAGAAGAATTGGAAAAAAAGAGAGAGAGAGAGACTTCACGAATGGCATTTCTAATCCTGAGACTTTGTGACATAAAGTAGGACATCAGCTTGGATGCCTACCAGAAACGGCTTGGAGGATGGTTTAGAGAAATGAATTTCTAATTTCTCAAATGATATGCTTCTAAGTCGTGTGGAGACCATCGCTATTAGAACTGGTAGTGAGGGATGAGAGGGGGCCCCTACCCTGGAGCCCAAGCCCCCCTCCTTTATGACAAAACAGAAGGAGGCTTTTAGCAGCCCGGGCCTGGGTCCTAGATATGTAGGGATAGTGCACCGTGGCTTTTTTGTTTTTAAGCTTCATTTATTTGTTTTTGGCTGCGCTGTGTTTCCGTGGCTGCGAGTGGACTTGCTCTAGCCGTGGAGAGCGGGTGCTACTCTTTGCTGTGGTGCATGAGCTCCTTTGCTTTCCCTGGTGGATCAGATGGTAAAGTTTCTGCCTGCAAAGCAGGAGACCTGGGTTCGATCCCTGGGTCAGGAAGATCTCCTGGAGATTGAAATGGCTACCCACTCCAGAATTCTTGCCTGGAAAATGCCATGGATGGAGCAGCCTGGAAGGCTACAGTCCATGGGGTCCCAAAGAGCTGGACATGCCTGAGCAGCTTCACTTTCACTTTCACGGGCTTCTCTTGGCGGTGGATTTTCTCATCGCGGCGGCTTCTCTCGTTGAGGCTCCTGGGCTCTAGGTGAGCAGGCTTCGGGAGTTGGGACACATAGGCTTAGCTGCTCGGGGCATGTGGGATCTTAGTTCCCCAACCAAAGATCAAACCTGTGTCCCCTGCATTGGCAGGCACATTCTCAAACACTGGATGGGCAGGGAAGTCCACCACTGAGGCCTCCCCCGCCACCCCGCCCCGCCCTGTGGCTTTAACTTGAATTTCTTCTTTACCTTCTCATATCTTTATTGGCATTTGGGTTTCTTCTATGTGAAATGTCTCAAGTCCTTTGCCCTTTAGAAAATGTTGGATTGTTTAATTTTATAAAATTGATTCTGGATCTGACTCTTCCTTGGTTTTAAGGGTTGCACATTTGTTTCTGCTCTGCTCTGTGGCTTCATTTTCTTCTCTCTTAATGATATGTTGTTCTTCTAAAAGCAATTACTTATTTGGTTGTGCTGGCTGTTAGTTGCGGCACGTGGACTCTCTAGCTGTGGCACTCAGGCTGAGCTGCCCTGCGTCATATGAGATCTTAGTCTCCCAACCAGGGATTGAACCTACAACCTCTGCTCTACAAGGCAGATTCTTACCACTGCACCACCAGGAAAGTCCCTTAAGAGTATGCTTTGATAAGCAGAAGTTTAAAATTTTTAACGTGGTCAGTTATATCAGATTTTCCTTTTTATGGTTAATATTTTCTGCTTTGCTTTATAACTTTTTCCCACAAAGATAGTCTTCTATAGGATTTTGCCATTTATGTTTAGGTCTGCCTAGAGTTGATTTTTGAGTGTGGTATGAGGTAGGGGTCCAGTTAAATTTTTTTCCCTATAGATACCAAATTATCCCAGCTCTATTTATTAGCCTTTTTCATTGCGTTATGGTGCTACCTTTAGAATCAACCACATGTCTGTATATGCACAAATATCGATCTATTTGTGTCTTCTAAAGCCAGCACTGCACTGCAATAATAATATTAAAACTTTATGATAAGTTTTCTTTTCTGCTCTTAATTTCCGTCAGGACAAGATCTCCCTCTTGTTCTTCTGAAAACTTTCCTGGCTGATCTTGGCTCTTTTTCCACAAAAATTTTAGAGTCAGTTTTCAATTTACACAAAGTATCTGTTGAGAGTTTGCTTTGAATCTATAGAGTTGATATTTTGCAATACTGAGTCTTCCAAACTATGAGCATGATGTATCTCTCCATTTATTTAGGTTCCTTTAATTTTTTCAAGGTATATAGTTTTGTCTATGACTTGAGTATCTTTTGTTAGCTATACTTGTAAGTAGTTGCTATTTTTGAAGTTATTAAAAATTATTATCATTAAAAATATATCTGTACTGTATATATAAATATAATTACTTTTTATATTGATTTTTAAAAACTGTGTAACTCTGCCAATTTCCCTTATTAGTTACAGTGATTTACCCAAGTTTTTTTTTTTTTTTTAGATTCTTTAAATGCAAACAATAATAGCTTCCACAAATGATGACAGTTTGGTGTCGTCCTTCTGATCCTTCTGATATTTGTTTGTTTTCTGGCCTTATTGGTCTGGCTAGGGCCTCTATTAAAATATTGAATAGAAATGGTGATAGCAGACATGATTGTCTTATTTGTAATCTTAACACTCTCATCATTTTCCCAATTAGTATAATGTTTGGTGAGAGTGAATACCCTTTATCAGTTTAAGGAAGCTTCCCTCTATTTCTGGTATTTCTGGCTTACTACAACTCTGTTTTTCCACCATGTAGGCATAATGAATTTTATCAAATGCTTCTTATAATTTATGAAAAAAAATCATATAATTTTTCTTTTTGAATGTGTAAAGGTGGTAAAATATACTCACTGATTTTCTAATGATAAACCAACCTGGTTTAAGCTCAACTTGGCTGTAATATAATATTCTTTTTTTACATTGCTGGATTTAGCATGATGATATTCTATTTAGGATTTTCATTGTTGTTGTTCAGTCACTAAGTTTTGTCCGACTCTTTGCCACCCCATGCACTGCAGCATGCCAGGCTCCTCTATCCTTCACTATCTCCCAGAGTTTACTAAAATTCATGTCCATTGAGTTGGTGATGCTATGTAACCATCTCATCCTCTTCCCTGCCACCCCTTCTCCGTCTGCCATCAATCTTTCCCAGCATCAAGGTCTTTTCCAATGAGTTGGCTCCAGTGAGTAGCAGGTGGCCCAAGTATTGGAACTTCGCCTTTAGCGTTAGTCCTTCAAATGAATATTCAGGACTGATTTCCTTTAGGATTGACTGGTTTGCTCTTGCTGTCCAAGTGATTCTTAAGAGTCTTCTCCAGCACCACACATTTTACATCTATATAAATGAGAGAGATTAAAGTGTATTTTACTGCATTTTATTTTATAGACATCAGACATGTGTCTTTAATTTCCCCTTTTAAAAAACAAAATAAACAAGCAAAAAAAAAAAAAAAACCCACCCCAAGTAGAAAACCCTGAGAGGGTCTTGTGTTTCAACTGTTATTTCTAGGTGGGGAAATGCAACCAGAAATACACTTTTTTTTTTTTAAACAAAAGTAGTGTATTCTCTGTAGAAAATTCAAATAATATATAAACATCTGAAATAAAGTATGTGTCTTTTTGCCTTCTGCTGTAGTCCCAGTCCTCAAGGGTTACCATTGTTAACAGCTTGATGTATATTATTCTAGACTTTAAAATGGAAATATAAACTTCACGCACAGCTCCATGTACACACACACACTGCATATGCTGAGATTCTTTGCCCCCTGAAAATGGGCATTCCATCAGGAATGTTTTTCAGTCCACTTTTTTCGATTTCCCCAGATATACCATGGTATGATAATATGTCAGGCGCTATACATTGATCTCACTCTCTAATGGCAGTATATATAGAATAATCTATTTAGCCAATCTCACTGTTTTGCCACAGCAAAAGGTGCTGCCGCCCACTCCTTGCACAGCTGTGTGAGTACCTCTTTTGCCTAGATCTCTAGAATAAGATAGGACCTGAATAAGATAGATCCAGGCTTCAAAGGGCTCCCCCATAAATACTGGCTGATGACAATGCTATGTTGTTATATTAATTAGAACAGGAAGAGACCCATCAGGGCAATACATGCACATTCACAGGGCAAACTGCTTCTACACAAGGCAGATATAATGCTGCACGTTCTCATCTTTGAAAAGACAAACCACCTTAACTGTAGTAAGTGGCAAGTTGCCTGTGTATCAGTGTGTAAAATATTCCCCAGGGAGTGTTAGCTTGACAGAATGCATAAAGATATTGCATTAAAGATAAAACAGAGGGAATATTTGCCCAGCACAGTTACCTGGAAAATATACAATTTGATCTAGATAGAGGCTTTTACTGTATAAATTATTGTGGCCTCTACTTCAATCACAAACAGCCTTCAAGTTGGGCAATTGCTTTGAAAAAAAAAAAAGCAGAAGAGAACAGTTTCCAATTGTGCGGAATGAGCTTCATTCCAGGCAGCTCGGTTCTGATAGAACAATTTAAACTGGCCGTCTCCTTATCTGATGTGGACATCATTTTTCAGAGGGGCAACCAGCTCAAATTAAATAGTTTTCCCGCAGACAGTCTGTCTGTCTTTTTTTTTTTTTCCCCTCTTTCCTTCACCAGGCAGGGTACTGCAGGACTCTGCTAATTTAGGAAGATTGGTCTGGGCAATGCCAAAGTGAGATGGATAGAAACAACTTTAACAGAGAAAAAAAATGAGTGATATTAAAAAATGATAATAAAGGATGGTCAGAAGCTGATCTGACATGAAAGACTGCATTCCTGCCTGGATGATTGCCTCAGAAACCCCTGGAAACCCTGGGCTTTATTTGCAAATGATCTCCACTGTGGACCAAAGAGTTCAATAGGAAAAGTAATGAGCAAAATCGATGAGTTGGCTCGAACTAAATAGGGCCATGGCGCTGGAGTGGGAAGAGGTGAGCAAGAGCATCCCTGGGACCATTTTGATCAAATTGCTGTGAAGGAGGAGGGCTGTTACTTCCTGTCTCTGGCGCTTCACAGGTTTCCCCCTGCACTTCTCTGTTCCTCCTTCAGACACTTGGAGCTTCAGGCCAGTGAGCTGCATCTCTGAGGATGGGGGCCTCTTCCCAATCCGTGGAGTGCAAAGGGTGTGGCCGTGCTTTAGAGACCTTAAGAAAATCCAGAGAAGGCATTGTTTTTTTTTTTGGACTGGCTGCAAGATGCCGCAGCTCAAAGCCTGTCCTTAAAATGTTTTTCCTCCCAGCATCCAAATGTAATACTTGTGCATAATTTTTAAACTTTTAATTTTGAAATGATTCTAACTCATAGAAAGAACTCCGAAGTACCAGTCTCTCCTGGATTCATCTGTTGGTACCGTTTGTTTTTCTTGTGCAACCCCTCTTTTGCCCATAAACACTTCAGCGTATGTTCCCTGAGAACGAAGACATTCATTCTCTTAGACAACCACAGCAAGATTATCAACATCAGGAAATAGGACATTGATCCATGCAGGCTATTATTTAAACCACAGTTTGTATTTAAATTACTGCAATTCCCTAGTAAGGTCCTTTATAGTAAGTTTCTACCTCCCCTCATCCCACCCGCTTGCTCCATCCTGGGTCTATGACCCAATCAAGGATCATACATCACATTTATTATCCTATCTTTTAAATCTCCTTTTATCTGGGATGGTTCTTTAGACTTTCTTGGCCTTTTATGACCTTGCCATTTTTGCTTTGTTCCTTTTTTTTTTTTTGGCTTCACTGCATCGTTTGTAGTATCTTAGTCCCCTGACCAGGGACCTTGGGCCTTTGGCACTGAGAACACCTAGTTCTGACCACTGGACCGCCAGGGAATTCTGACCTTGGGATTTTTTTTTTAAACTTTTTATTTTATATTGGGGTATAGCCAATTGACAAATAATGTTGTGATAATTTCAGGTGAACAGTAAAGGGACTCAGCCATACATATACATGTATCCATTCTCCCTGAGGGCTTCCCCAATAGCTCAGTTGGTAAAGAATCTGCCTGCAGTGCAGGAGACCCCGGTTCAGATCTGCTGGAGAAGGGATAGGCTACCCACTCCAGTATTCTCAGGCTTTCCTTGCAGCTCAGCTGGTAAAGAATCCACCTGCAATGAGGGAGACCTGGGTTTGATCCCTGGGTTGGGAAACTATCCTGGAAAAGGGAAAGGCTACCCACTCCAGTATTCTGGCCTGGAGAATTCCACGGACTGTGTATAGTCCATGGGGTCGCAAAGAGTTGGTCACGACTGAGCAGCTTTCACATTTTCCCTGAAACTTCCCTCCCATCCAGGTTGTCACATAACCTTGAACAGAGTTCCCTGTGCCAAAAAGTACGACCTTGGGATTTTGAATCATGTAGGCTAGTTTCATTTTGAAGAATATCCCTCACTTTGGGTTTGTCTGAGGTTTCCTCATGTTTAGATTCAGATTGCCTTTGGCAGGAAACCACAGGTGCTGTCTTCTCAGGACGTCGTGCCTGGAGGCGTGTGACACTGATTTGTCCTATGACAGTGACATTGCCTTGGATTACTTGGTACTGTCTGTCACTGTTAAGTTACAGGTTTCCCCTTTGTAATTAATAACTAATCTAAGCCTTGTAAGTATCTTATTCCCCACCAAACTGTCACCCAATAATTTTAGTATCTGTTGGTAACTCTCATGGTGTTTTTTTTTTTTTTTTTTTTTTTTTTATGATGAGAGGCACACAAAAGCTGTATTTTTAGAAATGCAGGCATTGGGTGAAAGTTTTTCTAAGTAACGAGAATGGGTCCAGACAGACCAGGGGTAATCTGGGTGACGTGAAACTCATCCTGCTTTTCCTTGCCTTGGGCTGGGTGCATTTCTCCCCTTGGGCCCTGGTGTTCTGTGTTGGGCTGAGCTGGGGTGATGAGCAGGATGGGGACATGCTCACGCCCCCTCTTCCTCCCCCTCCCCCAATGCAGTCCAGAGATGGGGCAAGTCCTGCAGGATGAAGCTGCGGGACAGTGCAGAGAAGGTCCCAGGCCACCACCAGAGAGGACAGGGGCCTCCCTGTGGTCCTTCAGCAGAGCGTCCATCTATAAAAAGAGACTAGCTCAAGAAGAGGCCATTACAGTGGGCACCCTCTGGGCGTATGCTGCCTCTACCATTTCCTGAGTGTGTGGCTTTTTGGGCAAGTTAGTTCCCCCCCACCCCCTCAAGCATTAGTTTCCTCATCTGTAAACTGGGAGAATCACATCCTACTTCATAAGGCTGCTAGAAGGCTGATATGCCCCAATGGATATAAAGCATTTGTTAGAGTGTCTGCTGTGTAAATATTAATTCTCGTCATCCTATTAATGATAAGTGAAAGTGCTTTGGGAATTTAGATTGCCGGGAGAAATATCAATAACCTCAGATATGCAGATGACACCACCCTTATGGCAGAAAGTGAAGAGGAACTAAAAAGCCTCTTGATGAAAGTGAAAGAGAAGAGTGAAAATGTTGGCTTAAAGCTCAACATTCAGAAAATGAAGATCATGGCATCTGGTCCCATCACTTCATGGGAAATAGATGGGGAAACGGTGGAAACAGCATCAGACTTTATTTTTGGGGGCTCCAGAATTACTACAGATGGTGATTGCAGCCATGAAATTAAAAGACACTTACTCCTTGGAAGGAAAGTTATGACCAACCTAGATAGCATATTGAAAAGCAAAGATATTACTTTGCCAACAAAGATCCATCTAGTCAGTGCTATGGGTTTTCCAGTGGTCTTGTATGGATGTGAGAGTTGGACTGTGAAGAAAGCTGAGCACCGAAGAATTGATGCTTTTGAACTGTGGTGTTGGCGAAGACTCTTGAGACTCCCTTGGACTGCAAGGAGATCCAACCAGTCCATTCTAAAGGAGATCAGTCCAGTGTTTATTGGAGGGACTGATGCTGAAGCTGAAACTCCAATACTTTGGCCACCTTATGGGAAGAGTTGACTCATTGGAAAAGACCCTGATGCTGGGAGGGACTGGGGACAGGAGGAGAAGGGGACGACCGAGGATGAGATGGCTGGATGGCATCACTGACTCGATGGATGTAAGTCCGAGTGAACTCCGGGAGTTGGCGATGGACAGAGAGGCCTGGTGTGGTGCAATTCATGGGGTCGCAAAGAGTCACGACTGAGCGACTGAACTGAACTGAACTGAACTGAGACACGCAAAAATTGTAGGGAGGAGTTTTGTTGAGAGACTCAGGGCTGTCTTAACACTGTGCTGATCATTTAGTAACCAACTGAATACGTGTTTCCAGCCTTAGAAGCAGTCACACAATACCTCCTTCTTCCAGGGTGACCGGTGCACAGGACAGCAGGGAGAAAGCGGTGCTGATGCCATCAGCCTTGCTACCAAGTGCGCAAGGGAAGTGTGAGCCATTCAGAGTCACGTGAATTACTGTGGGGCTCACGGGGAAGGAGAAGCAGGAACTGGAAAGTGTCGTGTCTGCCATCTTTACCTGCTTTCCTGGGCTCGCACCTCGTGGCTGTGGATGGCTCTCCCATAACCCTGAGAGGCACCAGGTCTCCACTGTTGCCAGTCTTAGGGACCAAGGCTATCACATTCCAGCTTTGATTCTAGACTCTGTCCTGAAGCCAGTCGTGCCTGATTGGAATGGAGTTACGTGTTCCCAACAAGGCTGCTGGACCCCTCCTCTTGGGTCGGGGGAGGTAAGTCACACAGACAAGGGTTTTTAGTGAGTCTAGGAGATCTCACTTTCAGTTATCTATTGCTGTGTCGAAAAATATCCCCAGAATTAAGTTGCTTCAAACAACAGGCCCTTAACTATTTCTCATGATGCTGTGGGTTGTGAATTTGGACAGGATGCAGAGGGATCAGTCTGCCTCCCTTCCGCTTGATATCTCCTGGGGCAGATATGTGTCTTCTCTACTCCTGTGTCTGGTGGCTCAGCTAGAAAGGCTTCTGGGCTGGGGGCTCCAGCAGGTCCACTGGGGTCACGTGTCTGGGGCTCAGTGTTGGCTGGGCTCATTCCTCCTCCAGGTGGTCCCTCCTGGAGGGCCTTTCTCTTCCTGTAATGCCCTCCTTGTGGTCTCACCCATGGTGTGTCCTGGACTTCTTACATGGCTCCTAAGAGATAAAAAGCAGAAGCCTCCATACTTTCCATAGGCTGAGGCTCAGAACTGGTGCAAAGTCAATTCTGCATCTTATAGGTCACACCTGGAGTCAAGATTGTTGGGAGAAATATCAGTCACCTCAGAAATGCAGATGGCACCAGCCTTATGGCAGAAAGTGAAGAGGAACTAAAGAGGCTCTTGATGAAAGTGAAAGAAGAGAGTGAAAAAGCTGGCTTAAAACTCAACATTCAAAAAATGAAGACCATGGCATCTGGTCCCATCACTTCATGGCAAATAGATGGGGAAACAATGGAAACAGTGACAGACTTTATTTTCTTGGGCTCCAAAATCAGTGCAGATGGTGACTGCAGCCATGAAATTAAAAGACAATTACTCCTTGGCAGAAAAACTATGACCAACCCAGACAACATGTTAAAAAGCAGAGATATTACTTTGCTGACAAAGGCTTGTCTAGTTAAAAATATGGTGTTTCCAGTAGTCATGTATGGATGTGAGAGTTGGACCATAAGGAAAACTGAGCACTGAAGAACTGATACTTTTGAACTGTGGTGTTTAGAGAAGACTCTTGAGAGTCCCTTGGACTGCAAAGAGCAAGCCAGTCAATCCTAAAGGATATCAGTCTTGAATATTCATTGGAAGGACTAATGTTGAAGCTGAAGCTCCAATACTTTGGCCACCTGATGTGAAGAACTGGCTCACTGGAAAAGACCCTGATGCTGGGAAAGATTGAAGGCAGGCGAAGTGGGTGACAGAGGATGAGATGGTTGGATGGCATCACCAACTCAATGGACATGAGTTTGATGGACAGGGAGGCCTGGTGTGCTTCAGTCCATGGGGTCACAAAGAGTTGGACATGACTGAGTGACTGAACTGAATAGATTACAGCAGTGGCAGCTCAACCCAGAGACAAGGGGAGGTGACTTCATAAATGCATGGCCCCATGGAGGTGTGGTTCACGGGGGATTTCCAGGATGACTCCAGAACTCTGCCACAGAAAATGATCAGGTGGATTATTAATATGGGTATTTAATTAACTAGCTGTTGCAAGAAGGTGTGCATATACTAAACATGTAGCATTTATTTATTTATCTATTTTGCCCACGTTGGGTCTTAGTTGTGGCAGGACGGATCTTTTCATTGTGGTGCATGGACTCTCTAGTTGCAGCACATGGGCTTAGTTTCTCCATGGCATGTGGGATCTTAGTTCCCCAACCAGGGATCGAACCTGTGTCTACTGCATTGCAAGGCAGGTTCTTAACCACTGGACCACCAGGGAATTCCCAGTGCATCACATTTAGCTAACTGCATTGATCATGGAGACCAGCACTAATCTGTAGTCTTGCTCTTGGCCCAGAAGGCAAATTCCCACCTTGAAATGACACTGAGTTACTTACGCTGATCTTCCTGTATCTTGCCTAGGCCTCCCACCTTGTGGCCTCCCACTTCCGGTGTATCTTTGTTGTAATCTGTCCTCTGCCTCACTGCCAGGCTGTGTGTGTGCTCAGCTGCTCAGTCCCGTCCAACTGTCTGTGACCCCATGGACTGGGGCCCGCCATGCTCTGTCCATGAAATTTTCCAGGGAAGAATACTGGAGTGGGTTGCCATTTGTTACTCCAGGGGATCTTCCTGACCTAGAGGTCAAACCCTTGTCTCTTGAGTCTCTTGCACTGGCAGGCGGATTCTTTACCTCTAGCACCACCGAAGCCCTATTCCCAGGCTAATCTTTCTAAAATGGTGCTTTCGTTGTGCCACTCTCCTGCCCTAACACTTTTCCTTTCTTTCTTTCTTTTTTTTTTTTTTTTGCCCTAACACTTTCAATGATTTCCTTTTATCTACCAATAAGGTCTGAAGTCCCAACCTGGCATCCAGTGCTTTCCATGCTGTGGCCCAGCCAACTGCTCTGAATTTATGGGTCCAACTCCACTGGTCTTATAGCCGCTGCAGATTCCTCTCCAGTCCTTCTTCTGGTTGCACCTCTTTTCTCTCCCCTGCTCCCTTACACGGAGCATCCTCCCTCCACACCTGCGTTCCCATCAGCCCCTCCCACAAGACTGCAGTTCTTTCCTGCTATTCCAGGCCACACAAATCTCACCTTTCATAATTCTTTCAAGAAGATCCCTGGATTTCAGCATAATTATATTCAGTTTGGGAGTAGGAGAAATTTAGAAGCTGAATAGCGTAATGAGTTTCACCCTCCACTGAAAGTAAGAATCCCTTCTAGGGCAGAAGGGGCTGGGCCGCCTACTTAAACCATGCACTTAGACTTGGATGAGCAGGACCAAATCTGGGCTGTCAGCTACCAACCATGACCTTTATTTCCTCTTTTGAAGTTGGGGATGACGTCACTACACCCTTAGAAGAGTAAATGAATCTATGCCTGTCAAGCACATAGCAAAGTGTTACTTGGAAGCAAGTAGACTCAACACAGGCCACTGTCTTCATCCCTCTGTCATCTGCCTGTGGCCTCTGCTGGAGTAATATGAGGCTGACTCCTGTTCTGCAGTAGCTCACTCCCTGTTTTGGTAGCCTGAATTCCTGGGAAGTTCTTCCTTCCTTTATTCAGTCGCTCAGTTGTGTCCGACTCTTTGTGACCGCATGGACTGCAGCACGCCAGACTCTGTCCTTCACCGTCTCCCCAGTTTGCTCAAGTTCATGTGCATTGAGTCGGTGATGCTGTCTAACCATCTCCTTTATGGAGCTGCAGTTTATCTGCTTCTCCCATTGGTCCTTGCTCTGTCCTCTGGAATGACACAGAGAACTGGACAATCTCTTTTCTGAAGGATAGTCTTTTAAATACTGAAGGTAGTTGTTATGTTCTCAACTGTCTTCTCCAGGAACAACTCCTGTTTCCCTTCATGGCTGCTCAAATGAATGGCTCTTCAATCCCTGGTCTTCCCTCTGGGCAAGACCTGAGTCAGAACAGACTATCCTCCCCACCCTGCCTCTTGTTCCTTTGGGATTTAAAGCTCAGCAGATCTTCCTTCAGCCACTAAAAGAACACATCAGCACACTAGGTGCTCTTTGACCGCCTTCCCCCTTCAAAAAGGGAAGTGTCAATTTTAGAATACCATGTAAAGACACATGGTCCGTTTAATCCTCGGGGAGTTCTACATTCTTTCTGTATTATGTTGCATCACCAGAATGGCTTCCCTGATAGCTCAGTTGGTAAAGAATCCACCTGCAATGCAGGAGACCCCAGTTTGATTTCTCGGTTGGGAAGATCCTCTGGAGAAGGGATAGGCTACCCACTCCAGTACTTTTGGGCTTCCCTTGTGGCTCAGCCGGTAAAGAATCTGCCTGCAATGCAGACCTGAGTTCAATCCCTGGGTTGGGAAGATCCCCTGGAGAAGGGAAAGGCTACCTACTCCAGTATTCTGGCCTGGAGAACTCCATGGACTGTATGGTCCATGGGATCGCAAAAAGTCGGACACGACTGAGTGACTTTCACTTTCACATCATCAGAAAGTGACATTAGCATCTACTTTGTAGAATGTCCTTTCTGAATTATGTTGAAAATCCATTTATCTCTCTTTTTTATATGAAAAGCAGTATTATCAAATCCTGTTTATACTCTCTGTGAAACCACAAATCTACTTATAACAGTTCTCTGCTCTTTACCCTTCCAGATTCACTCCTTGTCTTTCTGTGTCCCAGGAGGCTGCTCTGTGAGGACTGCATCCAGGGGGCTCCTTCTGACTTCTCCCTGGGCTCAGAGGGGGCCTTGGCAGGGGACTGGAGAGTGGGAGGAGACAGAGCCCCATTCTGGGCTGATCGCATCCCTCTGTTGTCTCTGCCAGCCCAGGGTGTAATAGCCCCAGCGCCAGCAGCCTCCAGGATATAGCACTGGTCCTGTGGCTTCCTGCACACTGCTCTTCCCTTTGTACGGGGCCCCTTCATGAAACTCTGCAAATTATCCTAAATGGAGTGTACTGAGCATTTCTTGCTGGTACTCTCACTGAGGGCTTCCCATGTGGCCCTAGTGTGAAGGAACCCACCTGTCAATGCAGGAGACGAAAATGATCCCGAGGTTGGGAATATCCCCTGAATGCATTCTTGCTGAACCCATTCCAGCATTCTTGCCTGGAGAATCCCATGGACAGAGGAGCCTGGTGGGCTACAGTCTACCAGGTCACAAAGAGATGGACACGACTGAAGCAACTTAGCATGCATGCACCGTCACTGAAGATGTTGCTGGTCAATGAAGATAGGCTTGGTCAATATATCCTGTGTGAGATCCCAACGGATAGATTTCTCTCTTGGTTTGGTACCAAGATAAAAATGCATCATCTTTCTAAGGGCAGAAATGAAACTAATCGTGCTTCCCTTCTTGCCTTGGCTGCTGAAGAAACACAGAGTCAACTGTAACGCTCACTCTTGGAAACATTTTTGGTTAGAATGTCCGTCTCTTCTTCCTTTTCACAGTCTTGATTTTCTGATTCTATTTTTAATAACCTGCTCGGCATACCTTTTATTTTTATTTTATTTTTAAAAATTTATTTATTTTAGTTGGAGGCTAATTACTTTACAATATTGTAGTGGTTTTGCCATACATTGACATGAATCAGCCATGGGTGAACATGTGTTCCCCATCCTAAATCCCCCTCCCACCTCCCTCCCCATCCCATCTCTCTGGGTCATCCCAGTTCGGCATAACTTTTAAAGTTGCCTCAAATACGTAGGGTAAACAGACAGACAGACAGACATGCCAAATTTTGGAAGATGATGCCATTGTGATGAGGGTGGGCCCAGGTGGTCAAGCCTACCCACATTTACCACCAGGGCCTTTCGAGGCTGGGAATGACAGAGGGTCCAAGATTCTGGCCTTGGGTGTTCGCCTTGCCATCTACCACCATCAAGGCACGTGATGTGTGTTCTCATCATAAGGCTACAAAGGAAGATTAGAGCTATCATAGGACCATTTCTGTGTTTCTTCCTAATCTACTTGTCTAGCTACCCTGTGTCTGGATTGAATTCTTGAGTAAGTTCATGTTGATTGCTGGTAATCAATGCTTCCTTCCTTCCTTTCTGTTCTCAGTTTGGACACACCATCTGTTTATTAATTCATGTAAGAATTTTGTGAAGGTGTAAATTCAGGTTCACCAACCCCAACTTTCCAGGATACAACCTTATTCGAAAATGGCAGTGGTATTTGTTGCTTTCTAGGTTTCCCATCTTAACCTGGTTTCCAGGGAATGCTGATAGCTGTCCTTAGATTAAATCCACAGATTCTTCTTTTATCTCAGGATGTTTCTATTTGGGCTTAAACACTTGAACCCATTTGAATGATCTTGAGCTCTTCTACGATCTCAGTTATGTTGGGTCTCAGTTTCTTGTTTACCATGGATGATTTACTGTTCCTTTTTTGAAAATCTCTGTTTTTCTTTAAGTTGGAAAAGAGTCCCTTTGTCCGTCTCCTTTCCTCCCATAGGTTCCAAATAGAGTTAAAAACATATGTGGTATCTTTTTTTCTTTTGAGGGGAATTCTTTCCATGGTGGGGGAATATGAGACTGGGCCTTACTAACTGGATGAATTCCACAGTTCTATCCACCTCTAGGGGTCAACAAAAGGGTCACTGCCTCACAACTTTATAAGCATCACTCATTTTATGTTTAGTGACCATCAGCACGTCTTTCTTATAAGCTTAGGACATATTTTTAGCACGTTTTTCTCCTTGGCTCTTTACCTCTTTTGTTGTTGCTGGTTTTTTTTTTTTTTGGTTACGTTTCCCTCCCTTCTCTTTGGGAATAATTTTTTTTTTCTTTTGGGTAATTTTTTTTGGCCATGCCACACAGCTTTCAGGATCTTAGTTTCCTGACCAGGGACTGAACCTGGGCCACATCAGTGATAGTGCCAACTCCCAACCACTGGATAGCCAGCAAATTCCCCTTCAGGAACATTTTGACTGCAGAAATAGAACTGACTTCTTCAAGGCCTCTCATATGTCCTGAACTGATTGTCAAACTCATCTTTTCTGAGAACTTTTTGAATTCTACTTTAATAGGTTTTAGTGGGTCTCAATTTGGGCTGTCAGTTGGAATTATAAAAAAGTAATGCTCAGTGCCTTGGCTCCATCCTGAGGGTTTTGAATTAATGGCTCTGGGGTGTGGTTTGGGTGTTTGTAGTTTTAAAGTTTCTTTAGGTGATTCTAAGGTGCACCCAGGCTTACGGACCACTAGTCTAGGACACTCAGGGTCTAATAATTTTTATTGTTATTACTTCTGACTTAAAATTGTTTTTCTTCATTTTATTTCTGATTAATTTTTATCAGAACGTAGTTGTCTCACAATGTTGTGTTAGTTTCTATTGTGCAGCAGAAAAATCGTGAATCAGTCAAACGTATACACATGCCCCTCTCTTTTGGATTTCTTTCCCATTTAGGTCACCAAGAGCATTGAGTAGCGCTCCCTGTGGTGCAGGGTAGGTTCTCATTAGTTATCTGTTTTATACACAGCAGTGCATATACGTCAATGCTGACTTTAAATATTAATGATTATGATGACCAGATATTGAAATATCTCCTGGGTGTAGGTGCAGAGAGCTCCCGTAATCCTGTGAGTGCAAGCTGACTCTTTCCTTAGTTGACTGTACTTGGTGTGGCCCTGGGGGCTCCATCCTGCACGGATCCCAATATGTGGATTCACCATAATTACTTAGCCAGTTGTGACTCCTGGGTGTTCAGTTCATTTCCGCTTATTCCTGCTTTAAATAGTGCTTGGACGCGTACCCTTGCACATGAGTCTTTATGGGACACTTCTGGTCGTTTCCTTGGGAAACAGTCCTAGAAAAGGAATGACTGGATCAGGGGGATGGACCTGGCTAACTGGTCCCCAGAAGTAAGGAGAGATGCAACTACTCTGTTAGGCCCTCTGCCGAGCCCCTCAACAGTGAGACCAAGTGGTTCCATCGCCACTACCCACTCCCCTGTGGAGGAAACTGAGGCTGGCGCAGGGGGGTGTGGGGGGTGTGGGGGGTGTGGGTGGGTAGTGTCATTCACATGAGGTCACATAGCTGGTAAGCACTTGGAGCCAGGCTCTCCCCCAGTTCTGTAGCTTCCAGTTCTGGAACATTCCACCCATCAACTCAACCATCTATCTATAAGAGAGGGCTCACCTCCATCCTCCTTCTTTTACAGACACGGGATGTTATAATTTTTGGAATGTTTGCCTCTGACGGTTTTCGTGGCTGTTTGGCTTCCTCTGGAGGTCATGGCTGTTGGGCCTCTCCTCGGGGAGGGGAGCGTCGCTGCACTGAACAGGCCAGGGAAGAATGGGAGAGCTGTGAGCCCCACTGGCCGATGTGATGGGGGAGTCCGGAACTCCTCTGGGGCCTCAGCGGTGAGCCCCAGCCATAGCCTTCAGCCCGAGTCATTGCAGGAAATGGACAGACTGGTCAGTTCCTCTAGGAATCTGCTCAAGACCATGGAAACCTCCCCCCACGAGAAGGCACTAAGCCTTCACTGCCCCCTTGGCTCATGCATGAGGTAGGCTCCCTGACCCGACAGCCAGAGCACGCCTTGACGGGAGCTGTCCAGGGCCTCCGTGTGTGTCCAGTGATGGAAGTAAATCGCCCACTAGCATCATTTTTAAACCGCCTTTTTTTCTTAGGTTAGCTTCAGGCAGAAGGAAAGGACGTGTTTTCATAGATCTGCTGGATGTCTGGGGACTTGGAATTTCTTTGGGACCTGCGGAGAATTTGGCATTTTACAGTATCCTGTCCCTTCTGGATCCTTAGGCTTATGCGGGTTCTCATTTGCTGTTCTTTATGTAACCAGTCAAGCGCATGAAGGGTTAATTGCCTGGAGGCGAATAGTAATACCCCAGATGAAGTCTGTACAGTTGTGCCACCTCCGGACAGGATGGTGAAAGTTTGTCTTTGCATAGCCAGGACAACCGTCGTGCTGAAATGACCAGGAAGGCGGGGAGTGCCTGTTGCCCGCAGGATGGGGAAGGACCTGGAGCAGGCTGGGACTCCACAGCTGGGAAGGGAAGCATTTCCAGAAAGAATCTGGTTTTTTTCCAAAGGAACAGGCTGGCTGCGGTCCCTTATGAAACTTAAATGCCTTAACTGAACTGGATATTTTTGACCTAATAGCAAAGAAATCCATGATTGTCTGGATAAAGAAAACTCTTTGATATCATGAAAAGGGAGGCCTTGGGAGATGTCCACCCCACCCCCACCCCCCACTCCCAGTTCATTCCCATCCCCTCCTCCCCTACTTGCCCCCAGCCCGCGCCTTCCTCATCCTCCCTCTTCTTGAAAACCCATCTGTAACCATTACTCCGGGTGTCACATTAGGTGATGAAGTGCATTCTTGCCCTTTGCTTTGGCGGCTACAGGCCGGAGAAGGCCTGGCCGCAAAGGTGAGCGGAGGGCCAGCCTCCCTTTGCCCGAGGCCCATGAATCATGGCAGGCTGCCTGGTAACCTGAGCCGGCTTGTCCCTTGCCACAGGCCTCCATGACACTCCTTCCAACTTAATTTCAGCCTAAGGGACGCTTTTAAGAAGATTTTAGAGCGTGAAAACATCTCCTCGAAAGAACTGTAGTTACATTAAAAACTAATTATCAGAGCTTAGGGGTATAGATCCACTGCCATATTTTACGCAGAGAGCAATTTATCTCCCAGACCCTGAAATATCATTACATAATAGGTTAAGGACATCCACCCAGGGGACACTGGGGAAAAGGTAGTAAAATCGCCAAATGCCTGGAAGTGACGAGCAGTATGATGATGACAAAATAGCCCTGCCCTCCCGCTGCAGCAGTCTCTAATAGAACACGATTTCAAAGTAGCACATCGTCACTGAGCCCCTGCGTTTAAGTGTGGTTCATCTAGAGCCCTTAGGCTAAATGTGATATTTATTTTTGAAAGACTTGGGTTTTTTCACAAAGAACCAGACTTCACAGTGAGACAAAGAGGATGCGAAGATCCCACCCGGCCATAGGTGGGGTAGAGGGCTGGTCAGGAATAGGACAGAGCCAGCAATCATGTGTGATATCTCCTTTGAGCCTCACAGCAGACTTAGGAGGGTGACTATTATGGTTGTCCTATAGCTGAGAAGTTTGGGCAGATTGGTTGGGGTGTTTTTGGTTTACTGGGAAACCCGAGTCTAATTGGCAGAAACAATAATCTATTATTTCAAGTAATTGAGAGTCAGAGTTAAGGGCAGGTTTGAGTCAGAGTTTCAACAGCGATATGGGGCGGGGTGGAATCCAAGGTCTCTCCATGTGTCACTCTGCCTTTCAGAGCGTCCCCTTCTTCCTAAGGTTGAATCCCTTCATGAACCCAAGATGGCTTCCGGCAGCTCTTAGGACTTTGTGCTTCCTCGTTCACACACGGTGGGAGGGTTTTGTCCCAGCATTCCCTGCCAGAGTCCTGGGGTTCCCTCTGATTGGACTAACGTGGGTCACGTGGCCTTGACTGACTCCATGACATGGCCTGAGGGATGGAATGAATTGATTGGCTTTGCTGGGCTTTCCCAGTGGCCCAGTGGTCAAGAATCTGCCTGTAACGCAGGAGACACGAGGTCAATCCTTGGGTGGGAAAAGATACCCCTGCAGAAGGATATGGCCACTCACTCCAGTATTCTTGCTGGGGAAAACCCCACGGACAGAGGAGCCTCGCGAGTTATAGTCCATAGGGTCGCTGTTAGGGTCGCTGACACCACAGTGAGCAAGATCACTTTTGCTACCCTGGGAGCTGGCAGTTAGAGGCAGTGTTCTTGTATTCATGAGGACCTCAAAATAGAAGGCTGGGGAAACAGAGACAACCCCTCATGTCCACCAGGGGCCGTGCCATGAAGGAACCGGCCCATGGTTCACGCAGGTGTTAGTGACAGAGCCTGAGTCTGAACCCAGGCAGCCTTAGTTAAGAGCCCCTTCTCTGAGTCGTGGACCCTCTAGCATGCTCTAACTCTTGCAGTCTTGCAATGAATAGCTTATGCACATCTCTTGTGGTTTCTTCACTAACAGTGTCACTCTGCACCTAAGTGGTGTAAACTTTTGGCAAACAATAATTCTAGAAAACCATAGTATGTATCGCTTTATCACATGAAAGGATAGAAAGAGCATGGGATTAAGAACTGGTTGTTGTCACCCCATTAATCTTGGATAAGTCACCTCGCCTCGCAGTGCCTCTCTTTTCCTCCCTGATAAATGAGGGGTGATGTCTCACTTTATGTACCTCGAGGAGCTGTTCCAGGGTTCAAAAGAGAAAGTACTGATCGAAAGAGCATGAAAAGCACTAAATATTTGAGTGCACATAAATTGTTACTATCCATAAGATCATGATCAGTTTTATTCTAAATATGAGAAAACTGACATTTTATAACAGGGTCTCTTTTAATCCTCAGACACATACTCTAACAAAGTTTTTCATTGATATAATCTATCAATATCACCCAAACAGAAAATTAGCCAGTGTTAAGGATGTTTCATGAAACAAGGTGGCAGGATATGCATTCATAAGGAGCTTTTAGTTGCCTCTTGTTGAGATATAATGATTATATATGGAAATGTTATTCTACCTCCAATTAAACTACAGCCTCATTGAAATGGGAGGTGAAAACATCCTGACCAGCTCCATTTCAAGATACAGTCTACCTATTAGGTAGAAAAAAGCACTTGGAAATAGTAGACATTGAATGGCACTTAGAGATGAGAACTTCATCCTCTCCTAGTCCTGTTGCCTGCCTCCTCTGAGGCGGAATTACAAATGAGGGCAGGCAAGCAATGCCCACACTCACAACAAAATGAATTCCCCCAAAGATTGACATTGATTCTCAAGCAGGCCATTTTAAGGGTGGCTGGTGACCTTTTAGGAATAATGTAAGTGTCAGGTGTGTTTATGCATCTGTGTTATTTATTCTTTTTGTTTTTTAGGTTGCTCGGTGCGGCAGGGGGGAATCTAAGTTCCCCGACCAGGGATGGAACCTGTGCCGCCTGCATCGGGAGTGCCGAGTCCTAACCAGTGGACTGCCAGGGGAGTCCCTATTTGTTGTTGTTTTTGGATGAGATGGTCAGAAAGGGGACTCAGGCAGGGAAGTCAGTGGTTTCCTTCCTCCTTGCTTGCTTCCTTTATTTATTCCACAATTATTTGTTGAAAGCCTACCATGTCTCAGGCCTGGGAGATGGCAGTGAATAAAAACAGATGACAGTCCCTGTCCTCTGGGAGTTTATAGTCAAATGTGTTTCATATCTTTCCTTCAGGAAGATGTTAGTTCAGGCCTCTTTTGGGATCTTTGAGACAAGATGGGGACACCCCGGGTTGAGTTATAACCCCACTTGAAGAGCAGCGATTCATGGCCTGGGTGGGTGAGGCCTCCAGAGGTGTGCCAAGGGCTCTGACCTGTTTTGTCCAGGATGAGGCCATGGTTGAGCCGTCCTCTGTGCTCCAGCCACACCCAGCTTCATGCAGCTCCTCTTGTCCCTAAGCTCTGCACGTGGCTTCCTCTGTCTGGAACTCGGCTCCCTTTCCAGCCCACCACCTGCCTGCCCAGCTCCTGTGCCTCCTTCCAGTGTCTGGTTCCCTGCCACTTCCTCTGAGAGCTTCCCCTGAGCCCTCAAGTCTGTGTCAGTGTTCCCGCAGCTTGTTCCCAAGTCTCCCTTATCATGGTACTTACACATGGGCCCACTTGGCTATCGGCTATCCCACTAGACTCCAGCCTCTAGCCCAACCTGGTTGCCACTCTATCCCAGGATCTAGTACCTGGCCTGACAGGGGCGGGGGTCTTGATAAGTATTTGCTGATCAGTAAAGAACCCGCATGCCAATGCAGGAGATATAAGAGACTCGGATTCGATCCATGGGTCAGGAAGATCCCCTGGAGAAGGCAGTGGCAACCCACTCCAGTATTCTTGCCTGGAGAATTCCGTGGACAGAGGAACGTGGCGGGCTACAGTTCATAGGGTCACAAGAGTCAGATACAACTGAAGCGACTTAGCACACACGCACGCAAGCAGGTGCTTACCTTCCTTGTCATAAGGCCCAGGATACTTTCTAATCTCCAGTTTTATTTGACTGTTTTGTGGCACTTAATGCTGGTAACCACCTCTGTTTGAAGCTCATTCCTTCCTGGTTTCAGATAACCATTGTTATCTGCTGGTTTTCTTCCTGGCTCTTGGGTGGTTCATCTCCTAGCCTCCTTTCTGAGGGTCCACTGACCTTGGGCACTTGTTGGTGGCCCTTTTCTCTCTCTCCCAACTCTAACTTCATTGGTCCTTGCGGTTCAGAAAAGCTGATAGCACTCCAGGTTCCCAGAGTAGGGCCCATGACCTGGGTTAAGTCAATCAGTACGTTCCATACCCCTGGCCAGGGAGACAAATTCATAAGTGGGTCTCTATCTGAGCCAGTCTGCAGGGAAGGAAGCTCAGGACTTGTACCAGGGCAGAGAGGCGCTTATTTTTGAGGAGAGTGTAGCTCTGGGAGTCAGCCTTGGGATGAAGACAATGCTGGCAAAAGCTGAGCAAAGAACTGGAAGGAAAACGGGTTCCTGCAGACCTGGCTGCATCCTTGGCCCAGGCCAGAGAATCCCTCTGGGCTTTCCAGTTTCATAAACTGATTTTATTGTTTGAGTTGACCATCCCATCACTGGTACCCGAAAGTGCCCTCAGCAATGCTCGCTTCTCTTCCATCCCATGGAGGCTGGTGCTCTGCAGGGTGTTATCATTTCTTTTCTTCTAACTTCCTCAGCTCCCCTGGGCCCTTTGATTCTCCTTTATGACTCAAATTATAGTAAGATTACAGCTAAACTATGGCTTCAACTCACATCCATCTCTTGAGCTCACCACCTGCAAACCCAGGTGCCTTCTGCACATGGCCACGTGGCTGTCTAGGTGGCACCCCTACCCTGACAGGTCCCCAGGTGACGAGGACTCGCCTGCACCTGCAGCTCCTTCTCCTCTCGTCTTCTCGTGCTGAGTGGCATTGCCACCCTCCTGGTTGCTCGAGCTGGAACTTGGTGAGTCATTGTCCCCACCTCTCCCCTTCTCCTCACCCTGCCCCTGATATCATTTGCCAAGTTTGGCCGCTCTCTTTCTCCCACCTCCCGTTGTCCCTCAAGTGTGTCCATATCTGCCCCCTTTTACCACTGGCTTAAGTTGGAGTTCCACAATCACTGAACCTGCTCAGTAGCCCTATTGTCCAGGCTATAGTCACCCCATCCAAGAGCCAGAGGGGGCCCTTCCAAAGTAAGGCATCATGTCCCTCTCTTGCTTAAAGTCCCAACCTACCAGAGAATCCACAGGGCCACAGAGAATCTTGATGTGGCTGAGACCGAGCTTCAGGGTCTCTTCCTGCTTGTTCCTCCCACATCCCAGCTTGAGCCGCCAGACGTGTTACCATAAGCAAGCCCTGCTCTCCATGATCTCAGCACCCAGGCCTTTGACTGGAGTGCCCTTCCCACCTCCTTCTTTGGTAACCTTGTTTGATATTCAGGTCTCAGTTTCCCTTAAGAGAGGTCTCTTCTATCCCTGGAGAAGGGAAAGGCTACCCACTCCAGGATCCTGGCCTGGAGAATTCCATGGACTGTACAGTTCATGGGATCGCAAAGAGTTGGACACGACTGAGCGACTTTCACTTGCCAGGTCCCTGCTCCAGGTTCGGGTTTGGTGCTTTTCCCAAGGGCCCTCTGTCATGCTAAGAGTCCCCTCCACCCACAGTGACCCTCAGTGTGTGCTGGCTCACGTTGGCTCACACTGGCTTGTGAGACCCAGCACCAGGCATCCCCCCAGCTCCAAGTCGAGCGCTCTCACACGGACAGCTTGAGACTGGCACAGGGCAGGTATTTATTGTAAGGGCTACCCATTAGGGCCTTTTTGTTTGTGTGTTTGTTCCCAGAGGACCAGTTCCCCAGCGCATCTCTGGGCATGCTGCCTGCTCACCCACCCTGTTCCCTCTCCAACCCGTGAGAGCCTTGGCATAGCCCCCAAGGCCCACCTGCCCTCCACCCCGTCTCTGCCCAGGGCTCACCCACAACACGAGGTGGGTGTCCAGCGTGCTGTGGGTACCATGCTCTCCTCCCTGCATGCCACTTGACCACACAAAAGCTAAATTCAATGCTTTTCCTCCTCCAGATTCTGAAGACCTGGAAGGGATGTGACAAAATGTAATATTCTGGACCCCTTCCTCATTTTCTCGGTTGGTTTGCTCCATCCCAGTTGCCCTTCAGTTCAGTTCAGTCGCTCAGTCGTATCCGACTCTTTGCGACCCCATGAATCGCAGCACGCCAGGCCTCCCTGTCCATCACCAACTCCCAGAGTTCACTCAGACTCACGTCCATCGAGTCAGTGATGCCATCCAGCCATCTCATCCTCTGTTGTCCCCTTCTCCTCCTGCCCCCAATCCCTCCCAGCATCAGGTTCTTTTCCAATGAGTCAACTCTTCGCATGAGGTGGCCAAAGTACTGGAGTTTCAGCATGGTTCAATTTTCTAAAGGAGACACAGTTCCAAAGAAATGTGTCCTTTTGTTTCCAAAGGAGAAAATTGAGAGTGAACATTTTTCCATCCCTCAGGGGTGAGTGGTTTGAGCAGAAACAAATGGAGTTAACACAAAGGGCATTAATTAAACAGACCATCCAAGGCCAATGCTTTCTCAAAAGGCAACCTAATTGAGTGGGTGAAAAATAATCTTGGAAAATTGTTCTGTTTCTGGTTTTGGTTATGTTCCGTCCCTGACTCGTTGAGGGACCAGGGTGAGTGCTTCGTACATTCTTGATTCCTGGGAACAGCTTCCATCCTAGGCAGATTGACAGATGATTGGTAAAAATTAAAGAATAAATTCAGTTTATTTGCCTCAATAACTTAAAATTTATTTTTAAACTTAAAGTCTTGGTTTAAAGACTATAATTGGCATGGAGTTGCTTATTTATGGGGCACATACTCTGTGGTAGACAGGGCAGTGGATACAATTCAATAAGACATAGTCCTTTCTTGGAGGAACCTGTGGTCCAGTCCAATGGGCGACATACATGAGCATCTGTTATTTAAGAGGTTAGCAAGAGTTTCTAAAGGAGTCATAAGTAAATGAAGTCCAGGGAGGCTGTGGACTTCATTTATTTATAATATTTGTTTATTTGTTTGGCTAAGCTGTGTCTTAGTTGCAGCATGTGGGGCCTAGTTCCCTGACCAGGGATTGAACCTGGGCCCCCTGCATTGGCAACACAGAATCTTAGCCACTGGACCACCAGGGAAGTCTCAGGCTGTGGACTTGAATCCACTGAGCACATAATTGTTGAATGTCCCCGTGTGCCAGGCTCAGAGTGGGCTCCAGGGGTAAGGTATTGAGAGAAGGGGCTGCTGCTGCTGCTAAGTCACTTCAGTCGTGTCCGACTCTATGCAACCCCATAGACAGCAGCCCACCAGGCTTCCGCGTCCCTGGGATTCTCCAGGCAAGAACACTGGAGTGGGTTGCCATTTCCTTCTCCAGTGCATGAAAATGAAAAGTGAAAGGGAAGTCGCTCAGTCATGTCCGACTCTTAGCGACCCCATAGACTGCAGCCCACCACGCTCCTCCGCCCATGGGATTTTCCAGGCAAGAGTACTGGAGTTGGGTGCCATTGCCTTCTCCAGAGAGAAGGGGCAGGTATACAAATAATCACAAGATGGGCCAGTATTTGCTGTAATAGAGGTTTACATCCAATGTTCTGAAGAAGTAGCTCCACTAAGATTTCTGGGAATCAAGGGAGGCTGCTCATAGGAGGTGACCATCAATCTGTGATAATAGCTGCCAAGGAGAGATGCTACCGTGAGACAACCAAAGAGAAGAGAAGGGAGGGAGACAAGTGTATTCCCAGCGAGTGAACCAGCAGGATCCGAGGTGTGGAGGGAAGACCTCGTGTGTGGTGTGGGGACGGTGGCCAGGTTGGGTGACAGTGGCTGGGTGTCTGGAAAGAAGAGGTCCGATGGGTCCCCTTCCACGAGATGCTCGGGAGGCGAGGCTGTGAACCTTCCACATTTCTGCATCATGGTCCCTATGATTATCTTCCAAAGCCAGAGAAAAGATCTCCAGGGGCAACTTGTGAGTCTGGGTTCCACTGCCCTCGGCTGATGGAGCTAACTTAACACCCTTGGGCTTCTGGACAGCCCACTTGGGATTTGTCTGGCTGTGTGGACCTTCCAGGAATTTAAACATCTGTCAGCTAAACCAGAGACTCAGATACAAAGTTGAGAACTAGGCGCATTAGGTGGATTTGTGATGCTTGCTGGAGGATTCTGGGCACTTCAAAGGATGAATGGATTTTGCCAAGATATAAATACAGCTTTTTCATTGGTGATAGATATGCTTGCAATCCCCCATCAGCACATGATGGCCTTGTTATTGTGCCGAATTGTTTTCAGAGAAACTAGCTTTTAAAGAGAGATTTGCTGGACTCAAGGCAAGGTCCTGGGAAATTCAAGAGCAATTAGACCCTGGGGAGGGACAGGCCTCAGGGCGAGAAGTGCTGGCTCAGGACAGAAACAAAAATAAAAAGAAACCAACAAACAATAAGTGCAGGTGGTCCCATGTGAAGGAAGGCAGGCACCAAGGGAACAGTGAGAGTATTTATTTAGTACCTGCTGTATACCAGCACTGTGCAAGACCCCTGGCATGTGTTATCTAGTAGAGTAATTGGTGACAAAATTCCCTACACAAAAAACCACTTTGCCACTCTCTGTTCAGAAACATTTCTTAACTAAGAAATGAAAGAAATGCTGGAAAACAGTGTGCTTTACAAATTTGGTTTGCTCAGCCAATTTCTCTTTCTTAAAGTGTGTGTATTCATTTGCTCAGTTATGTCTGACTCTGTGACCCCATGGACTGCAGCACGCCAGGCTTCCCTGTCCTGCACTATTTCCCAGAGCTTGCTCAAACTCATGTCCATTGAGTTGGTGATGCCATCCAACCATCTCATCCTCTGTCGTCCCCTTCTCCTCCTGCCTTCAGTCTTTCCCAACACCAGGGTCTTTTCCAATAAGTCAGCTCTTCACATCAGGTGGCCAAAGTATTGGAGCTTCGGCTCCAGCACCAGTCCTACCAGTGAATATTCAAGGTGGATTTCGTTTAGGATGGACTGATTTTTGACCTCCTTGCAGTCCAATGGACTCTCAAGGGTCTTCTCCAGCACCATAGTAGGGAGTGGCAAACTTTTTATGTAAAGGGCAGATAGTAAATATTTGAGGTTTTGCTGGACAGTTTCTGTTGCGACTGCTCAACTCTGCATTGAAGGGTGAGAGCAGCCAGAGGTCACATAACTGAGTGGGCCTGGGGGAGTGTTTTCATAAAATGTCATATTTGGACTGTGAAGTTTGCATTTCAAAAAATGTTCAAACATCGTGAAAAACTCTTCTTTTGATTTTAAAAAACTTTTAAAAATGTAAAACTGAAAACCATTCTGAGCTAGCACCACCTATAAAAATAGGTGACAGGCTACATTTAGATTTTGGCTGGTTTGCTGAACCTTGTCATAAAGAAAAGCTAAATTTTATCCGGGTAGAAATCAACTGTGAGTAATAATAAGCCTTGAAAGGAAAAAGTGAGCTTTTAAATAGATGTTTTTAACTCTGGTCCATATAGTCAAAGCTATGGGTTTTCCAGTAGTCATGTACAGATATGAGAGTTGGACTATAAAGAAGGCTGAGCACTGAATAATTGATGCTTTTGAATTGTGGTGTTGGAAAAGACTTTTGAGAATCCCTTGGACTGCAAGGAGATCAAACCAGTGAATCCTAAAGGAAATCAATCCTGAATGTTCATTGGAAGGACTGATGCTGAAGTTGAAGCTCCAATACTTTGGTCACCTGATGTGAAGAGTTGACTCACTGGAAAAGACTCTGATGCTGGGAAAGATTGAAGGCAGGAGGAGAAGGGGATGACAGAGGATGAGATGGTCGGATGACTCAGTGGACTTCAGTTTGAGCAAACTCCGGAAGATAGCGAAGGACAGGGAAGCCTGGCGTGCTGCAGTCCATGGGGTCACAAAGAGTTGGACACAACTGAGCGACTCAACAACAACAACAACAACAACATTTCCTCGTGACTCTTGGGAAACGGACCATCCTCTATGAAGTCAAATATTTATGTACAATTTCCATATTGACCGAATTGTTTTCAGATTATTAGCTGGATCAGAGGGCAGGTTAAATAACTTGTTTTTCAAGTCCTAATTCAGGCATATGTGCAAATGGCTCTTTGAATATGTTTAGGATTTTGATGAGACAGGAAGTTGAGCTTGAATCTGTCAGACAGCTGCCAAGATGCACATTGTAGTCATTTCATGGATTCCAGAAGGCATTAGTTAACGGTGGGAGACGTGTGTGAGCTGGTGATAAAACTTTAAATCTCCACGTGTACTTCATGGGTTGTTTGTATTTAAGTTTACCTTTCTGTGCAGATGCCAGGATATCTCACCTGCCAAACACAGGGGGAGAACCACTCTGGATTCATTTCTGTCTCTACTCTTTCTTTTCTGTTTAGGGACTATCTTGTCATTTCAATACCTTGAACACCAGCAGATTTGAAGAGAAGACAGATTTTGCTGGGCTCAAAACCATTATTAAAAGGAAAGAAAATTTAGCCAAGAGAAGCATGGAGGCAGTGGGGATACAGGGAGGCAGAAAAAGGGGTAACCAGTAAACAGCTGGAGTTTCTGCTTCTTTGAAGGAAATTTCAAGATTAAAAGCATTTTTATCTTCCTGGAAAATCTAATGGGCCTGTCTGATATGTGAAAAGCCAGCTCTCGGATCACTTAGCATACCAAATGTTCTAGTTTCCTACCAGCCATCCAATCTTTGTGACGAACAGAGCTTTTTCTTAAACAAACATTTAAAGGCTAATTGGATCATTGGTGTGGTGTCACAGTAATTAACACACAGCTTGGAGTAGTTACATAAAAGTCAGTCTGAGCAGCACCAAGTGCCGCTGGGGAGTCAGCGAGCCCGTGGGGTCTAGCCAACCAGACTCTCGCACAATTGTTCTTGGGGACGAGGTAGAAATAGCAGGAATATCTCCAGGATACATGGAATGTTACATAGAGACTAGAAAAAAAAAAATATCTCAACAACGGCTGACCAGTGATTAGGGCTTTATTTCTATGCTTGGCTAAGAATAGATTAAAATGACCCCAAAAGAGAGAGTGCAGCGTTCTCATTGATTTTTATGTCCAGTTCATTGGTGGAGGCTGGAATGCAGAAGCCAAACGTGAGCTAGTTTCTGCCTAACAAAGGAATTGGCTGTAAGGCTATGGGGATGTTTTGTCGGAATCTGAGATCAGTACAGCTCCACCCCTGGAAAGGAACAGCCTGAGACTAGGAGAACTTGCATACTCTCGCCACACCTGTCTCTGTTCCCTGTAGCCCCTGTCTCATTCTCCGCCCCATTGCCCCCACTTAGAAGTTTTCTTCATTGCTGTTCTGTCTTGATTGTTGTTCATTTGCTCAGTTGTGTCTGACTCTTTGAGATCTCATGGACTGTACCGTGCCAGGCTTCCCTGTCCTTCACTATCTCCCAGAGTTTGCTCAAACTCATGTCCATTGAGTTGATGATACCATCCAACCATTTCATCTTCTGTCATCTCCTTTTCCTCCTGCCGTCAGTCTTTCCCAGCATCAGGGTCATTTCCAATGAGCCGGCGCTTTGCATCTGGTGGCCAAAGTATTGGAGCTTCAGCTTCAGCATCAGTCCTTCCAATGAATATTCAAGTTTGATTTCCTTTAGGATTCACTGGTTTGATCTCCTTGCTGTCCAAGGCTGTTCTGTCTAACAGCCAGCTTTCTGGTTGGGGAGAAACACTTCGAGTTGGGGTGTTTGCTAGTGGTGTAAATATTCCCACTGTGGGGCTTCTGCTGTAGCTCAGTGGTCGAGAATCTGCCTGTAATGCAGGAGATGCAGGTTTGATCCCTGGGTTGGGAAGATTCCCTGGGGGGGTGGGGGGTAAATGGCAACCCACTCCAGTATTCTTGCCTGGAGAATCCCATGGACAGAGGAGCCTGGTGGGCTGCAGTCCTTGGGGTCACAAAGAGTTGGACGCGACTGAGCGATTAAGCACACATGCGTATTCTGGTTTGAAGCTGCCGATGTGAAAGTGGAGTGGGCAGAGATGCCTGGGAGCATACCTTCGTGCAGCGATTCCATCCTGCAGATGCAGGGATGTCAGCAATCTCAAGACCATACTTGAAATAAGATGAAAAATCATCACAGTAGTGTAAAATAATAGGAAATCATGAGGAAGTGATGAGTTGTTGCGTATTCACTACCTTTGTTATTAATACAATTTATTTACTTGTAAGTTTACATAATTTAATTTTTAATAATGGTTGTATTAACAATCTTGGCTCAAAAAAATACCTTATGATTTTAATAATCAGCCCGTGGGGATTATTAATGGTACAGATGAGCACACATTGGTTTTTCTTCCCTCTCAGTTCAGTTGCTCAGTCCTGTCTGACTCTTTGCGACCGCATGGACTGCAGCACGCCAGGCCTCCCTGTCCATCACCAACTCCTGGAGTTTACTCAAACTCATGTCCATTGAGTCGGTGATGCCATCCAACCAGCTCATCCTCTGTTGTGACATAAAGCACTAATGGCCACCACATAGCTCCCATCCCTAACAACCTCAGGCCCAATTTCACATTCCAGGGAGAGAGGATCTGATTGGCTGAGCCTCTGCCAGGTATTCTTACTCGGCTAATTGGTTCTGGTTGGGGGTGGGACAGAGGCTCTTCTTCCTAAGACGGGGCAAGGATGCTGAGTGTGCTGCAAGAATTTCTAGCAGCTTCCATGTCTGTGGGAAATATTCAGAAGGTAGCATTCGGGATTTCTTATGTACCACACACTTTACAAATATTTTTTCACTCTCTCTTCAGAATTCTGTGATCTGGACACTATTGTTCCCATTTTAAGAATGAGGAAACTGAGGCCCAGAGAGGCTTTTGTGACTTGCTTAAGGTCACACAGATAGATTACAGAGCTGAAATTCACTTTCAAGCCTATCCTTACTCCAAAGTCTTCTTTCCACCAGCCAGGTGCCTCTCATGTGGAAATATCCTGCAAAATGGGACACTTGACCCACAGACTAAAGTTCCTGACCCTGTGAAGGAACTGCCACAATTGGAATAGAGAAAAAGGGGGTGAAAGAAGCGTGGTTGAATAAGACAAACAAGAGCAAAAGCATGTATTATTTTTGCCCCCCCAAACCCAATATCTTTGTGGCTGCCTCTCTTTTTGCTTCGCGTCTCTGAGGGGCAGGAGGCACACACTGGCTTCATTGTAATTTAGGGTTTTGCTGCAGATCACGTTGAGTTGAATACGGAAGTGGATGTTCATTTTTACCTTTTCCATTGTTGGCCTTTCCCAGTCACTTTTGTGTGTTCCTGCCCCCAGGTATTGGGCACAGTCAATTCTTCCTGCAATTAGCAGTCACGGTCAGCTAAGCAGAGCTAATGCAACAAACCGTTTTTACTTTGAAGGTTATATTACACATTTCCAAGCTCCTGTGGAAAGGGCCCTTTATGAATAAGATATTCTTGACTATCTCTAGGAATTTAATTTTCCCTTTTCTGAATTTTCAAGCCTGTCTATTGAATTCTTTAATGGGATTCCCCAAGAAGAACCCTAGCCAGGGAGACAAACGGATATAGCCAAATTGTTAGCATTTTAAAAATCTTTTCTTCCTTGGGGGCAGAAGTCAAGAGTACATGTCCCTGCTTGTTTTAGAGTGGCACTTATCTCTTCTTTTGCTGGTTCCTTTGATATATGTGTATCATTACTATCAATCACATTGATTAAAAAAAAAGATGCCTATTTATTCAAAATAAATGCAAGGAGGATGCTGAGACTTCTGAGTTCTGAACATTTTGAAACTGTATTCAATTATTGCAGGTAATTTCCCAGATGGGAGAAGCAGCAAGAAATATTCTTTTAAAAAAAGATTCTTAAAGACATTTTTAGAATAGCAAAGTGACTTCTTACACTGAATGCATGATACCAATTAACACTTTAAATGGCCAAAAATGGTCAGAAAATTCATCTAGCAGCTTTGGGAAAATTCTAATGACTCCAAAATGATGATATAAATCAGCTAATTTAGAGGTACTTAAATGTGCTTTAACGTAGTATATGTCTTATGTGTGTGTGATCAGTCACTCTGTGGTATCCAACTCTTTTGAACCCCAGTGGACTGTAGCCCACTAGGCTCCTCTGTCCATGGGGTTTCCCAGGCAAGAATACCGGAGTGAGCTGCCATTTGCTCCTCCAGGGGATCTTCCTGACCCAGGGATTGAACCAGCGGCTCCTGCACTGCAGGCAGATAAGCCTGGCTTTAACATAGTACACACATAGTATATTCCAGCTGCTCAGCTTTTATGATATGTTAACAATATGATTTTGTTCTATTTTCTTTCTTTTTTATTCTCAGTATAGTTAAAGTTAGCATCAGAACTTCAACTGATGTGCTTCAGTGGTTTATATTACATGAAAAACAACAACAGCAACATTAGGAAAGAAGTAATACCTGATTTTTTTTAAAAAATAGATGCTTTTAATTCTTGATTTCTGAATCCTAACATCAGATTTTGCTTATGTTTCTTTTGAAATGAAAAGATTTTTTTTAACTTATTTTTCAATTTACATTTCTTTTGCTAACAGTGAATCTTATGTCTATAAGATTGTGTTTTTCATTTTGCTTTGGCCACTAGAAAGCTCTGTGCCAAAATAGCTTCCAGCAATTTGAAGGGTTGTGGGAACCCAGTTCCCCTCTAGGTCACACCCACTTAACCTTTTCTCTTTTAATTGGTAAAATTTTGTTTGTGGATTCCTATAAGCTATATGGGGCTTCCCAGGTGGCACTGGTGGTAAAGAATCCACCTGCCAAGCAAGAGACTCAGGAGACAAGGGTTTGATCCCTGGGTTGGGAAGATCCCTTAGAGGAGGAAATGGCACCCCACTCCGGTATTCTTGCCTGGAGAAATCCTACTTACAGAGGGGTCTGGTGGGATACAGTCCATGGGGTTGCAAGAGTTGGACACAGTTGAGCACACATGCCTGAGATAAGTCATACACCTCCTTCCTCCACTTCTAAAATAATGAAATGAATTATTGAGTTGGCTAAAAAGTTCATTTGGGTTTCTGTAAGAGGTTAAGGAAAAACCTGAATGAACTTTTTGGCCAGTCCAATATATAACGTGGGACTTCCTTGAGGCTCTGCCTGTCAATGCAGGAGACCCAAGAGATGTGGGTTCTATCCCTGGATCAGGAAGATCTGGAGAAGGAAATGACTACCCTCTCCTGTATCCTTGCCTGGAAAATGCTATGGACACAGCAGCCTGGTAGGCTGTGGTCTGTGGGGTTGCAAAAGGTTCAGACGGACACGACTTAGAAACTAAACAGCAATCACAAAATATCTGACATATAAATAAAAAGCGTTGTTTATTGAGAAAATGGTGACGCCCCGAGAAGGCATCTCCCTTTTGTCCACTGGGGTCTCCCATGGGAGCATCTCTGCATCCTTTACATCTCACCCCAGGCTTTTGCCCAGAGTTGGGACCACTTCTTTTTTTTATTATGATTTTTTTAGGGGGGACCACTTCTGAAAGGGCTCTTAAAGTGAATGGGAGGGAGCCTTTCTGCTATTTGTGAGTGACATCTTTTCATCAGGGCTCTGGAGCATGGCCCTGGCATATGGGACAGGGGCCTTTCTGTTGGTGGGTTAGGATTCTGTCCCCAGTCTAGAGATCATAGTCTGCAAATCCTTTTGTGGTGAAATATGCTGTTTCCGTCTTTATATACATTGTTGATGTTGTTCAGTTGCTCAGTCACGTCCGACTCTTTGTGAGCCCACGGACTGCAGCACACCAGGCTTCCCTGTCCTTCACCATCTCCCGGAGCTTGCTAAAATTCAGGTCTATTGAGTCATTGATGCCATCCAACTATCTCATCCTCTGTTGCCCCCTTCTCCTCCTGCCCTCCATCTTTCCTAGCATCAGGGTCTTTTCCAATGAGTCGGCTCTTTGCATCAGATGGCATATGCAAGCACAAATGTTAAGTGTCGTCTCTCTGACTTCCCTTCTTCCCCACCAGTTTTCCTATGGGGGTGGTTCCCCACCAGAGTCCCTGGAGAATATATTCACTTTGAGGGAATATGCCCAGAAGCATCTACCTTCAACCAGGTCAGCGCAGCGCCCTTGCCTCAGGGAAGAATGAGAAGTCTCCTTCGAAAACACCTGTTTTCCCTAGAGGATTCACATTAAAAACGGTGGAAAACTACAGCTGCCTCTGGAGGAAAAAGGAAAGTGGAATTTTCTCTCTTAAAAATCTGTTTAGTTAATAAGACACCTAAATAAGCAAGCACATACAAGGCAAGATCATTTTTTCGCTCTGACTAAAATACAAAATCTCTTTTTTTGAACACACCAATTGATCATGGCTTTTTTCCTTCCCGAGAATGCTTCAGATATATAATCCTGTCCATCGACTGTTCATTTCTGGGAAAAGAAAAAGAGTCTGTTGGTGGGTTTCTTCTCAAGAGGTGTGCTTAGGACAGCAGAAATTTCTGACAAGTCAAGTACAGGTGATTAGAGATTGCAGTGTAAATCAGTTAACATCTATAATTTCCCTTATTCTCTAATGCTATTAGTTATTTAAAGCGTAAAAAAAAAAAGGATGTTTTACTTAATTTTTTTGAATCTTACTAGGTACCCGTAGCTTAACTTAATGATTTGTATAAGTGATAGTAATTGCTGGGACTACAGTTGAGTATTATTAGCTATAAAATGGACATGGTTATATGTCCAACAGAACTAGCAAGGGACAGAAATGCAGTTGTATCCAAGAGAAAATAATTACAGCAATAATCAGTGTAATTCATGATAATGGCTGAATTGAATTTCACACCATAGCTCCAAGCACTTACATTTAATGAATGTAGTTTGTGCTTGTTTACTAAAAAGGTTTTTAGCAGAAAATCGATAATGTAACTTCAGTGTTTCTAATTGCAAATGCAATTATTTTTTTTAAGGTAGTGGTTCAATAAGGATTTTGTAGAGAAAATTGAGGTATGTGAGTGCTGCAAATGCTGGCGCTTTAATTAGCCTACCTGTACATTAGTGCCATGTGCCTTAATATCTATTTATTACAACATATTGATTAAAATGGATTTGTATTCAGTTTTAAGGCTAGCTAATGTAATGGACATTGAAACTTTTCTGGAAGCATTGGTTAGGATTACAACATGTCACTGGGTAATGAGGCTTTCCTTTGAGAAGTGATTTCAGAAATCATCCTGTGAACCTGATGGTGGGGCAAGGAGGGAAGGGCCAGGACACGTGCCCGGCCAGTTTCCAAAGATTGAGTGCCAGGGACATGTGTGGCTTTCAGTAAAACAGGAGGTGTGTGGATTTTTAGTACTGTTACAGGTTCTTACTTACTTGGGTTAACTTCTGTCGGAACCTTTCCCAAGTCCAAGACATGCCTAAAATGGTTATGTTGGGGTGGATGATCTTCAGAGCTTATCCTTTTGACAGATCTCTGGGTCTGGCGATCCGCAGCTAGCCTAAACAGAGCTCTTCATTCTGAAGAAGCTGGAAAGTGCATTGTCTCAGGTCCCAGGCCCACATTCATGACTCACCTTCATGTGGATTGATAGATCATTGTCCTTCACCTGCCTGGATCCCTTTCTCAGAACCAACCCTGAGCATTCTCCTCTTGCACAGTTGTCATGGTTACCATCACATCGCCGCCACCACCACCATCATCACCATCCTCTTTCTTGATGTCTTATCTCTGCAGCGTGTACATTTGATGTGTGATATCGTCTTGCTAAACATTATTGGAAGTTTATTCCACAGTATGGAAAAATCCTGGTGAAGGAGATGGCAACCCACTCCAGTATTCTTACCTGGAGAATCTCATGACAGAGGAGCCTGGTGGGCTGCAGTCCATGGGGTTGCAAGAGTTGGACACGACTTAGTGACTAAACCACCACCACCACCATTGAAAGATCCAGCTCGTCTCAAGCTTAAATATCTTAATAGCCTAAATTCTAAATATATTCACGAGACTGGGATTTCTAACTTTGCTTTGAAGATATATCCTGGTGTTGTATTTCAAAACCAAATTAATTTTAAAGTTGAATATTTTCAGTGGGGGAAGGAGCCAGATTGTGCATTACAACTTTATAACCAACATGGGTGTACCAATGAAATCCAAAAGTCCAGACTCACACCATGTTGCTAAGAGTCTAAGTGGGAAGCAAACATTTCAGTAAACCTAGGGGATCTTCTGTAAGTGTTTTTATTAGAAATGAGCCCCTGGCAGGAGGCCTCTTGAGTTTCTGGACTCCCAGGACAAGGCCTGGGATGCTGCTTTGTGGAGAATTGCCCTCTGTCCTCCAAGGACCAGCTAGTCTCCAGCCATCTCCAGGAGACCTTTCCTAAGAACCAGAGACCATGGATCACTCCGTCCTCTGGCTTCCTATGGGGTACCAAAAGGAGGGCATCTAATAGTGCTTCTGTGCACCCTGAACTCTGCTGGTGGCATCCATGGGCCAACTACTTTTACAACAGCCCTTGGAGACAGGCAGTCTTATTACTTCCATTTTCCAGATGAGGACACTGAGGCTCAGTGAGGTTAAGTCAATGGCTCAGCATCAGATTGCTAGAAAGTCGGTACACGTGCTTCCTGGAAACACTGGTTCCCTGGCTGCTGGGTGTCTGTCCTGTGTGTTTCATGTCGACTCTACCTACTGTTATGAGGTTGAGTCATTCAGAGTTGCATTTTTCTTATATCTGGGCTAAAAATTAGATTTCATTTTATTTCCGCCATTCTCCACTCCCTTCCCCTGCCACCTCCTTCCGTGCCTGGTACCTGCAGATCAGCCAGTGTTAGGGAAGTGAACAACACCAAGACCTCGGTGAGTCGGACTTGATTGTGTCCTTCTTTACACAGGTAGCCTGGTTGCCTTCCGCATCAGGTGTGAACCTCTGCCCCACCTCCCTGCAGTCCAGAGGCTGAGTATGTGACCTGCTTCCGAGTGTTGAGACCCAGTTGGCACCTGCGCAGCAGCACCTGGTGAGTGACTTTTATCTTCATGGGTGTGTCCCACAGAGCCAGTGAGATGGAGAACCAGGTGCAAAGCAAGCATTTTGTCAGGGCAGGACGATGGCATGGGGAGAAGGTCAGCTGTGGGACCTCTGGGGAGCCCCTTCCTTTCCTGAACCTCCATTTGCACATCTGCAAACTGGAGCTAAAGACTCCTGCTCTGACTCCTTCCTGGACTTGTTGACAAGACTCAGCTGGGGTGTGTTATTCTCCGTGCATTTTGGAAACTTTAAAGTGCTTGACAGCCATCTGATTAAGGAGGAGGATAAACACAAATCCACCAGATGAATGGGCTTCCTGATGGGGAGGGGGTGCAGTCCCATCCATGGGGAAATGGGCCCAGATGTCTCCTCTTTTGCCATCCCTAATGAGAAACAGCCCCATCCTTTGACAGAGCTAGAGTCATCAATCTATGGATTAAAACATAACGCCCAGCCAAACTTTCTTTATCCTTTCAGGGACATGGTGTATTTTCAATATGGCTCCACAGAGCCAGCCAGCAGCCCCTGCTTGACGGAATGATCTCTGCCGGGCTGGAAAAGACAGACACCCTAACTGTTTGACCAACAAATGTATAGAAAATAGTGGCCAGTAAGTAGCAATTACGTAATAATCTTATCCAAAGAAAATGTGGGCTCAAATTAAGATGATTTCACCAGGAAAACATTAAGGTATACAAAGAGTTCTTAATAAATAGAAATAAATAGTGCAGGGTTTGCGCCGTGGTTATTTTCGATGGTTATCTGCTCTCACGGTAGCTGCTCTGGCTACATTTTCCAGGGGGCTCAGAGCAGCATTTTGCTCTACAAAAACAACTAGCTCCTTTCCAGCCAATGATTACTTGTAATTATGCTTTCCCCTGCTATTATTCTAATAGACCTGTCATGTTGCTTGAAGGACTCTGGCGTTTGGAATATACGACGGCTTTTATGGATGGACTGCTGGAACACTTAATATAGCTCTATTTTTGAATTATCAAGTTCTATCCTTTTGAAGTCTGTGTTAGTGGAACTCCTATTTATGAGATGTGCTGTGCTTAAAGGTTTGCTATTGATGAAGAGGTCCAACAGAGCCTTTATCGTAAGTACGGCAGCATTCTCCCTGAGAGATAAATAGCCGTGCTAAAAGGTATGTTGTGTACCTAGGCTGCAAATTACTAGCCAAGTACCTCATAACAGTGTACTTCAAAAATACCTTTATGCCTCTTGTTTGTTCTCTTTTCCATAGAGATGAATGACATTTCTTAAAACCTAGAGGGGCAGAAGCAGGCTGCTCGTCATTGGTCAGCGACACGACTTGGGTTTGAGGAACATGTTTGTTCCGGCCTGGGGTGTCTGGGTATATGCCTTTGCATGGCTCACATCCTCTGTGTTTTGATGTTTCAAGAACTAGCCTTTCTTTTTGTGCCATGCTCAGTTGTGTCTGACTCTTTGAGACCCTGTGGATTGTAGCCCGCCAGGCTCCTCTGTCCATGGGATTGTCCAGGCAAGAGTACTGGAGTGGGCTGCCATGCCCTCCTCCAGGGGATCTTCCCGCCCCCTCAGGAATCAAACTTGCCTCTCTTGCATCTCCTGCACTGGCAGACACATTCTTTCTCTAAGTTGCTCCAAGCAGTTTTTGGAGGGGTACAAGGGTTTATTAACAGGGCTGCCTGTTCTGGGGACTTCGGAAAACACTACCGAAGACGGAGCAAGTGCCTCAGCCGGGATCGTCAGGTAGTGATAAGCACAAAGAGTGGGCAGTGGGGTTCAGCTTCCAGCAGGCTGGGCAGGTAGGGATCTTAGAAGAGGGTGGCCTGATGGAGAAGTTGTCACAGTAGCGCTTTCCAAAGGTCTGATGATGTGGGCAATTTGATGACCTCCAGCTGGGGTGAGAGTTTCCTTTAGCAGTCCAACCAGGTTGTTCTTTTGTGAACCCAACGTTGTAGGCATTTGAGGCGAATGTAATCAGAGAGTGCAGGCGCTTTCTTTGGCCTTGGGTTACCACCGCACTGAAAGACATTGTGCGATTCACACACACACAGGAATTTGTGGGGATGGGTGATCTGGCTGCCTCAGGGTGTCAGAAATGGACTCGGGATGCTCCAAGTTTCTAGCAAGCATCCCAAAGGCAGACAACGCTCCCTTGGCAGCTGACATCAAACACACAGAAGCAGGACCACCGGGCAGCTTTTGACCATGTGGCAAGAATTTGCATTGATTCCCCACAGAAGGCAGGCTGCTGCTCCAGCGTGTGCCTGGTGTTTTTCTTTTGGAGCCTTCATGCATCAGAATCCTGACTATACAGTGCCCGTCTAATTCATCTTCACCCATATATTCTACCATTACGGATAGCCTTCCCCTTAAGCTTGTCTATTTACTAGCTGGTGTGACAGATGACAGCGACTCCAAGCTGTGTTAGATGGCATTTGTATGGCTCTGATGCCAGAAGCATTCTAAGCGCCGGTGTTGCATATTTATTGATCTCCATATTCCCAATAATCTGATGCCCGTCACATTTGACAACATTATGTGGAGAGGTCAGCTAGATGGGGCTAATGAAACTGTTTCCAAGATGGATGTTGTTTTCCACAACATTACCCTTGCAAATAGCTGTCAGTGGGGCCTTTCACTGTCGGGCCAGGCATTTGCGAACCTTTTTTTTTTTTTTTAATAGTTGACGCTAACATTAAACAAAACCTGAAGCTATTAAATCTCAGTATTTATATACGATAGAAAACATAGATGCCCTGGCATCTTTCCAAATGAAAATCTTATTAACAGACATGGTGCTTGTGGCAAAGTCCTTAGCAATTGGAAACTGGCTTGGCTGTCTGAAATGTTTGACAGATTAACCTGAGATGATGTGAAGGACCGAATGGGAAATGGCTCAAGTCTGGAGGATTAAACCAGCAAATGGAAAGGCGTGCTGCAGACCAGAGGCACATGGTCATTTTGTGACTGCTTTTCCAAGGGTCCACACTGCCGTGAACAATCAGCTCAAAATGTGCTCAGATTTAAAAATTTACAGGGAAAAAGAAAGAATATAAAGTAGTATTTGCAAAGAGAATCCCATTTAATGAAATGCCAGTGTGAATTAATGACACTGGCAATGCATCGGAAGCAGTAATGAAGATATTAAAGACAGGTCTCCCCGCTGCCGAATCCAGAGCCCTTTAAAAGCCCTGCGAAGGGACATTTACAGACTTTCCCACTGTCCTGAGGGTTCTTATGTTGGACAGTGATCCTGATGGCTCTTCTAAGGAATCCATCCTGGTTTAATTCCAGGTGAATATATCTTGGTTAAACATTCACTGAACAATTGTAAACAGCTATGTGATTGATGTGCCAATGTGATTTTTGAGAAACTTGTTGCATGTCTCAGTGGGGCCACTGAGAATTTTGGGTTAAGAGAAGCATAGCCAATCTTTAGTTTGAAATGCATTATTTTACAAAGGTAGGTATATTTCATGGGTTTCTTCATGACAACGTTCCTCTCCTGGCTCTATTCCAGAGCAGACACAAGTAAGAATATATAACGGAATTAATAGGACTTAGCTACTGACTCATCCGGAACATTCTGAACAATGAATTCATGTATTCAGTGCTAGCATTTAGGAACATTAATCCACCATATTGCTTACAGTCACAAAAATCGAAGAGCTTCTCAACTTGTTTATTTTGTAGGATTGAAGGAAGGATGCGAGAGAAGAGATGATTAACTATTGTGCCTTTTCCTTGAGTGGATCTCGGCACCTCTTTCCATCACACCCTTTTTTAGGTTATATCTTTTATACTGTGTTGTATGAAGAGTTAGGAAAAAATGGACGATTTCAAGAGCAGTGAAGTTCATTGCTGTGTAGATGCTCCTGTTCCTTTTGGATGGAAAAGTCGTTTCTCCTTCATAACCCCTCCTCCACCCTCTTGGAATAAATATGCCACTAAGAGAGTATGTTCTCAGATAACAAATGAGAACCTACCCTATAGCGCAGGGAAATCTATCCAGTGCTCTGTGGTGACCTAAATGGGAAGGAAATCCAAAAAAGAGGGGATATGTGTCTATTATAGCTAATTTACATTGCTGAACAGTAGAAACTAAGACAGCATTGTAAAGCCACTAAACTCCAATAAAAATTAAAAGAGAGAGAAAGAGAGATTAAAACATTAGGATAAAAAAGTGCATGTTCTTTCTTTGCAGAATACCTACAAGTCATGGGGGAAACAAAGTCAGGTCATGGCAAAAGTTAGCTCTGAGTAAGGCAGAGGGTTACAACATGCGGATTACCATCTGAGAGACACGATTCTCACTAATGAAAAACACGGACAAAAAAGTCATATGTGAGATATGTAAGTTAAAGCTACCCTAGGCAGCTTTAATTTAGGCATGAGCAAATTACATGAATGTAGTTGCTATAGTAACTAGTAGATAATATGGTGTTTATGTTGCTATTGAGATATCTTGTACTTTACAGGAATAAGAAAAAAAAAAAAAAAGATTTCCAGGAGTACACAGATGTGACAAGAAGAGAATGTTTCTCAGAACCATTTTATTTTTTCTATTTTACTGTTTATTTAGGATGAAGCGGGCATCTGTGATTATAATACACAGCCCTTAGGTTGGTTTGGTGTTTTCCTCACTGAGATGTCCCTCGAAAAGCCCAGTCCTGGTGGAGTCTCTGAAGGTGCCCTGGCTGCTGTCTTGGATGCTGCTGGCGGAGGATTCTGTGGTTAGACATGGTTGGCCGTGAGATGTAGGCCAACATGGGTCAGATGAAGTTGAACTCAAAGGCCAAGAATGTTCGAGAGTTCAGGGCAGGGCAGATGCTGCCAGAGGGTGTGGATTTAATGCTATGCTTTATGGGTATTTGGTAGTGCGATTTTAAAAAAGCATTTGAGGTCCTTTCTGGAGACAGTGACTATGTCTCGAAGGGGACTTGTGATGGATGAAATACAGTTGTCTCACATCTAAGGCTGCAGCTGATGGAGAGGCGGCAGAGAGCACAGCAGAGGGGGCAGGTGCCACTTTGCTGCAGCAGGGCGCTGGCACACAGACCCCAGTGACTCAGGTCCCAGTTTGGATTTGGGGGTCAGGTCACTGATGCCATGGCAATTCACCCAATAGTTGCTCTACCTGTCACTGCTCTATACCCCCACTTGCAAAGCTGGTTTGGGCAAGCTCAGATGCTTCCAGGCCATTCAGGCTCCTCTTTTCAGCTTTGTGTCTGTGCGCATGCACTCAGTCGCGTCTGACTCTTTGTGACCCTATGGGCTGAAGTGGGTTGCCAGTTCCTCCTTCAGGAAGCTTTGTATTAAAAACAATTTTTTAAGTTTACAGACCTTTCAAATTCTTAAAGCAGCATTGGTTTATATTAATTAAATTAATTTAACTGAAGAACTCATGTCAATTATGGCCTTTTTCTTTGGGAATGGAATAGGGGATTCTTCAGAAGGGGAAATACAGAGGTCAAGTCCCACCAGCGCCAAATAATGGTGGTGATGGAAACAAACCTAAACGCACCAAGATTTCTCCATCTGCACCCTCTTCGCTTCACTCCCCTTAGCACAATTCATGTGCAATTTTCCCTCCAAAAGATGACACAGAATAGAAGACGCACTGTCTTTGAAGCCAGGAACCCTATGTTCTCATCTCAGTTCTGCCATGTTCTAGGATTAGGGCATAAGGGAAGTAATCCAAGAATATTTCTCACTTGTGAAATGTTCTTAACTATGCCCACCTGATCAGTGGGGACCCAATGAAGCTGGAACACTGACTGAGCTTCTGGCTATGAGCTCCGTCTCTTAACAGCTGTTCTTTAACTGCACATCTGTTTTGTCCAGTCCCAGATGGAGGCAACTCATTTCCTTTCTCTGGCTTCAGTTTTCTCATCTGCAAAATGGCATCATTGGCCCTGTCACCCTCAGAGATGCCTGCTGTTTCTTATACTCTGAGATTATATGGCATAAGCTTTTCCAGGTTCCTAAATGTCCTTCTCTTAAGAAATGTGTGCAAAGAATCTTTTGACTCTTCATGGCTAAACGCAAATTCCTCTTCTCTTCCTGAGTTTGAAGAGCTGCTCAACTGAAAAGTTGGTTTGGCACGAAGCTTTGTGTATATTACAGGCATGGTTTTTGGGCTGGAAGGAACAGAAGACATCCATTTGAGCTTTTTGCCTTGAGGCTGATAATATGTTTTAATTTCCATTTCACAAATGAAACGATTGAATTTTCGGGAGCTTAAGCACCAGTGCAAGGCCTCACCACCCTCAGTATTTTGGTAGCCTCTTCCTGCTGTATGTTCATTTCCCCAAGGGAGTCACCAGAAGGGGGCAGTTCCCAGGAAAAATGTTGAAAGGTGGGAGAGCCAGTGCATGCCTGCATCTTTACTCGGTTTCCATCAAAACCGACACTGCATGACAAGAGAAGCGGATGGTGGGCCAGGAACCCACAGGAGGTGGGGTGGGTGTGGCGAAGGATGAGTCCTGAGCTGTGGAAGAGCAGTATCTGGTCACCTGATTCCTAATTCCCACCCGTCTCTGAAGCCCTCTTTACCAGAGACCCTTCAATACCTCACCTGCACCATTGCCTCCAGATTGCAAAACTCATTAGACTGTGAAGTAAGCCGAGTAGGAATCAATTTTTTGCCTAGCCCCAGAAATTCTTTGAAATAATATGTCAAAATGGTTATCTCGTCTGTTGCAATTGGCTTGAAAATCTCAGAATTCCTATGGATATTTATGAGATTACCATGTACCATCTGGCTCCCTACATGCGAGTGTGTCTACATAGATGCCCGGATAATATATAGGGAGCCAAGCACATTTATTTTTACAGAGGGTAATTATTACAGTCTCTCCTTCCAGGAATGAGCCTTTTGTTTTATGTTTTCAGTGAGAACTTGTGAAATATTAAGATATTTTACTGCCTTAATGTTCTGAATTGTTTGCCTCTCCATATTGCAATCTAAAACTCATTAACAGTCGAACAATTTAATCAGAATGAATCAAGTTGTGAAATGGATACATGGGCAGTTCACGCAGCCATAAAGCATAGCTGAAACTTTTCTGAACAGCTTAATAAAACTTAGAAGGCAGCAGGAAATAAATGATTATCCTGGACAGTATCAGGGTAAACAGAACCTGGAGTCATGAACTTGGTAATTGTTCTTACTCACTCAGCACATTTGCCAAGGCTTGGTCTTAATTCACGGGATGGACCAGTGAGTATAGGGAAATAAGTTGCCAGCCCTTCTGTAAATTTTTTCTCTTAACATTAAGCATGAGCAAGGAAGCAAATTGAGGGTTGGTGAATAAGAGAGCTTCCTGGCAGTCCAGTGATTAGGACTCAGCACTTTCATTGCTAAGGCTTCGGGTTCAAGCCTTAGTCAGAGAACTAAGGTCCTGCAAGCTGCATGGTGTGGCAAAAAAAAAAAAAAATATATATATATATATATATATATATAGTCTTTGGGGACATATGGAATATATTATAGCAAATCCCAGATATCATGTCTTACCACTTAGAAATACTTTGGCTGACAAAAGCTTTTCCCTTCTTAATATAATCACTGTGCAAGCAAAATTAGCAAGAATTTCTTAATATGATCACCTATCCCTTCCGTACTTAAATTTCCCTCAGTTCAGTTCTGTCGCTCAGTCATGTCCAGCTGTGTGGAACCCTATGGACTGCAGCACACCAGGTCTCCCTGTCCATCACCAACTCCCAGAGCCTGCTCAAACTCATGTCCATCGAGTCAGTGATGCCATCCAAGCATCTCATCCTCTGTCATCCCCTTCTCCTCCTGCCTTCGATCTTTCCCAGAATCAGGGTCTTTCCCGATGAGTCAGTTCTTCACGTCAGGTGGCCAAAGTATTGGAGCTTCAGCTTCAGCATCAGTCCTTCCAGTGAATACTCAGAACTGATTTCCTTTAGGATTGACTGGTTGGATCTCCTTGCAGTCCAAGGGGCTCTTGAGTCCCAACACCACAGTTCCAAAGCATCAATTCTTTGGCACTCAGCTTTCTTTGTGGTCCAACTCTCGTATCCATACGTGACGGCTGGAAAAACCACAGCTTTAACTAGATGGACCTAGTTGCCTCAAAAAATCTCTTTTTACCTAAGTTTTTTTGAATAAGTGGCCAAATAAAGTTTGCATATCACACTGACTTTTTGAAGAAAAGGTGAAATGCCCTATGGCCTGGAATTTGCTAGTTGCTTTTGCTAGGTGTCCTATAATTTGATATTTTATTCTCTGAAGTATTATAAACTTGTCTTTAAACTCAGTGACTATTTGAAATTCAGGACTCTTGTGTGATAACACTTCAGAGATGTTGCTGTGTACAGACCGCATCACCTCAAGAGATGCAGAGGCAGCTGGAATCCCATGGTTTTATTGATACCAAGGCTGATCAGAGTTCACGTGGTAACAGCTACGTCTCTCACCATGAAGTTTTCCAGAAAGCTGTTCATGTAAAATTTTTTTTCTAAAATTATAAAATACGCATAAAACCTGTCATTTTAACCTTTTAACATCCCACCTTGACTTTTCACTATCTTTATTTTTGATTTATTTTGGCTGTGCTGTGCAGCAATTAGAATCTTAGTTCCCTGACCAGGAATTGAACTCATGCCCCCTGCATTCGAAGGACAGAGTCTTAACCACTGGACTACCAGGAAAGTCCCTTAACTGTTTTTAAGTGTGTAGCTTTGTGGCATTAAGCAGATCCACAATGTTGTATAACCATCGCCATTATCTGTTTTCAGAAACTTTTCATCATTTGGAACTGAGACTATGTACTCATTAAGTAGTAACCTCCCAAGTCTCACTCCTCCCCACTGGCTCCTGACAGCCAGCATTCTCCTTTCTGTCTCTGTGAATTCCCCTCTTCTAGGTCCCTCCTGTAAGTGACTGGCTTATTTCCCTTAGCATGAGGTCACCTGTGTTGTAGCATGTGTTAGAATTTCCTTCTTTTACACGGCTGAATACTATTCCATTGTACAGATGGAGCACATTCTGCCTAGCCATTCGTCTATTTATGGACACTTGGCTTGCTTTCGGCTGTTGTGACTACTGCTGCCGTGAGCGTGGGTGACCTCGCTTAATGCGTTTTGGGTTCGCTGATGATATCTGTCTAGATCCGTCACGGGCATGCCTCAGCTTTATTGTGCTTCACTTTGTCGCATTTTCCAGATGCTGCAAATTTACAAATTGAAGTTTTTGGAAGTCCTGCATGGAGCAAGGCCACCAGTACCACTTTTCAGGCAGTATTTGGTCACTTTGGTAACACCGTGTCACACTTTGGTAATTCTGAATATTTTCAACTTTTTCAATATTATTATATTTGTTATGGTGATCTGTGATCTTTGGCATCACAATTGCCTTTTTTTTGATTTAAAGTATGTACATTGTTGTTTAGAGCTAATACTGTTGCACATTTAGTAGACTACAGTATGGTGTAAACATATCTTTTACTTGCAGTGGTAAACCAAGAAATTCATGTAACTCACTTTATTGCAATATTTGCTTTACAGTGGTAGTTTGGAACTAAACTTGTACTATTTCGGAGATATGTCTATGTTTTATATGTTGCACAATGATGATTTTCTAGTATTTTCTATTTATGTACCGATTTTCAGAATAATGATTTAATTTATCAGTATCCCACAAAAGTGACCAATGAAGTGTTTGGTTTTTATTTTTTCCTAAAGTCAACTTTTTTTTTTTTTCATAACTCCTCAAGTTAGTGCTTGTGTCCTTTGACACAGCTCCAGAAGTCTTTTGCCACTTCTTTTATTTCTGGAACAACAAGGTGTCCCAGACTCACACATCTCCTCTCGGAAGGGGAAGAGTCTCCTTTTCTCTGTTGCACTCATGACTCTGCCCTCAATTCTTCACTTCTGGGCAGCAAGTGTGTGCATTTTCCCACACCAAACGGTTCTCCGATTCTCTGTGGATACTGTCTGAGTGTCCTACAATGTGATTCAATTCTGACACTATCCATCTGGAGATGGCATGAGATCTCCCAGCCCCACAAGGCTGCCCCTCCCCTCTCCCACTTCAGACACCAACTGCCAGTCCAGGGTGTCACCCGTGCCTCTGATTGGCTGTAAACTGGAGCCTGGAGGTTCCCATCACCCTCACGTTCAGTGTTGACTAGAATGGCTTCTAGAACTCAGGGAAACATTTATGTTTGTCTGTTGATCGTAAAGGATGTAATTCAGAAACAGCCAGGTGGAAGAGATGCACAGGGCAGAGTGTGGGGGAGGAGTGTTGGCGCTCTTGTCCTCTTGAGGCGGGCACACCGCCCACCCCCAGTGCCTCCACGTGCTTGCCGTGCAAGAAACTCACTAAGTCCTGTACTTTAGGGATTTTTAGGGGCAGTTTCATTATGTAGGCATGATTGGCCATTGTTGGGGTGAAGCTGAAAGTCCCACCCCCAGATTACATGGTTGGTTCCTCTGGTGACAAACCTCTAGCCTGTGGTTATCTGGGGAACTTTTAAAAAACACCTCATTAATATAAGCTCAGGTATGGTTGAAAGAAGTTTGTTAAGAATAACAAAGATACTCCTTATAATTCTTTTCACTTAGAAAATTCCAAGGCCTTTAGGAACTCTGTGCCAGGAATGAGGATGAGACAATACATATTTCTTGTTATAAATCACAGTATCACACCACTCACTCCTCATGGATCATAGCCTTGTCGTGACAAAGGGGCTTGGGCTTGTGTAGCTCAGCGAAGCTGTGCAGGGCCACCCTAGACCGACAATGGGTCATAGTGAAGAATTCTAACAAAACATGATGCCCTGGAGGAGGAAGTGGCAACCCAGGATTCCTGCCACGAGAACCCCATGGACAGTATGAAAAGGCAGAGAGCTATGACATCAGAAGATGGGCCCCCCCAGGTCAGAAGGTGTCCAATACGCTCCTGGTGAAGAGCAGCTGTTAGCATACTAACAGCTTCAGAAAGAATGAAGTGGCTGGGCCAAAGTGGAAATGATGCTCAGCTGTGGATGTGTCTGGTGGCGAAAGTAAAGTCTGATGCTGTAAAGAACAATATTGCATAGGAACCTGGAACATTAGGTCCACAAATCAAGATAAATTAGACATGGTCAAGCAGGAGACTGTAAGATTAAATATCGACATTTTAGGGATCAGGGAACTAAAATGGATGGGAATGGGCAAATTTAATTCAGATGACCATTATATCTACTAATGTGGGCAAGAATCCTTTAGAAGAAATGGAGTAACCCTCATAGTCAACAAAAGAGTCCAAAATGCAGTACTTGGGTGTAATCTCAAAAATGACAAGATGATCTTGGTTCATTTCCAAGGTAAACAACTCAACCTCACAGCAACCCAAGTCTATGGCCCAACCACCGATGCCAAAGAATTTAAACTCTTCTATGAAGTCCTATAAGACCTTCTAGAACTAACACCGAAAGAGATGTCCTTTTCATCATAGGGGATTGGAATGCAAACGTAGGAAGTCAGGAGATACCTGGAGTAACAGGCGAGTTTGACTTTTGAATACAGAATGAAGCAGGGCAAAGCCTAAGGGTTTTGTTAAGAGAATACATTGATCATATCAAACACCGTTTTCCGGCAACACAAGAGATGATGCTACACATGGACGTTACCAAATCGTCAATACCAAAATCAGATTGATTATATATATTCTTTGCAGCCAAAGATGGAAAAGCTCTATTACAGTCAGTAAAAACAAGACCTGGAGCTGACTGCAGCTCAGATCATGAATTCCTTATTGCAAAATTCAGGCTTCAGTTGAAGAAAGTAGGAAAACCCACTAGGTCATTCAGTTATGACCTAAATTAAATCCCTTATGATTATACAGTGCAGGTGACAAATAGACTCAAGGGATTAGAGCTGGTAGATACAGTGCCTGAATAACTATGGACAGAGGTTTGTAACACTGTACAGCAGGCAGTGACCAAGACCATTCCGAAGAAAAATAAATGCAAGAAGGCAAAGTGATTGTCTCAGGAAGTTTTACAAATAGCTGAGGAAAGAAGAGAAGCAAAAGGCAGGGAGAAAGGGAAAGATATACCCAACTGAATGCAGAGTTACAAAGAATAGCCAGAAGAGATAAGAAAGCTTTCGTAAGTGAACACTGCAAAGAAATAGAGGAAAACAATAGAATGGGAAAGACTAGAGATCTCTTTAAGAAAACTGGAGATAACAAAGGAACATTTCATGCAAAGATGGGCACAATAAAGAAAAAAACAGCAAGGATCCAACAGAAGCAGAAGAAGTTAAGAAGAGGTGGCAAGAATACACAGAAGAACTGTACAAGAATGGTCTTAATGACCCGGATAATCACAATGGTGTGGTCACTCACCTAGAGCCAGACATCCTAGAGTATGAAGTCAAGTGGGCTTTAGGAAGGATTACAATGAACAAAGCTAGTGGAGGTGATGGAATTCCACTTGAGCTATTTCAAATCCTAAAAGATGATGCTGTGAAAGTGCTGCACTCAGTGTGTCAACAAATTTGGAAAACTCAGCAGTGGCCACAGGACTGGAAAAGGTCAGTCTTCATTCCAATCTCTAAGAAGGATAATGCCAAAGAATGTTAAAACTACTGCACAATTGCACTCATTTCACTTACTAGCAAGGTTACGCTCAAAATCCTTCAAGCTAGATGTCAGTAGTGTATGCACTGAGAACTTCCAGATACACAAGCTGGATTTAGGAAAGGCAGAAGAACCAGAGATCAAATTACCACCCTTCATTGGACCATGGAGAAAGCAAGGGAGTTTCAGAAAAATGTCTACTTCTGCTTCATTGACTATGCTAAAGCCTTTGACTGTGTGGATCATGATAAACTGTGGAAAATTCTTAAAGAGACGAATTCCAGACCACCTTACCTATCTCCTGAGAAACTTGTATTTAAATCAAGAAGCAACAGTTAGAATGTTACATGGAACAATGAACTGGTTCAAAATTGGGAAGGGAGTACAAAGCTGTATATTGTCATCCTGCTTATTAACTTATATGCAGAGTACATCATGTGAAATGCTGGGCTGGATGCATCACAAGCTGGAATCAAGATTGCTGGGAGAAATATCAATATCCTCAGATATGCAGTTGATACCACTTTAATGGCAGAGAGTGAAGAAGAACTAAAGAGCCTCTTGATGAGGGTGAAACAGGAAAGTGAAAAAACTGGCTTGAAACTCAACATTCAAAAAACTAAGATCATGGAATCTGGTCCCATCACTTCATGCAAATAGAAGAGAAAAAAGACGCAGTGACAGACTTAATTTTCTTGGGCTCCACAATCACTGTGGATGGTGACTGCAACCATGGATTTAAAAGATGCTTGCTCCTTGGAAGGAAAACTTTGACAAACCTAGACAGCATATTAAAACACAGAGACATCACTTTTCCAACAAAGGTCCATATAGTCAAAGCTACGGTTTTTCCAATAGCCATATATGGTTGTGAGAGCTGCACCATAAAGAAGGCTGAGTGCTAAAAAATTGATGCTTTTGAAATGTGGTTCTAGAGAAGACTCTTAAGAGTCCCTTGGACTGCAAAGAGATGAAACCAGTGAATTATAAAGGAAATCAACCCTAAATATCCACTGGGAGGACTGATGCTGAAGCTGAATCTCCAGTACTTTGGCCACTTGATGCAAAGAGCCAACACATTGGAAAAGTCCCTGATGCTGGGAAAGATGAGGGCAGGAGGAGAAGAGGGCAACAGAGGATGAGATGGTTAGATAGCATCACTGACTCAATGGGCATGAATTTTAGCAAACTCTGGGAGACAGTGGAGGACAGAGGAGCCTGGCGTGTTGCAGTCCATGGGGTCACAGAGTTAGAACTTCGTGACTGAAAAACAGCTGTGGTTTTGAAGGCCCTCTTTAATTCTTATATGTGGATATTTCCCTTTCTTTTTTTTACAGTCCATCTGTGTGTTGCATTTTCTGATTACATTTTATGTACACATTTCTATATATAATGAGGGGAGAAAGTTCTTCAAAATCTTAGGTCTTCATGTTGCTGGAGGAAACTCAAGGAAGATTTTTATAAAAGTTATTCCAAAGCAGGGAGGTAAAATGGAAATTGGGAGTGAAGTTATTATTTGCTATTGCAGAATGGAAACCCACTCCAGTGTTCTTGCCTGGAGAATCCCAGGGACGGGGGAGCCTGGTGGGCTGCCGTCTATGGGGTCGCACAGAGTCGGACATGACTGAAGCGACTTAGCAGCAGCAGTAGTAGCAGCAGCAGAAGTATCCTTTACGAGTAGACTTCTCTTAGTGTGTTAAAATTGAACTTTTATCTGTAAGCAAACTGAGTTTGTAAATATTACCCCAAACGGGGTATATGTGTTACACAATGTTGTCTCTGTCTCAGATGTGAGGACACTGGTCCATGTGTTATACATTTTTGCTGTGTAGGCCTGATCAGAGGAAAAAAAAAAAATCACTAAATTATCCTTTTGGCCTCATTCCAAAGTTCAGAGTCCAAACATACCACAAAACATACTGTACCAGGTAGGCTTCTGGGAGGAACAGATCATGAAGAGAAAAGAAACCAGGATTATCCCTAATGGGATAATTAGGAGAATCTTTTAGTCAATACTGTTTAATTTCCTTTCAAGTTCCTAGTTGCCCTGCTGCTGCTGCTGCTGCTGCTAAGGTGCTTCAGTCGTGTCCGACTCTGTGCGACCCCATAGACGGCAGCCCACCAGGCTCCCCTGTCCTTGGGATTCTCCAGGCAAGAGCACTGGAGTGGGGTGCCATTGCCTTCTCTAATGCATGAAAGTAAAAAGTGAAAGTGAAGTCACTCAGTCATGTCCGACTCTGTGTGACCCCATGGACTGCAGCCCACCAGGCTCCCCCATCCCTGGGATTCTCCAGGCGAGAGCACTGGAGTGGGTGCCATTTACTAGCAACATAATCAGTGCCTTCTGATAATTTCTGAAAAGACCTAGAACTGACCTTTCCCCTTTGAAAGGGGTGGGTCTTTGGTTTCTCTATTGCAACTCCAGATATTTCTAAATGCTGGGGTCTGTTGGCTGTGGTTTTATGACAGAAATCACATTAGATTGGAATTAGCCCAGATGGTGGAGAATGGAATATAATATGCTAAGGTTTGCCATGATGCATGATAGGCTCAGCTTGTACGGTGATGAAGCTTGTGTGCCAGCAAGAGTCGCGGCTCACAGATGATTCCTTTTATAAACAGAGAATAGGTTTCCTGTTACCTGTTGGGCCCCCTAACCTGCCAGAATGTGTTCTGTTAGGTATGGAGCTTTTTTAATCCTCTGTTTTGAAGAAGAGTTTTTGGAAATCGTCTCTAGTCTGCAGAACTCCTAATTGGTCGTCTTTCCTTTGATTTCTCTCATACTTGCAAGGAGATCAAATGAGTCCATCCTAAAGGAAATTAGTCCTGAATATTCACTGGAAGGACTGATGCTAAAGCTGAAACTCCAATACTTTGGCCACCTGATGCAAAGCACTGAGTCCTTGGAAAAGACCCTGATGCTGAGAAAGATTGAAGGTAGGAGGAGAAGGGGATGACAGAGGAGGAGATGGTTGGATGGCATCACCGACTTGATGGACATGAGTTTGAGCAAGCTCCAGGAGTTGGTGATGGACAGGGAGGCCTGGCGTGCTGCATTCCATGGGGCTGCAGAATTGGACACGACTGAGCAACTGAACTGATCTGAACTGATACTTGCTACATGCTCAATGCACAGAATTTTCTAAACAAAGACTTGATCATCTCACTTCTCTGCTAAAAATCCTTTAATGAGTCCCCTGAAGAATCAAGTCCAGTCTCCAGGCCTGGTTCTCTAGGCTCTTGAATGAAACTGGATGGAATTCTCCCCCCACCCAACCCCTGGTTGGCAACTGCAGATGCCCCAAGTTCTTTCATTTCTTCCAGGCTCAGCTTGTAGTAGCTATTCCCTGGGCCTGTGACCTCCTCCCCATCGGAAGCCATGCAAATTATCCTTGACATGTGGGACCACAAGGGACCAAGGGCTGAACAAGGACAGCTGTGCCAGGAGTCCTGGTCACAGACTTTTGAGCCCTTGTGTTGGCTCTGTGGCTTTACCTCTCCTGTGTACATACTTCGTGGCTCTTCCAGCTTGCTGTGGCCCTCTGCCGGGACTGGGCTTCTCAACTCTGCCTACCACATTCCTACCTACCCTCTGCACTCAGTGCTCTGCCTCCCAGAGCACATCATCCATATTTCTCTTCCTGAGCATTTGCAATGTTAGAATTGTAAACCTTCTCCAGTTTTTGCTTGGGACCCATGTCAGAAGATGCATCTTGCCTGGTAAGAAGGGATTTTAATCGGTAAGATGAAAGCATAGGTTCAAACAGATGTTTTCAGTGAGGTACCATGTTGTCTGAAGGATAGTGGACCAGAGTATCTGGTGGGGCCCCATCCTAGTGTGTGAGCAAGGGGGCAGGTTTCATTATGTTATTATCAGCTTATTGCCCTCACTCTGGCCTGCTGTGCTGTGAGGCTTAGACCAGTTTCCTAGACTGGAAGTATCAGATGGCAGAGACTGGAACTTTTAAATACTCCATAAGGGGAACTGTTCCTATCAGAGAAAATGTTGAGGAAGTTGATGGATGAATGAATATGTGAAGCAGTGAGAAAATCCATTACCATGATGAAAAAAGCAATCTATGGGAGCTTCTGGAAAGGACCCAAGGACCTGGTATGAATAAGCAGGGCAATATGAGATTACCTCAGTCTAAGGAAAGAGAGACAATTGTATTTATTAAGGATGGAGTCAAGGAGCCTGGGCTTGGCTTCATTGTGATCCTAGGTCTTTGGCACCTAACAATCTAGCTGCCCATTCATTTGTCTATCTGTCTGTCTATCCATCTAGTCAGCCATTTATCTATCCCATCAAACACCCATCTATCCTTCTATCAACTTATCTATCCTTCCATCAACTTATCTATCCATCTACCCATCTAAACATTCATCTACCTGTCCATTCATCCATCTATCCATCTGTGCATCCATCCATCCATCCATCCATCCATCCATCCATCCATCCATCCATCCTCTGTTCCCCTGTCTGTATATCCATCATTACCAAATACCTAAAATCACTAGAGCCTAGAAACCTAGAAATATGAGAAAGACACTGTCTCTTGCTTCATGGGACCTGGTGTGTTATGGGAAGAATACCATACAAATAATTACTGTGTAATAAGATAATGACTTCAGAGGAGCCCTCTTGCCTCCATGCTGGGAGTGAGAGCACCTTAGTTTGTCTAGAATCAGGCAAGACTTCCCAGAGGAAGTGGTGTTTGAGTCCAGACTTGAGCAAGAAGGTGCCCAGTTTCACCTCACCTGTGCAGGGGTGGCATGGGGCCCAATGGCATCCATCTAAAAATATCCTTGTTTCATGAGCGGCAGGGGCAGAGTTTTGTACTGAGCACCAACAAGAGGCCTGGAGGGCTAGTGGGGAGTTAGAGTCAGTTCAGTACTTGCTGGGAGGGGGGGGCACCCTGTCTTGAGGGGACCCCCAGATTCTGTCTAAGAACTGGTTACTGCCTATGGGTAGTTGGAGGAAAAGCTCGCTGCCCCCAGTTACTTGTTTCCTGGACAAGGCTAGAAGTGGCCTTTCCAGGCTTGTTCTGGGCTCAGGGCCCATTGTCTGTCGTGTGCCAGGAACCCCATGAATTTTAATAGCCTCCATTCAGAGTGATTAAAACCTTAATGAAATTTAATTATCTTGATGTTAAGCATTTTGTGTTAAGTTATTGCATTCTGACCGCTCATTGTTTGCTGCAAGCTCAGGGCAGCTCACCTACCTCTACCTTAATGGAAAAGAAAACTGAATATATTTAAATGAAATTTCCCCCCAAATAATTGCTTTCAATGAAACACCAAGCAGGCGTCGGGACTGAATTTATAAATCAGGTGGCTGCCGATGAGAGCTACCATGTTTGAAATGGTTTTCATTAATCCAGGGTCTCCAGAAGGAGTGATGTGAAAAGTTCAGAATATAAGTGACAGGTGTTTATGGTCCGCAATTGCATTAAACAGGCTCTTAAACGCAGGTTAAAGGCCTCTGTGAAATATAGAATATACCTGAAAACGTGGCCTAAATTTTTGCCATTTTGGACTTTGCATTAGTTAGCTACGGAATTAGCAGAGCTTTCGGTTAATCAACTGTCAGTGTAAATCGTGGTTGAGCAAAATGCTTATAAATACCGGTAAGCAGTTTGCTTGGCCTGTTGCGTTTTTTTTCTTTTCTTCTTCCCTTGGGCCTTCCAAAGGCCTTCAGCTGATGGAGAGCTTTTAATTTCACATTTTGGCCCCCACCGCAGGTGATAAACAAAGGTTTCCCCGCTGCTCTGGCTGGGGTCAGTTATCCCGCCTCCCTCCCCATAATCACACACAAAAGGTGCCCGAGATCCACAGCTAATTTGCGGCCTCTGTTTAGCAGAATTTAATAGCAGGTATTACTGCTGCCGCGGTAATTAAGGACCTTTGTCAATAAGACGGAATAGATGGCCACACTTGGTTGTAATCAGTGGGCTCTCGAGAGCCAGAGGAGTGAAAAGGGAAAGAAGCAATCCATTTTGTGAATAACACAGTCCTCCCCGGCCTCCCTCCCTCCCAGATCGGGCAGTGGAATAATAATTCCCCAGGCAATGAAAGTACAGGAATAAAAGTACTTACCCTCCAGCCGGTGATTTTTTTTTTGACTTTTTATTTACTCTACTGAGCTTTCTTATTTGCTCCAGGCTGCATTTGATGAAGTATTGTTTAAACAGCACAGGAGCAAAATGGATGTAGGGAGGTGGGGAGAGGAGGAGGAATTTTAACCAGGTGGCAGGGAGGCGCCCGCTTTAAGGTGGACAGCCATTCGGTTTATCAATTATTTCTCCAGGATACAGGCAAAAAAAAAAAAAAAAAAAAAAAAAGGAAAGAAAGAAAAAAGACAAAACCAAGTGGCTTCGTGAAGAGGAGGAGGGTGTCATTTAGAGCTGTCTCTGAACATAGTCATTCAGCTCTAAATGGGTCGCCTGTAACAAGCGAGAAGTGAACTTGGGGGAGCACCGTCACCCTCCTCCCTAATGTACCGCTGAATGGCCCGGTGGAGGGGGCGGCGGGGGAGGGGAGAGGGCAGGGGCTGGCGGCCGCAATTCAAAGAGACCTTCGAGGTGTGTGCCCCTCGTAGTAATTGGAGAGGAAGCTGCCTTTCCCTCGCCGATTCCCTGCCTTTTTACTGGTCTTAACAAGCATGATGCTTTTAATAGTGCTTTGAGCACCATCTCTTTATACGCCTCTCCCTTTCTAAAGCAGCTTTAACTATACTCTCTGTCGCTAATGTCTGAAAAACTTCTACCTTTAATCATTCCCGGATGAGGCGGTAAACAAGCGCCCGTCTCCTTTAGCAATTATGGCTGGCTGGGTAGTTACTGCCGGCTGGAAAGGGAGTGGGTGGCGGGCCGAGGGAGCAGGAAGGCTCTGAGGGTGTGGATGGTGGGGCTTGAATGCCAGATCCAGAGCTTGGGGACATCCAAGGGGCTTCTCGGGAGGGGAGGGCCAGGAGTCAGTTTTAAATACCCACGCCTGCAAGGAGGAAGACAAAAATCCGTTTGACCACTATTAACAATGGACTTGGATTTGGCTAATTAAAAGAGATTGAAATTGGTTTTGTGGCTATACTAGGACACCTCCCCCCTCGTGACTTCCAATCCAACACACACATTTAGGAGCAGTCCCAAACGGGGCTGATGGGTGAGGTCTTTCTGCCAGATGAGCTTGAAGGGTTTCACACATTCCTCTGGGCTGGGGAGGGATTCAGGATGGGCTGGTTCCAAGTGCAGGCTCAACCTTGCCAGAAAAAGAAGTCTTTCCCGGCTAGTTTCATTGAGAGATAATCAACATTTAACATTTGTATAAGTTTAAGGTGTATAAGATAGTGATTTGATATGTGTATATATTGTGAAATGATTACCATAACTTTAGTTAACATCTATCCCCTCACAAAGTTACAAGAATTTTTTCCCCCTCTGAAAACAGCTTTTACTGCCTACTTTGTTAGCTGTCTTCGGATATATAATAGTGTTGTCAGCTATAGCCACCAGGCTGCATATTACATCCTCAGAGTTTACTCATCTTTTAACTGGAAGTTTGCATCTTTTGATCTCCTTTACCCATTTTCCCTTTCCCTTACCTCTGTCAACTACTAATCTGTTCTCTATTTCTCTGAGTTTGGTGTTTTAAAATTTTACATGTGTGAGACCAGACAGTGCTTCACTCAGTGGTCGATTCATGCTGGCACAAATAGCAAAATTTTCTTTTTTCATGGCTGAATGGTATTCCCTTGTATATATATACACCACTTTTTCTTTATCCATTCATCTGTCAACAGACACTTAGACTGCTTCCATGTCTTGCATATTGTAAATAATGCTGCAATGAATTGTGGGAGTGCAGATGTCTCTTTGGAACAGCAACTTTGTTTTCTTTGAAGTGGGATCCTGAGGTAGTTCTATTTACAGTTTTTTGAGGACGCTCCATACTTTTCTCCATAGTGGTTACACCCATGTACATTCCCACCAACAGTGCACAAGCATTTGTTATCTTTTCTTCACATCCTCACCAGCATTTGTTATCTCTTTGCTTAAAAAAATTTTTTTTTTTGATGTGGACCCTTTTTAAAGTCTTCATTGAATTTGCTATAAGATTGCCTCTGTTTTATGTTTTGTTTTTTTTGGCTGCAAGGCATGTGAGACCTTAGATCTCAGTCAAGGATTGAACCTGTGCCCCTGCACTCGGATTCTTAACCACTGGACCATCAGGGAAGTCCCTTCTCTTTTCTTTTTGATTACAGCCATTCTGACAGGTGTGAGGTGAAAAAGAGTCTTTTCAGATGTGGTTAAGTTAAGGACTTCTGGAGAGGGAGATTATTCTGGATTATCTGGGTGGACCCTAAATACAACCACATGTGTCTTAATTAGAGGGGCAGGGGAAGAGTCAAGCAAGACAGAAGAGAAGAAGACCTTGTGGAGATGGGGGCTGAGATGAGGGTGATGCTGCCACAAGCCAAGGAGTGCCGGCAGCCTCCAGAGGCTGGGAGAGGCGAGGAATGGATGCCCTAGAGCCAGCAGAGGGGCCGCAGTCCTGCTGATCCTTTGGTCTTGGCCTTCTGGCCTCTAAAACTGTGACAGGCTAGATTTAATCTTGTTTTAAGCCCCCCAGTTTGTGGTAATTAATATAGCAGCTATAGGAACTAACACAGGTACCTTGTGGAAGGTCCTTTTCCATAAATGAGTCAAGTGAACACCTGAAGAGAAGGAGGAAAGGTCCTGTGCTCTGGCCCTCCTGGCCAGGAAGACAAGGTGACCTGGGGGTCCAGGTATGTGGCTGGAGTCCTGATACCTGTGGAACTGTGTGGTGGTGTCCCTCAGGGGCATTGACTGTGGGGTGCATTGCACTCCAGCCCCTATGGAACGGGATGCTGGCAGGCATGGATGACCCTGGGGAGGGGGCGCTAGGTGACTTCAGAGTTTCTGGAGCAGAGCTCTGCCAGCCCTGGTTCTCAGTGGCTCAGCTGCAAGGCAGGCTGTGGGCTGCAGGTCTTAGACCTGGGATGCCTCACTCTGTTTAGTGAAAAGGACATATGGAAAAACACAGCAGAATATCTAACAATCTCTTTGTGGGCAATTTCTTATGCAAAACTGAGTATGTTTTCTCATGTCATATAAAGAAATGTTGTCACTGGTCTGTTCAGCACTATTTTTATAGATCTCATTCTTTACACAGTAGCCTTACTACTGTGGCATGCATTTTTTTGGTTACAGGAGAGATCGTTTCCACTGTCAGTTGTAAATGCAACTTTTTCACATCTGGATGTTGAGTCTAATTGATAGCACAACGGAGTCTGCAGTTCAGTTCAGATTTACTTCTTGACTGATTATCTGTTAAAAAATAGATTTAAGGGACTAGATCTGATAGACAGAGTGCCTGAGGAACTATGGACGGAGGTTCATGACTGATGAACTATGGACGTTCGTGACACTGTACAGGAGACAGGGATCAAGACCATCCCCAAGAAAAAGAAATGCAAAAAAGCAAAATGGCTGTCTGAGGAGGCCTTACAAATAGCTGTGAAAAGAAGAGTAGTGAAAAGCCAAGGAGAAAAGGAAAGATATAAGCATCTGAATGCAGAATTCCAAAGAAGAGCAAGGAGAGATAGGAAAGCCTTCCTCAGCAATCAATGGCAAGAAATAGAGGAAAACAACAGAATGGGAAAGACTAGAGATCTCTTCAAGAAAATTAGAGATACCAAGGGAACACTTCATGCAAAGATGGGCTTGATAAAGGACAGAAATGGTAAGGACCTAACAGAAGGAGAAGATATTAAGAAAAGGTGGCAAGAATACACGGAAAATCTGTACAAAAAAGAGCTTCACGACCCATAATCACAATGGTGTGATCACTCACCTAGAGCCAGACATCCTAGAATGTGAAGTCAAGTGGGTCTTAGGAAAGCATCACTACGAACAAAGCTAGTGGAGGTGATGGAATTCCAGTTGAGCAATTTCAAATCCTGGAAGATGATGCTGTGAAAGTGCTGCACTCAATATGCCAGCAAATTTGGAAAACTCAGCAGTGGTCACAGGACTGGAAAAGGTCAGTTTTCATTCCAGTCCCAAAGAAAGGTAATGCCAAAGAATGCTCAAACTACCGCACAATTGCACTCACCTCACACGCTAGTAAGGTAATGCTTAAAATTCTCCAAGCCAGGCTTCAGCAGTACGTGAACTGTGAACTTCCAGATGTTCAAGCTGGTTTTAGAAAAGGCAGAAGAAGCAGAGATCAAACTGCCAGTATCCACTGGATCTTCAAAAAAGCAAGAGAGTTCCAGAAGAACATCTGTTTCTGCTTTATTGACTATGCCAAAGCCTTTGACTATGCAGGTCACAACAAACTGTGGAAAATTCTGAAACAGATGGGAATACCAGACCACTTGACCTGCCTCTTGAGAAACCTATATGCAGGTCAGGAAGAAACAGTTAGAACTGGACATGGAACAACAGACTGGTTCCAAATAGGAAAAGGAGTACGTCAAGGCTATATATTGTCACCCTGCTTATTTAACTTCTATGCAGAGTACATCATGAGAAACGCTGGTCTGGAGGAAGCACAAGCTGGAATTAAGATTTCTAGGAGAAATATCAATAACCTCAGATATGCAGATGACACCACCCTTATGGCAGAAAGTAAAGAGGAACTAAAAAGACTCTTGATGAACGTGAAAAAGGAGAGTGAAAAAGTGGGCTTAAAGCTCAACATTCAGAAAACTAAGATCATGGCATCTGGTCCCATCACTTCATGGCAAATAGATGGGGAAACAGTGGAAACAGTGTCAGACTTTATTTTCTTGGGCTCCAAAATCACTGCATATGGTGACTGCAGCCATGAAATTAAAAGACTCTTACTCCTTGGAAGGAAAGTTATGACCAACCTAGATAGCATATTCAAAAGCAGAGACATTACTTTGCCAACACAGGTCCATCTAATCAAGGCTATGGTTTTTCCAGTGGTCATGTATGGATGTGAGATTTGGACTGTGAAGAAAGCTGAGTGCCGAAGAATTGATGCTTTTGAGCTATGGTGTTAGAGGAGACTCTTGAGAGTCCCTTGGACTGCAAGGAGATCCAACCAGACCATCCTAAAGGAGATCAGTCCTGGGTGTTCATTGGAAGGACTGATGCTAAAGCTGAAACTCCAATACTTTGTCCACCTCATGTGAAGAGTTGACTCATTGGAAAAGACCCTTATGCTGGGAGGGATTGGGGGCAGGAGAAGAAGGGGATGACCGAGGATGAGATGGCTGGATGGCATCCCCGACTCGATGGATGTGAGTCTGAGTGAACTCCGGGAGTTGGTGATGGACAGGGAGGCCTGGTGTGCTGCGATTCATGGGGTTGCAGAGAGTCGGACACGACTGAGCGACTGAACTGAACTGAACTGATATGGGTTATGAGGATGAAAAAGAGACTGTGCATCCTCTAGACAAGAACCTTGCCCAAGACACCCAGGGTGGTGGCACCAGGCGGTGAGCACACACAGCCCCCTGCCTGCAGGCTTGATCTCTGGCCTCCCCTGCTCTTGGAAACCAAGGGTGAGAACCACACCTAGGACTGCGATGTTTTGTGGAGAGACCTGTGCAGATGACACCCCTCTGGGCCTGCCTGGGGCCCAGCTATGCCTTCTCTGCCCAGTCTGGGCAGTGTACTGGGCACGTGGGCCCGCAAGGAGTACTAGTGGTTCTGTGTTGAATTATCACCGGGAATTAGAAAGGCGCCAGAGAACTCCTACTAAATGTGACCTCTTAGGAAGCATCTCTGAACACAAGCAGGAGTCCAGTTTGGCAGGTCTTGGAGGCAAGAAGCATAGTCTTTTAGCTCCTATAAGGAGAACTGTCCATTTGTTCTAGAAGCAAGATAATCAAAAAGGGTAATGTTCATCTAATGGACATTGTGGCTTATGGCAGTTGTGTCAAAATTCCTAGCAAACCTGAATGTTTTCAGAATGGAGAAAGGGTGAGAGAGCATTTCTACAGTTAGGAGGGAGCTTGTGGGCTGTAATCCACCACATCTAGGGCCCTCCCTATCTTTTTAAAAATAAATAAAACCCAATATTTATTTATTTGACTGTGCCAGGTCTCCCATCTTCATTGGGGCTTGCAGGATCTTTAGCTGTAGCATGTGGGACCTAGTTTCTTGACCAGGGATTGAACTTGGGCCCCCTGGATTGGGAGCTTGGCGTCTTAGCTCCTGGTCCACCAGGAAGTCCTTCCCTTGATGCCTCTGCTCCACAGCAGGCTTGTTCTGAGGACGGTTCTCGCTGTCCTGCAAGTCCAGGCAAGAGGACAAGGCCAATGGGGAGGCCAGAATGGCATATCTGGGTCCTGCCTTCTGCTCAGAGCCCTGGAGGGGGCTTGGCGGTGTTTGTATGAACTGCAAGCACTAGGCGGGTGTCTGGATGGTGAGGTGCTGCAGAGGGAGGCTCAGGGCTGTGTGACCCAAGGCAAATGTCTTCACTGCTCTGTGCTGCACTTTCTCTACTGAAAAGTGGGGAGAAGAATCTATCGATCATATACGGTCGTTGAGAAGCTGAACTTTGATAAACTCCCACAGTGCCCGGAGTGGTGTCTGGCACGCGTAGTCATACTCCAGCCAGGTCTGCTGCTTTTATGAACTCTGTGGACAGGGAAGTTCGGAGTCCGCAGACCTGGGACGAGGCCCATTCCCGCCACTCCGCGAGGCCCTGTCTGCACCACTGTGTCCTCATCCGTGAACCGTGGCAGGTAATGAGGCCTGTCTTGAAGGTTGTTGGGACCCTTTGTAGAAAGTGTCTGAACCATTCAGCTCCTTACCACATGGTCACCTCCATCCGTCTCTCCCTGCCTTCTACAACTTAAGGAGATTCGCTCTTTCAGCGAATTTGTCTGTCTGCAGTCTTGATCTTTTAGGCTGTATAAGCCCACTGACTCTATCTACCATGGGTTCAGGGCTATGGGATGGGGGGAGAGAGGTATCATCAGACTCTGTCCTTGTCCCCAAGGATGTGGATTTCAGATACTCAATGAGCATCTCTGTTTAGTTTAACTCTGCCCCCCAAACCATGTGAGACATCCTTATACTAAGAAAGTATTCACTGTTTCGGGCTCCCCAGGTGGCTGGTTATAATGAATCTGCCTGCAGTGGAGGAGCTGCAGGAGACTAGGTTCAATCCCTGGGTTGGGAAGATCCCCTAGAGGAGGAATTGGCAACCACTTCAGTATTCTGACCGGGGAAATTCCATGCACAGAGAAGCCTGGAGTCCATGGGGTTACAAAGAGTCAGATGTGACTGAGCACGCATGCATCCATTGTTTATCTAAATTAGAATGTAACCAATCACCCTACATTTTTATTAGCTAAATCTGGCAACTCAATGGCTTCTCCTGCTCCATGAAAATGCCACGTTGGGGTCACCACCCATTGGTTTGGGGGAATCCCTCAAACCTAGATTGGGGCCTAGCATCTGACTTTGCTCTGTCCCTTCCTTGGTCCTGGGACCCTGGACAAGTCCTCCCCTCCCCCGTTCTGGGCCTTTGGCTTCCTCTTCCCCACTGGGTGATCTCTCCATGGTCCTTTCTGGTTTCTCTCCTTTGACTTCAGGGCTGGTGGAAGACATCCAGCCAACCCGGCATTTTGGTGTTGTGTAGACACAATAACGCGCTAGCTTGATTGCATCTTTCACTTCTCAAACACTTGTTTTGGCTTCATGTAGACACAATCCAAGTGCCTCTGACCTGCCCTTGCAGTCCCAATTCTCAGCACTTGTAAGAAAAAGTCTCCTTGTAACACAGTCCAGTCCCCAAGCTGGGTCTCTAAAGGGCATTTTGAAGCCCTTTTAATTTCCAATCCATTAAAAAAAAATAAATCTTTGGAAGGTTTGCTTCCTACATAACAGTATGCTTTTCGGCTCGACAGCTGTCAAACTGAAAAACATTCCATGAATTCTCCAAGTAATTTAAAAGTTGCTCCAACTGAAGTACGGAGTGCTATCCGTTCAGCTGAAAGAGTGCCATTTGTATGTAGGTAATTTAGTCCACTTGATTTTTTTTTTTTTCAGGGAATTACTTTCATAAGGAGAAGGAAGACAAGTACATTTTACTCAATTATTAAATGGATGTTGGGATTTGACTTGTGATTCTATTTCTAATCAGTTCTACCTTCCACCGGGCCTCTGGGAAGGGCAATCTCTTACACCATCGCTTGTCTTTGGCAATAATTACTTTTGGATGTGAACAAAAGGTCCATTTTGGGCTCTCTGTTCTGTGATGTCTGTGTCTATATATATAAAACCCTTTAAAAATCTAAGCCTCCCACTCACATATGAGTTTCCTTCTCTTTAGAGATTAGAACACTGCAGCCACTATTTGTTTTGAGCAAACAGAGTGCTGTGAAGTCCTGTAATAGCTCATTGGGGGATTTGGAGCCACAGATTTTCTTATTAATCTCGTGAACACCTTAGAAATTACATGATGACTCCCAGATGCAAAAGCTTCATTCTCTTTAATTTCTCGGCAATTTCTCCTGCTGCCTTAAATTATGATTCTGACGGCTTTGTTTTCCACTCTTATCTCTCTCTCCCCCCCTCTCCATTTTCTTTCCTTCCTTCTCTTCCTTTGTGGATTCAAACTTTTTAGTCTCAATGAAAGGGCTGATGTCTGCCATTGGGAAACCTTACTTCCATTTTTCCCCCCAGAAAAATGGAACAGGTTTCTTTTAACTAGTGCAAGGCTCTCCTCTCTAAAAGGTTTTTATTATTGAGTGCCCGGGGTCCTTAGTTTCAGACATTTATCTTCTAGCTAAGCAGGAACAAAAGAGGGAGGCAGCCGTCCGCACCTTCTGCACCCCGAGTTTCTGAGTAATCAGCCAGCGGTTAAATTGAAGTGGCCATGACATCTTCATTGTGTCACTTTGGGCTTGCTCGTTAATTTATGAGCTTCGACTGTCAAAATAGTTTGTGCAACGGACCCTAAAAATGGTGATGGATCATATCAATCAATTGGCTTTTACAGCCCTCCTTTCCCTCGAAGCGGGCCTGCCTGCTGTATACAGCAGGTAAAGAAGGAAACCACATACACAGTAGATGTGTCCAAAATGAATACATAGTCCCCGAAAGTACACCCCTTCAGCAGGGCTGTAGGATGCTTCATGTACCAACAAATCTCCACCCTTCGTCCTTGTGATGACAGCCAGAAGCTCTTAGATCCCTTGGGAGGGGTGTCCTCACCCTGGGGTACCCCATTATTTCAAGCTTACTGCTTCCCATTATTGTTATGATAAGGTCATCTCAAAAGAGCATCTCTGAAGGCCAGCATGTGGTGAGGAGCTACGGCAGGTGGGGGCAAAGTTCAACTCTAATGGGATGGAAGTTTTAAAAAAATCTTTGTGAGTGTAGAATCTAAGTGTCTACTCAGTAATTAATAAAACCTCTTTGCAGATCTGAAGTGCCTTCAGGTCCTGGCCTATTTTCCTGAGCATGTTTGTCAGGGGTGGGCCACTTGATAAGGTGGGGGCTCCTTCCTATGTTCTTTCTGTGTTTCTTCTGGATTCTATGCCTTGGCAAGGGTTTGTCTATTATGCGCATCTTTTTCACTTAAAAAAAAAATCACAAATGCAAGTTCATTATAGAAAAACTTGAACAATACAGAGAAGTATGGAAAAGAGAAGACCCTTCTTGTCCATGTGGGGCCCACTCTGGTAGCAGGTATTGTATTTTCTGCTTTCTGAGCATGTGATTTTACCTACTTGAGATATTCTGTCTATATACTTCTGTCTCTTGCTTTTAAAACAATTTTCTGAGCATTTTAATGTTTTGTGTTTGATCCCAGTAGTAGTTTATTTAGTCAGTTCTTTTGTGTTGAGTGCTTTAATAGTTGATCATATTTTGTTGTTATCAACAAAACGGGCCAGATTGAGAGCCTTTCTGAAACAATTCCAAATTTAATGACCTATAAAACTGGATGCTTCCTGGTCTCCATATATTGTCTCTTATTCTGAGGAGAGCAAGTCCCAGTGCCCTCTGGATATGAACTCTCACTAGGGGAACCCTTTCCTAGTCTTCTGTATAGAGCTGATGAACTCCTATGCATCCTTCAATGCCTGGCTGAAGCAGCCTCTATCTATAAATGCCTGATTCTCCCTCCCCATGGAGTTGGCTCCCTCTTTTCTGTGTTGTCCTCCACGTGAGCTCATGCAGGACTCCCTGAATGGTATTTAGCCTTCTCTCAGGTCTCCCTCTGTGGGTCCGCAGAGGCACAGAGCAAGCTAACTTATTGGCTTTGGTGATTCTGGCACCCTTGGCTTCCCAGGACCACCTGGTTTGCATGGATCCTCCAGTTTCCTGAGCTGTGTCTGACATGCCCACAGACACACAAGGCATGCAGAGGTACAACTCAGGTGTTTGAAGGACCGAAACGAAGCAATACTAAAAAAAAAAAATCCCCTTTTCAAGCTCCCAGGACTCATCCTTGGTTTCCACTTTGGGCACAAAGACATTTCCTCCAAATGTCCCCGTTGTTGATGGCTGCTGTCAGAGTTCACGTTGGCATTTGCACAAAATTCCTAATTTGATATTTCTCTAGTGACTGTAATGAGGATGGAAAAGTGTCATTTAGAGCTAGTTTTCTCTTTGTGCTTTGAAAAATGAAATGCACGCGGTTATCTGTAAATGAGATAATTACCTGCCTACTTCACTAAGGCACCTACTAGTGATTTTTTAGCTTGTTTCACTTAACGAAAGCTTTGCAAAGTGGGGAGCCCAGAGTTGTTAATAGACTTGTTGTAATAGACTCTGAGAAAAGGGTGAAAAAAACCCAGTTGTTCCAAACTAGTCAGAGAAATAGCCTGATGAAACGGCTGGTAGCTCAGGCACAAATTTAAGTCCTGGTTGCGTTGAGAGCAAATGTAATAATAGCCACAACCAATATTTTTTAATATTACTGATCTTTCAGCAATAATTACCTAGAACTTTTAATGTCTGCAATTAGAACGCTAGCAATTCAGTGGTACAGACCAGTGGTAAACGGCACGAAATTGGATACTTGCTGTAATTGGTAATTAATCACTTTTCATTACCAGGAAGGGATGTTGTAGTTATTCTGAATAGATACAGTGTGCTAATTATGGGAAATCACAGACCTACACATTTGAAGTTAGAGCTTTTAGGGAAATAAGCAACTCATGTCAATATTTTATATCTGAGAGGAAACTTGCTTCCCCCAATTAAATGATGAGGGAGCGGCCAGTGTTTTGATAAGATCCTATAGGGCAAGAGGTCTCCTTTTCCTAAGGGTCTTGGTCACATTTCCATTCATTTCTGTGCATAATTAAAGTTTTCCCCCTTTATGCAGACTTAGAAATGGTTCCAAGTAAATATTTATGTGTGTGTGCCTCGTTTGGTCAGCCCATGGGACCCCGGGGCTCCTCTACAGGGTCATCATCACAACTGTGGCTCCCACCTAGACCTTTCTCTCTGGGCCAGTTCTCCCCTGGGATGTCCATCAGCATCATGTCCATTTCTGTGGTTTTCCTCTGCTCTTAGGAGATGGGACCATCGTTTTCCCAGACTCGAGATGTCAGTATTTTTCTGGCCTTCCCTCTTTGTCCCAGACCTCCTCATCTGTGATCAGACTCTGTCCCATCTACCTTCAGGTCTCTGCTGCCTTTGCAGCCCACCGCCCCCCCCCCCCCCCCGCCATCGCCCTTCTCACTGCTGCCACTCATTCCAGGGGCTCAATAGGATCTGTTAAGACTGCATCCCAGGAAAGTGCAACCTATGGAAAAAGGACTTCTAAAGAGAAAGTATGTCTATGAGAATTAGTGTAAAAAACCTTAATCTATGACTAGGTCCCTGTTCCCTATTAATACTACCTCTGACAGTCCATCATATGGAACATGCCTTCCATGGATGATACAATAAGGACCGTGGGGACTAGCCAAGCTGTTTCACCAAAGTTGTGGCCATAAAGGCATATCCCTGGGGTGGAGTCCAGGGAGAGGGTGGGCTTATCCAGCTGTCTGCCCTGGCCACCTTCACACCTGCCTCTGGAAGCTCTGTATGAATGAAGAGCTCATCAAGGGTCTAAAAGCCCTGGGTTCTCTGTGTTCTTCCTTAGAGAGTAAAGAAGGAATGGTGTATTGACTGCTCTGTGAATACTAATATCCATTTTAGGCCTGCTCTCTCCTGGCCAAAGCTACCCATGCCCTAACTAACAATATCATCGCAAAGTTGGGTCATGATGGAGAAAGTGAAAGTCGCTCAGTTGTGTCTGACTCTTTGCAGCCCCATGGACAATATAGTCCATGGAATTCTCCAGGCCAGAATACTGAAGTGGGTAGCCTTTCCCTTCTCCAGGGGATCTTCCCAATCCAGGGATAGAACCCAGGTCTCCCACATTGCAGGCGGGTTCTTTACCAGCTGAGCCACAAGGAAATGGGGCCAATATAGATAAACCATTACAGCAGAATGTGTACACAGAGGCCAACAGAAGCCACTGGTCCCACACCTCTCACAGTGATCTTCAGAGCCTCTCACCTCTTCTCCCATCACGAGAAGATGTCAAAGGTGTTTCTGAGCCATGGCAGTTCCACTTCAGCTCCACTGGTCTTGATTTAGATTCAGAGGGTTCCTTTTCTTTCTCTTGGCAGAAGAAAAAGAATTCCTTTTCCTTTTGTATTGGAGTGTAGCTGATTAACAACGTTGTGATATTTCAGGTGAATAACGAAGGGACTCAGACATATGTAAACATGTATCCATGCTCTCCTAAACTCCCCTCCCATCTAGGCTGCTGTATAACATTGAGCAGAGTTCCCTGTGCTATACAGCAGGTCCTTGTTGATTATCCATTTAAAATATAGCAGTGTGTAAATGTCGATCCCAAATTCCCTAACTATTCCTCAAAGGCATTGAACAGGAGGGGAGGGGAAGCCTGATTTTGAAGTTGCAGGTGGTGAACCTGGCCTGCCCTTGAACTTTGGTAACGGACACCTTACCATTTCTGCCCTGGTGACCAGTTGCTTTCACTGACAGGCTCATCAGTGGCATCCTGGAATCAAGTAGACATACAGTCAGAATTCAAAAAATCAGGTGTGAAATGAAGAGCCATCCGGATAAAGCAAAAACCTCTTCTTCCCATTTCCTCCTCAACATGACCCATTACACGGCACTTCTTTACCCAAATTTCATCTGCTCCCTCGTCCATCATCGCCAGGGGCCCTGAATTGGTTCCTCACCCCGCTGCACAATTTCAGCCTCGGAACTCTCTCCTCTGCCTTTGTCACAGAGCTGAGTAATGATGTGACAACATGTGATTGGGCGATTGATGTCAAATGTTAGCTGCAACATTCATTTTCCCCTGAAATGGACAAAGAAGAGTATTAGTCATTTAGAAACTTCATCTAGAAGCTACACCTCACGAGTGATAGTCCAAAATTGAATGGGTCTGAAATTTAAAGTGGCTTTTAAGTCCTTCTCCTTTGATTGCTCCTCAGGTCATGCAGCATTGTGAGAGGCCAAGGGAGCAAGTTACTGATGGGAGCTGGGAATGTCATTTGTTAGCTCCTTGACTCCTCCCAGAAGCCCATTCCTCCTGTGACAGGATGCTCCTGAGACCTCGAGAGAAGAATCGTGGGCTCGGGAGGTGGGCAGATCTGTGCTCCAGGGTCAGCCCTATCACTTCTTCCTTTGTGAGCCTCAATTTCCCCATTTATGAAACAGGTTCATAAGATGGACTTCCCTGGTGGTTCGGTGGTGAGGGCTCCATGCTTCCACTGCAAAGGGCACAGGTTCAATTCCTGGTTGGGGAGCTGAGATCCTGCATGCTGTGCGGTGCAGTCAAAAGCAAAAAGAAATCTCCCAAAAAACATGAAATAGGGTTAACAAGAATGATTATTGCCATCCTCATTTTGCAGAAATAAGAAAATAATATTTAGAGAGGTGAATAAGGGGCCCAAATACAGAGTGAGTGGACAGACTACAACCCTCTCTGGGGCCATCGAGTCCCCAGAGAGATGGTGTCCTGCCTTCCAGCCTCACCAGGAGGTCACCGGGCTGTTCACATACACTTCCATGTGGATAGCAGCCCTTCCAACAATAACCAACCAGTGTGTGTCTATGCATGACCTGAGTTCAGAGACCCGGCTCCCCCAGGGTCTCCCCAATGGTCCTTCTAGTGGAAGCCAAAATAACCCTGGATGAGAGCTTAAAATTCCCGCTTTCTGTGATCAGCATTTTTCAAGGAAAAGAAATATGCAGCAGTCCGTGCAGGTAATTTAACATCTGGGAAGGTTCTTGCTCACTCTGAGCCCTCTGTGCACTCCCAAGTTACTGATATCATCGTTAGATATGGCTTCCACCTACGGCTCTGATTCATGGCCTGGTTATGAGTGTGATTCATAGGCTGCTAAGAAGCAGGCAGAGGCGGCTATGTTACCTAGAAGCAGTGCCTGGGAATAGGATCACCGATGTGATGCGTCAGATATGCTAATGAGATCAATGCGACATTATGTTAAAACACCCAAACCTCATTTGCAAGTGAATGTTAATAAGGAGAAAAGGCTCAGCTCAGGTTGGACTGGAATCAGTGGCAGGACTAGTTCTTCCTCAGTTAAGTAACATAATTTGTTCAATTTGTTTTATGTCAGTAAGTGAAGAACCTTTTTACTCACTTTGATTCATGGAAGGAGGTTAGACAATGGTACAGTAGAAAGGAAATTAACATTTAACCTGCCTGGCTGGGTTTTCTAACGGATGTCTCAATATGACTGAGGCAGTGTGCGTAAATTCTCCCGATAAACCAGAATGAAACAGCAGCTATTTAAATTCCAAAGAAAATCTGGATGGCAGATATAGTCCAAAGGGAAACCTGATGGGTGTTGGGTCAGGAACTGGAAGACTGGAATCCTAGTCTCATCTATTACTCATTACTTTGAGTCACAAACTTCCTGGGCCTCAGTTCTTCTATCTGTAAAATGGAGTTAATGCAAAAAATTTGTTGTGAGTTCATAAACCGTAATATACCCATCTAACAACTATTTATGGAATACCTACTATGTGCTGGGCACTGTGCTAGCTGCTGGGGTTCAGTGATGGTTAGAATTGTCAGGATCCTTGTTGTAAGGGAAATTATGTTCTGGCATCCTTTAAAATTTTTTATTATGAAAAAATTCAGACCTTCATGAAAGTGGGCAGAAGAGGATAATGAGCTTCATCTACCCATCACTCAGACTCAAGCACGAGAAAGATTTTGCTGTGTTTGCTTTGCCTGTCTCCCGTGTTTTTTGCTGAATTATTTTAAAGCAAATCACAGACGCTGTGTTCCTTGTCCATTGCTATATGACAAACAGCCACAGATTCAGCTGTTTAAACAACACACATTTGTTATCTTACGTTTTACAAGGTTTAGGAATCTGGACACAACTTAGCTGGATCTTCTGCTCTGTTTCACAAAACTGCAATCCAGATGTCAGCCTGGCCTGAGGTCTGACCTGAGACTTAGAGGTCTGAGCCTAGTGGGGTTGTTGGCAGAATTCAGTTCCTTGTGGTTGTAGGGCTGAGGCCCTCAGCAACTAGAGGCAGTCCCATAGGCAGCTCACTGCATTGCTGATTGCATCTCCTTTGAGGCCAGCAGGAGTATTTCTTTGACACTTAACCCTTGGCTAAGGGCTCCCTTGATTAGACTAGGCCCACCCAGGGTAATTTTGCTTTTGATTAGCTCAAAGTTAGCTGACTTACACCCTCTCATGGGAGTGCTATGCCATCATATTCACAGGTTTTCTTCCCACTCAGATTGTTTTTGTTCAGTCACTAAGTCATGTCTGACTCTTTGGAACCCCATGGATTGCAGCATGCCAAGCTTCCCTGTTCTTCACTTTTTCCCAGAGTTTGCTTGAGCTCTTCTTCATTGAGTCCATGATGCTATCAAACCTCAGGGGGAGGGCGTTATTCAGAGTGGGACCAGCAGGGGGTATGAATCTTGGGGGCTATCTTGGAATTTTGCCTATTGTGTAGGCATTTCATCCCTACCATCTTAAATATACACTTCTACAAATTATGCTGCTAAGTCACTTCAGTCGTGTTCAACTCTGTGCGACCCCATAGACGGCAGCCCACCAGGCTCCCCCGTCCATGGGATTCTCCAGGCAAGAACACTGGAGTGGGGTGCCATTTCCTTCTCCAGAGCATGAAAGTGAAAAGTGAAAGTGAAGTTGCTCAGTCATGTCTGACTCTTAGCGACCCCATGGACTGCAGCCCACTAGGCTTCTCCGTCCATGGGATTTTCCAGGCAAGAGTACTGGAGTGGGGTGCCATTGCCTTCTTCATCTACAAATTATGGGCATTCTTTAATAACTACAATTTCATGTTAATATCTGATAGGGATTGCTGTTACTCAGTTTAGGACATGTTATGCTTTCATAACAAGTTATCCCACCCCCACCCCGCCCCCACAATCTCAGTGACTTCCAACCACAAAGGTTTCTTTCTTGGCTCACATTCCACATCCATCACAAAATGGCTTCAGCACTTTATCCTCAGGCCCAGCTTGAAGGAACAGCCCATTTCTGGGGGAAAGAGATGGAGTGACATGCAAAGGCATGTCCAGCTTCATCTGCGATGTGTCCGCGTCCCATATGCTTACCTTTCCTCTGCTTGTCCTACTCCCCAGGGGCTGGCAGTACAGTCCTTCTACAGAGAGGAAGGCCATTAAGAAAGGTTTGGCTGGGGGTCTATTTTAAAGCAAATAATGACACCTCCCAGTTATCTCTTAAGTATCTTTTATTCTAGAATACTCTCACTCACACACCTTATTTTTCACAGGTTATTGACCCATTGGAGAAAATGATCAGCTGTCATCTGGAATTTTCTACATGCTGAATTGGTCTGTTTGCTTCCTTGTATATCATTCTGCTTGCGTCTGTATGTGCTATATTTCCTGCGGGCTAGAAGTTAGGTTTAGTGAATAGCTGGGGGATAAGGATACTTCACAGGGAATGTTTGGCACTTTGTATTTTATCACATCAAAAAGCACTTGATATTTGGGGAGGAAATCTTTTTTAAAACTTCATATTTTTTAAATTGAAATTCTTACTCTTACATCCTTACATCCACTTAGATACTCATTACTACTAGTCAGGCCCTGTACCATTTGTGTGAACTGCCCAGAATAGGCAAATCTATAGAGGTGGGAAATAGATTAGTGCTTGACAGGTGCTGATGGAGGGGGAGGGGAATGGGGAGCAACAGCTAATGGGCACAGGTTTCTTTTTGGGGTGATGAAAAATTTTGGGGAATTGATAATGGTTGCTATGCAACTTTGCAAAAATAAGTGGCTGCCAAGGTCCTTCCCAACTGCTAAATACCAGTTCAACCCACAAGGGACAGGAACTAGCTCTGCTTGGGGGTGTCAAATAGAGGTGACCCTGGAGGAGGCCCACAAAGGATGGGGAAGAGCACAGGGAGCCAGGCAGCAGGGACCGGTTGCAAGATCCAGACCAAACCATGTGTTTACTTAGTACTTGGGCTCTCCAGAGCTGCCCTCATAGGAGCTGCTGGGGACAGCAGTTGGGTGATGGGCCCTGGGCCCCTCAATTCCTCTCCAACCAAAGCAGCTCTGCTCCCACCTGTTTCACAGGTGAGACTTCTAGGTAAGACTTTGTTCCAATGAAGAATTCTGCCGTGCAAAACCCCTGACCTGAGTGAACAATTCTCAGCACTGTCACTTACTCCGTTAGAATATTAGTGAGTCTGCATCTAATAAGGAAGAAGGTGACATTGTGAGCATCACTCACAATCACAGCCGCCATTCATGGGACACCAGGCGTACATCAGGCTTCATTCTAGGCATGTGATATTCATCATCTTATTTACATTTCACAAACCCCAAATGCGGTGTGTAGTCTTAGTCTCATTATACAGGTGAGGAGACCCTCAGTGCCAAGTGTCTTAATTGAGTCCACACAGTTAGGCCTGTTGATCTGGAAAATGAACTCAGATCTTTTTAGTTCAGAAGCTGGTGCCCGTGTTATCTTCCTCCCTTGTCTGCAAATGGTGCTTTACAGTTTGCGAAGCCCTTCACAAGCCATTTCTCTGTGGAGAGCTATAGCAGCCCTTGGAAGAACTGCTCAATTATCCCCCTTCTGCAGTTGAAGAGAATGAGGCTTTGGGTCTTAGTCCGGGTTGCAGAATGCTGATGTGGGGTGCGTGCCCTGGGCTACCGTGAATCTACCCCGTTCCCTGTGCCAACTGCTCAGGAGCCACCAGAACAGAGATTTGACTGGTGCTTAGTGTGGCCACCCCTCCCTGGCCATCCTTCTCAGTATACATGAGATGCTCAAATGATGATGTTTTATTCTAATGACAAAGAGTATAACAAGCACAGGAAATGGCCTGGCATTAATCTCCACTCCATCTTGTGGCAGTGACTGCAATGAAAATGAGAAATAGTTTAAGCTTAACCCATTCTCATTACAATCATAATTACATTTTGTGGTCATTCTTAGTTTCTAGCAGAACCCAACTGCTCTCCATGTCAATTTGAAAGATACAGACAGCCCTTAATTTTTCTCCAGCATTCATCTGCCCGGCCATCTGCCGAGGACTGATCCTTGGGAAGCTGAAAATTAGGCTTAAGGAACTTATCTATTTTATGTTTTAAATGGTTTGGCATGGACCTGCTAAACATCTGGACAAATGTAATTTACATGCATGTGTCTCAAAAATACATTGTATCAGGCAACTGATTTATCTTTCTAATAATATGTTTAATTGAGAATACTCAAACTGGGGCCCTGATTATATAGCTAATGGCACTGAAAGCTGGCCAGGAAGTGTGCTGGGTGTCACAAGAGGAGAGACTGGGGACCAAAACTTGCCAAGGTCAACCCTCCAACTCTCAAGCCATCATTGGACTCCTGAGTGGCCATGTCCCCATAGACACTGTGCACCGATGGCATTCTCCGCATTAACTTCCTGGCACACAGCTCTGCAATGTTCTTCTGAGGCTGTTACATAACAACTCCATTTACCAATAAATACCTTTCTTAATGGTTCATCCTTTCTTTTTCCTTTTTCTTTTGGTACATGTTAATCGAGCCCCTGTGATGTGCTAGGCATTGGTTAGGGGCTGGTGACACAAAGACAAATACTTTCAAGCAGTCTGCTTTCTAGAGGTCAGCACAGAAGGCTTTGGGGGTACAAAGGAGTGCCCTGATCTCTGCCTACCTCCTGGAGTGGAGAGTGAATTAGGAAGACCCTGCTGGCCCTCAGCCTCCCAGCCCAGCCTTGTCTGTGGGGCCATGGATGAATCACCGAGCATCTCTGGGCCTCAGTTTTTCCACCTTTAAATCAGCTTCCTGGGGCCATGGACAACGAAAATAGGTAATGTTATCCATGTGCTTAGTACAGAGCTTGGCATCTAGTTGTCTACCAGGGGCTCATAGGTAGCTGGTAGGGCTTTGCTAGGGGTGGGGACAGGAAGTGTGTTCCAGGGCAAGGGCTCAGCCTGTCCTAAGATCCAGCGCAGCGATAGAGCATTGAGCGTGGTTGGACCACAGAGGAGAGGCAGGGGCGGCAGCAGAGGTCTGGTCCTAGAGCTGCCTGTGAGCCAGGCTAAGATGATGGACACTGCCCCAATGCCACGGGGAGCCTCATGGAGAGAGAGGCAGGGGAGAGGGGGATGATCAGAGGGGTGCTTTAGAAACATCATCTGGCCACAGAGTGGAGACTGGACCCCTCAAACTCAGGGCAAGACGAGAGCCTGGGAGGTTGACAGCAATTCCAAAGGGGACCTTGGTGGTGGTTACAGTTTGATGGATTTTGTTGTCTCATGGATGATGTTTCACACAGTGTTTTTAAAAGGGTGCTTTTGGAGAATTAAGCTTGAGGCTGCACTTTTCATGCATGTGCCCATTTTGGGCAAGAAATGGAATATGGTCCCCTAGAGCTGGGGTCCTGGGGGCTGTGGCCCAGATTGTAATCAGAGTCCTGGGTGTGTGGGCCCCTCCCACCTCCTCTGCAGAGCCCTTACCTGGCCCAGTGACCAGGGGCTCTAGGTGAACCCAGTGAGGTGTGGGAGGGGCTGAGGCTATGCACCTGTGCCGTGGGTCCGGGCATAGAACCCGAACAGCTGTGGAAAGAGCTCCCGGAGTGGTGGGTTTCAGAGCAGAGTCTCCCGGTATCTCTTTCTGCCTCGTGGACTGATTTTCTCCAATGGCTGAGTGGCCCACGAGTCAACATGTGTATCACTCACCACCCTGCCTCACTGGTCCAGACAGTACCCTGTTGTATTCTGGACTGGTTTTGACATGTAACGGCAGGCCTCTTAACACTATTTAAAAATAAATTCGCAGGTACAGGCAGGGCAGTTGGCAAAGGAGATCAGGACCGTGAATGAATGCTGAAAGGGAAAATGCTGTGATAAAAGTGGTAAAGTAAATGAGACATTTGCCATGAGACCTGCCAGGAAATGAGACTGGCCCTAATTGATGCAGTGGATCTCTGCACGACCCCACAGTCGCACATGGAGGCCGGCCCCTGCCTCTTTCTGCTGTCTTGTCCCGCCGGCCTGAGTCATCCTCCGCTGGCTCCGAGCTGCAGCCTTGGGTTTGGCGGCAGAATTAGATCTGACCTTTTCAATCGTGGCTTTTAAAAAAATTATTAAATTTAAAAATGGTTAAACCTCAAATGAGCTGAAATCTTTTGTGCGAAGAACCCGTCTATCATTTCTTTTGTCCAGAAAATATATTTAACCTCAACCATGTAATTAACGCCAGTGAATCCACCAGGCTGGTTGGGTTTATTATGTGCTCAGGGAGCTCAGCTGTTCTCATCTGAAAAGGGCAGTGCCGGGCATTTTCTTGAGTTTCTTGGCAAAAGCTGTAGGGAGAAAGTTGAAGCTCATCTGGAAGTTTCCACTTTGCCTCTTGCTGTTCTTTCCACAATCCAGGTTGAGCAGAAAAGGCTTCACAATTAGAGAGAAATGCTCAACAAAGGACAATTAGCCAGGCTCACAGCACAATCTTCGGAGGGGGGCGGCGGTTGCGGCCATGTGTGTCTGGGCAGGAATTCAGAGAAGTCAAATCAGCTTCACCAAGCCCTCAGACACCCAGATGCAGTTTCCAAGCAGGGCAGAGAAAAGGTGAAAGTCTGGTGGCATCTAAAGCAGAGATTCTCAACACGATTCTGGGAATCTCGGCTTCCCAGTGAAACTGAAAGAGTGCTGGCTTAACAGTCCAATAAATTTGGGTTAGGATTTGCATCTCTGCTGCTTATTTGGTGTTTGAATCTGGTAAGTCATGAAGCCATTCTGAACCTCGTTTTTCTTATTTATGAAATAAAGGTAAAAAAAAAAAGTATCTTGCAGAGTTATTGTGGTTTAAACGGGATCATATATGTCAGATTCTTAGCACCGAGCTTGGCACATAGAAATCAGCCTCCATTATTCTTTTCCTTTTATTCCTCCTTCTTCTTTTCCCTACTGGAAAATGGGTCGACTAAACTGAAAATAGCTAAATACATGTTGTGTGTGTGTGAAGGGAGTGGGGAGTGCCTGCTCAATCAAGCGTCAGGATCTATTGTACAGCTATAATACTGTGGTACTGGCCCAGCAATAGACAAATGTCTAATGGAACTGAATAGGAAGCCTGAATGTAAACCACACACAAATGATGCTGCAGGCCACTGTGGGGAAGCGTGAACTACTCAGTAAAACGTGTGGGAGCACTGGTTAGCCACATGGGAGAAATGAAATGGGATTCCTACCTCCATGTACAGGATTGCTCTCTGATAGATGAAATGCGAAAGGCAACATTTGAGTATTTTAAGAATAAAATAGAGAAGATCTCTTTGTGACCTCAAGGTAGGCTAGGGTTTCTTAGCAAAATGCAAAAAGGTTGATAAGTTAGACTACCTTAAAATTCAGAACTTCTTTCAACAAAAAGCTGGATAAGATATTTGCCACATAAATAACAAAAGATAAGTATTCAGAGTACAGCCAAATGGGAAATAATAAGACACAATGTGATAGAAACATGGAAAAAAGACTTGTTTATAAAGACATTTTATGAAATAGTTGAAAAGGTTGGCCAGTTACATGCAAAAGGATGTTCAACTTCATTTGTAATTAGGAAAATGCAAATTAAAATCACAAAGAAACTAGGTGACATGAAGGATGGATTAACTAACCTTATTGTGATCATTTCACAATATGTACATAAATCGAATCATCACAAACATTTGAAATATTTGTTACATGTCTATTATATCTCAATACAGCTTAAAAAACTTATCAAGCCACCAGTAGCCTACTATGAGTAGTCTTGCTTTTTCCATATGATCACTTACTGAAGTTCTCTTTCTTCTTTGATTTTTTTCCTGACTATTCCTCATCACATCAAGATAACAAAGGTATATCTCTATTTAGACACACACACCAGTACATACACACAAACCTCACAGAAACCTACCATTTGTTCTCACTGGGTTGATAAAAACCCAAAAAGTCTGACAGCATGCATACATGAGGGCGTGGCAAATGGGAGCACTTACATGTTGCTGGAGAGCATAAATTGGAAAATAAATTGGCATCATCTTGTAAGGCTCAGTACATACAACCCAGCACCTGACTCATAGGTGTACGCCAGACCTCAGAGAAACTCCTGTTGGTGTGCAGCAGGACCTGTGCTCTGAGGGCTCTCATAGCTGCACTGGGGATAAAAACCAAACATTGTAAACCATTTTAACATCCTTTGATAAGAAAATGGTTAAATAGACTATGAGCATTCTAGTGAAAATGACGTGCTCCAGCTACCCACAAACACCTGCATGAATCTTAGAAAGGATTTGCTGAGTGAACCAAACATGTTTCAGAAGAGCATGTAGAGTAAAATGCCATTTTTATAAAATGAAACAACCAGTTAACATTGAAGAATATTGTTTGAATGACGAAATGATAAGCAGACAATTCAAGATCCTGGCTACCCCTTTGGAAGAGGCAAGGGGATGAACAGGCGTGGAGCAAGTCGATGACACTGCCTGTGTTGGTAACATTCTGCTTCTCCTGGTGGGTGCTGGTTTCACAATGTGTATGTCATTATTACGCTGCATAACTCACACACATGTTCCATCTATTCTTTTGTGTGTTGAGTATTGTGAAATTAAAAACAGAAGTACCCTGGAGAAGGAAATGGCAACCCACTCCAGTATTCTTGCCTGGAGAATTCCATGGACAGAGGAGCTGCTGGGCTACATTCTGTGTGGTTGCACTGAGCATGCACATACATGAACTTATAGAGGTGTAAAATCCAAACGGGGATAATAATCCATAACTCCTCAAAAAATAAATTTTAACTTATGCTTTGAATACTTGATCAATTTTACTCTGCTTCACAGCAAATAATTTTTTTCTGAATACAGATATATTTTGTTAAGCAAAAGAATGTCTAAAATGTAGTCCTTAATTTGAAATCTAACATATAAAACCATGTATTTTCTATTGATCTGCATTTAAAAAATAAGGACAGATACACATATGCTGCACTTAAAACAATTTTACAGCTATAATCCTGTGCTTTCATTATTGAGGAGGCACACTATACTAGCCCAGAATCGGGGTTTTATGAGGATCCATTTTTAAGAAAGCTGTGGTACATATACACAATGGAGTATTACTCAGCCATTAAAAAGAATTCATTTGAATCAGTTCTGATGAGATGGATGAAACTGGAGCCGATTATACAGAGTGAAGTAAGCCAGAAAGAAAAACACCAATACAGTATACTAACACATATATATGGAATTTAGAAAGATGGCAATGACGACCCTGTATGCAAGACAGGAAAAAAGACACAGCTGTGTATAACGGACTTTTGGACTCAGAGGGAGAGGGAGAGGGTGGGATGATTTGGGAGAATGGCATTCTAACATGTATACTATCATGTTAGATAGTATTGAATCACTAGTCTATGTCTGACGCAGGATACAGCATGCTTGGGGCTGGTGCATGGGGATGACCCAGAGAGATGTTATGGGGAGGGAGGGGGGCTCATGTTTGGGAACACATGTAAGAATTAAAGATTTTAAAATTAAAAAAATAAAAAACTAAAAAAAAAAAAAAAAGGCAAAACAAGTAACAAGAATGCATGGAAGGACTGGGACTTGACTGGCTGCAGTTACTGTCTCTGGTAGACTCCCCGGAAGGTGAAGAGTGAGGAGACCGCTGCGCAATGTACCCGGATAGGCTGAGCTCATCTGGAGGGAGAGAAGAGGTGAATCTCATGAGAGTAAAGCTTGATAGGGGTTCCAGGCTCCTGCCAAGGTTGTGTAACATTTGGTGACATCCTGGGAAGGTGGGGGGCTACACATGGTGGCTCAGTCAGTAAATCCACCTGCAATGCAGGAGCCCCAGATTTGATCCCTGGGTCGGGAAGATCCCCTGGAGGAGGAAACGGCAACCCACTCCAGTATTCTTGCCTGGGAAATCCCATGGACAGAGGAGCCTGGTGGGCTACAGTCTATGGGGTCGCAACAGTTGGACATGACTTAGCGAGTAAACCACCCCACGTGGAAGTTGGTGCCCTGCAGGCATGGTCATATAGGAAAGATAGCAGCCTGGAATTCCGGGAATGGGAACTGGTTTGGCCAACTGTGATCTCTTGGGATTTCTCTTCCCACTTAATGTCTGACAGTAGTGTTGCACAGTGTAGGCTGTTATTAGACTCTTTAACATAAAAATAAAAGTGCTGCAATGGGGTAATGTCTGCAAGCTTCAGTCTCAAGACAGTTAATTTTTCTGTGAGAATGTGGTGCTGTCAGAATCAACTACTGGGGCATTCTAATTTCTACATGTTTGGAGATACAGTGGCTTTGAGTGGGAGGGATCTAGTCTATCAAAACGGCAATAGTTCTGGAGAATTTTCAAGGAAGTAAAATTAAAGAATGGAGGTGCAGAGTATTCTTTCAATTTCAAGGCATGTGTAAAGGCTCTTTGCCCTGTGCAATTAGGTCCAGGTCCTAGTGGGGATAGGACATGGCAAGCCACTCCAGTATTCTTGCCTGGAGAATCCCATGGACAGAGGGGCCTGGTGGGCTTCAGCCCATGGGGTCACAAAGAGTCGAACATGACTGACCACACACGCCCCATGGGGGAAGATGAGATGCCTGTTTCTTCTGCTGCCAACTTTTTTCTTTAAAAATGCCCTGCTCCTCAGTACAGTAGACCTGAAAGAATGTGGATGGTCCTCTGTTTCAAGAGAACGTGGAAAGATGCTATGGCCAGCCAACAGTAATGCCTTTTGTAATGCCAGAAAGACATTGCAATGACCTGGAAATCATGGGTCAGTGAAAACATCTGGATTTTGGTGTGTTGTTTTCCTATTTGTTTACTCAAAAGCCCTCACTTCAGATTCTGTCCCCGGCCCATTATGAGCCATTGTCTATGTGAGACACATAGAGAGTCTATGTGACCAGCAGAACGCTAGTCTGTCGAGAGTCTCGGTTTTCTGCTTATTCCAACACTGTTGAAACCACATCCTTTAAAAAAAAAATTGCCATCCTGTGGACATTGCCAGCAGGGAGCAGCAGGAGGTATTTGCTGCTGATCATCCTGTTTTTATCAATATTGGGGATTTTGCTTAATACTGTGAAGTTAAAGGAGGATTCTGCTCCCTCCCTCTGTCATTTTCCTATCTTTCCTATTATTTATTTTAAAATTTAAAAATTTTCCTTTGGCAGTGCCCCGTGCATGGCATGTGGGATCTTAGTTTCCCGACCAGGGATTGAACCTGTGCCCCACTGCCTTGGAAGCGCGGCATCATAACCACTGGGCCACCAGGGAAGTCTCTTCCATATTTAAGACTGGTTAAAAATCTCTGCCCAAAATTGACTGAGCAGAGCTCAAGGTTCAAATTGCAAGTCCTAATTGGATCATGCCTGGCTTCCCTGTGCTTTACAAAGACAGATTCTTAAAATGCCTGTCACATCAGAATCTGGAAAGCCTTGGCCATACCCACTGCCTAATTCCCTGTCCCAGCCTTGAAACATTCTATTTACCCAACGCTTAAGTATGGAAAAGGTAATAATTAACATTGTGCTCTCAGTGCAGGTGGTGGCTCTAAATAGCTTGCGGGCTCTAAGGATGTCTAGAAGCAGTGAAGCTGTGTTCGTTGTTATTGCATGAAATGAAAGAAGCACCTTGGATGATTACAGATGAAGATTTCTTTCCCAGTGGCCAGCAGAACCAAAGGGAAGAGCCACCTCTCCTTCCCTTTGCAGATGGCCTAGGAGCTGGGAGGATGGGCAGAGAAGCCTGGAAAACCGGCCAGCTTCTAATTGTGTCTTTACAGCCAACTAGGCTACCAAAATGATTATCTTTTTCTCTCCGAGCCTTACTGACCTGTGGCTAATGAGATTTGTGCTTCGATTAGTTGTAGAACATAAATTAGCTAATCAATGGCAATGGATTCGCATTATTTCTCATACATGAGTTCTGCTGCAGTGATCTGTACTGAATATTCAAATCAATTTCGGATACTCTGAACGACTCCGTTAATGTGACCTGCTGGAATCTGGCTGCATCCGTAGCCTCCTTGGGAGCAGATGAAGACCAGGCTGAGCCCAGCTCATACCCCAGCCGCTCAGGCATCCAGAGCTCTGCAAACTACCTTGCTTTCCCTTTCACACAGTGAGGGTCAAAGAGGATTGGGGAGAAAGTCATGCGGCTGGTGGGGGGAAGCAACAGAAACTCCGGAGAACTCACAGCCCCAGGTGGCCTCCTTTCCTGCAAAGGAACCAGGCTTAGTGGACATCAAAAAGCAGGAAGCTGTTTTCAGGTTTCTGGGGTACAAACTTTGCCAAGAGCAGGATCCTGGGTAGTCATCTTCGATTTTCAGCCCAGGGAAGAAAATCTTCACTCTTTGCTATAGTTGTCTCATCTGTACAATTAACCAGCATCTTGGCATAAAACGTGGAAATTTGTACAGTCTTCCAGGCATCTGTGGGCTTTATGGTACAAGTTCTGTTAGTACTGAAGCCACAGAAAATTAAATGTTCCCCAAAGAACTTCCAGATGTGCTTTATTCTAATGGGGTCATTATGCAGTAAATTAAAAAGCAGGGTAAATGGAACTGTAAAATTTAAATTACTCTAAAACCACATCTCTTTGCTTTGAGCATTCATTTGTGGGGTTGCATTTGCAATAAATGTGAATTAGGCAGCTGCAATAACTGTTAATCATATATTTATAAAATAGTAATGAGGAAATGAATAGCATAGTAAGACAGCTGCACATTTGTCTGAGAGTGTGTCAACTGTGAACATAATAAGATGTGGAACATTGTTTGGAGCTGGGCTGATAATACAGTGAATGTAAGAGATCGCTTCAGCCTCTTAACTTTACACGAAATTATACATAAAATCCATAAAAGCCCATAATAATGCATTATGCCCCTGAATTGTATTCAATATTTTTCTTTGCTTTGATTTTCTGAAATGAGCTCTACTTTCGCCAAAGCCATCTTCCAGGCATCAGTGAGGCTTTTGTTTCAGGCGATGTCGGGCTTCTAAGATTGCAATTGGATTTAAAGAAAGCAGGGCCGGTGCTGGCAAGGAGTTAATGGCGGTGCTTTGCTTTGTTTCCTCGGACCTGCTGTACGCGGCTGGAGGCATGCCTTGTCCTGGGCGGAGGACTGAGGGGCTCCCGGCCTCTGCAACTGACCCCTGAGATCAAGATGGGGGAGAGAGGCCACTGCCAGCCCACCAGAGCCCCTGGGCTGCACACTGGACCTGGTGAGAGCAGGCACACGGCTTTCAGCCACGGTTCAGACGAGCATCTCTTTGGGGGCCACACTGGGAGCTCCAGGCAGGTCTAGTAAAGGTCTGTGGCCTTGTGCTTGGGAAGGATGGCCATCCTGATGGCTGAAGTGATGATTGTTACTTGGAAACCTCCTTGCCTGGTGTTTGAACCAACCCCTCTGAAGGGAGCATTTATGAAGCAGAGCCTTTCTGAGCACGGAGAGGCAGGGAAGGGGCCAGCGATCGAGTGTCCACAAGCAGCTGATTCTGGCTGTCCTTGTATCCTGTCCTGTCCAGCTGACCCTGGCTCTCCTCCTATCCTTGTATCATGAGGCATGACCAGGATGAAGCTCGTGCCCCTTACTGAGCATTCAGGGCTCTGCCCGGCCTGGCCCAACCGCATCTCCCCCACCCCCACATTAAACACCCGCGGGGTCCCAGATCTGCCATAATCTGGAGTTTGGCAGCTCTGAGTGTGTGGTTCTCTTGATCTGGAATATTCTTCCCTGCTTCATAGATTCCAGTTGCTCCTGCATGTCCCTTGTGAAGCTGTCCCAGACTCCTGGACCCCCTTCCTTATTCCCCTGGCGTTCATCATGCTATGCGTGCCTCACCATGACAACAGCAGTCTCATTGCATCTCTGGGGTACTGTAACTCAGTGTCCATGCACCTGTCAGACTCAGGGTCCCAGGAGCGGACCCTCAGGTTTGGTGCTTTGCTACATCTTGTTTTGGGAGATGTGCACAGAATACAGCCACTGGATGTTGGTGTAGGATTAAGGACAGTGGGCTGGGAGGGTCCAACATGAGCTCTCTTGGTATTTCTACAATTAGGCCAGGCCACCCTTTTCTCTGGGCAGCCCCCAGCTCTTGGGATGAATGACGATTGTCTGTAAGGAGCTGGAGAAGTAGCAGGTCTAACAGGAAGAGTGGCTCCAGGAAGTTCGATGTGGGATGTTTCAAAATAGAATGTTGGGTTCATAACCGTCCTCCCATCACTCAGCATTTTGTAAGACCCTCACTGAAGGTAGTTTATTGTAGGGAACTGGGATTCACCGTTCTTTCTGGGAAAGAGCGAGGTGAGGGAGAGAGACAAAAGCAGAGACAGAGGCAAGGAAAGACACAGAAAAGAGGAAGAGGAGGGGGAGGAAAAAGCTTATTATACACACGTGCAAAGAACATTCTGTAAATCTCTTCCCAACCCACATTCAGTTCCCAGTATTTCAGTGTCATTTTTCTTTAACCAACATTTTTTTCTCTTGTTACAAAAATACTATATGGTCATTTTTATAATGTGCAGCATAAAGAATGTCATAATTTATTTAACCATTCCCTTATTTGTTTAAAAATTCCTGTTTATTTAACCATTCTCTGTATGTTTATTCTCTTATTGTTTATTGAATCATTCTTCATTCATTGAATATTTATGAATATTTTTTGCTCCTTTAAATTATGTTGTTAGAATCCTTAAAATCTTTGCCAATTTCATAAGTATAGTATGATGCTTCATTATTATTTTAATTTCAGTTTATTTCTAGTAAAGTAGAATTTCTCTCTCTCTCTCTCTTTTTTTTTTTTTTTGCTTATTTATGTGTATTTTTTCTCTGGAATGATTAAGTACAGCTTTCACTGACAAGGGAACAGTGTCATCACGGAATGTCTTATGGGGTGCATTATTTCATTTCACGTTCATATTAACCCCGTTCGTAGACCCTATGGCTTGTGTGAGCTTTGGTGACGTTGAGGAGCCTCCCTGAGATGCGTGGTTAGTAGGCACTGGATCCTGCTGCGCTGCAGGCACATCCTTTCATTTTTCTACTGGGGGCTGACAGCTTTCTCTTTAACTTACTGGAGCTGTTTGCATATTGAGTGTTTAATTCATTGTCTGTGTACCTATAGGCTTTTTTTCTTTTAATGCAGTATAGCTGATTCACAATGCTGTGTTATTTTGGGTATACAGCAGAGTGATTCGGTTGTATATGTATGTATATAGAGAGGTTTCCCAGGTGGTGCAATGGTAAAGAATTTACCTGCCACTGCAGGAGAGGCAGGTTCGATCCCTGGGTTGGGAAGGCCCCTTGGAGGAGGAAAGGCAACCCACTCCAGTATTCTTGTCTGGAGAATCCCATGGATAGAGGAGCCTGGTGGGCTATAGTCCACAGGGTTGCAGTCAGACATGACTGAGCATGCATGTACATATATCTATATTCTATTTGATTCTTTCCCCTGCAAATTATTACAAATCTTGAGCAGTGTTCCCTATGTTATATAGTAACTCCTTGTTGATTATCTATTTTATATATAGTAGTGTGTATCTGTTAATCCTAAGCTCCTAATTCATCTTCTTTCCCCTTTGGTAACCATAAAAAATACGGACACTTCACAAATCTGCATGTCATCCTTGTGCAGGAGCCGTGCTAATCCTCGCTGTATCATTTCCATTTCAGTATATGTGCTGGGGAAGACACACCGGCGTGGTCTTTTAAACAGAGGGCTCACGTCCCAGGGTTCCCATCAAAGAAGGGGAAATGGCTCCCCTAAGGAACGCACTGCTCTCCCCATTTTGTCTTCATTCAGAGTCACCTCTTGGTAGCTTTGCTTCCAGGTTTCTTCCCTCTCGTCATCTTCTGATGTCTCCTCCCTTTGAAAGGTGGGTGAATGATGGCTGTTAGTCATCTCACTCGTTTGAGAAAGCTGAGGACTGCCCCGGGTAAGAGATACGGCAGGGAAGCTGATAAAAAACAAAACCTAAACCAGCATTAACAAAACCAGACCAAATCAAACCAAGCTGAACAAATATCCCAACATGGTGAGTAAGTCAGTTTGGATTTGGGATAGAGTTGCCAGGTAAAATATAAAATGCCCAAATAAATGAATTTCAGATAAACAACACTAAAATTACTAAAAATATTTTTAAAAATACTAAAAAATATCCTATGCACTGTTTGGAACATACTTATTCCCCCAAATTATTTTTTGTTAGAAATTTCTTAGAAGGCTTTAGTCCTTTTTCAAACCTAATTTTATTGGGATAACTAACATCTAACATTCAGAAAACGAAGATCATGGCATCTTGTCCCATCACTTCATGGCAAATAGATGGGGAAACAGTAGAAACAGTGTCAGACTTTATTTTTGGGGGGCTCCAAAATCACTGCAGATGGTGACTGCAGCCATGAAATTAAAAGACACTTACTCCTTGGAAGAAAAGTTATGACCAACCTAGATAGTATATTCAAAAGCAGAGACGTTACTTTGCCGACTAAGGTCTGTCTAGTCAAGGCTATGGTTTTTCCTGTGGTCACGTATGGATGTGAGAGTTGGACTGTGAAGAAGGCTGAGTGCCGAAGAATTGATGCTTTTGAACTGTGGTGTTGGAGAAGACTCTTGAGAGTCCCTTGGACTGCAAGGAGATCCAACCAGTCCATTCTGAAGGAGATCAACCTTGGGATTTCTTTGGAAGGAATGATGCTAAAGCTGAAGTTCCAGTACTTTGGCCACCTCATGAGAAAAGTTGACTCATTGGAAAAGACTGTGATGCTGGGAGGGATTGGGGGCAGGAGAAGAAGGGGACGACCGAGGATGAGATGGCTGGATGGCATCACGGACTCGATGGACATGAGTCTGAGTGAACTCCAGGAGATGGTGATGGACAGGGAGGCCTGGTGTGCTGCGATTCATGGGGTCGAAAAGAGTCGGACACGACTGAGCGACTGAACTGAACTGAACTGAACATCTGTTATATAGATAGAAAGGACAGTTTAGCAGTATAAATTTATTTTAGAAGTTCAAGTGAACAATATTTAAAAATCAATCAATATGAACCATAAAACTGTTTTGAATTTGAGTTTATGAGTTACCTTTGCAACCTACAGCAGCCTCAGCTCCAGTTCAGGTTAGGTTATTTATTTATTTTTTTGGTAGCAGTGAATAAATCCTGTTTGCAAATGGTAAAAAAAAAAAAAAAAAAAAAAAAGGCATACCTTAAGATTTAAGCATAGTGGTGAAACGGCCAAGAGGAGATACCCCACGTCCAAGGTAAGGAGCAGCGGTTGCACTTTGCTGGAGCAGCTGTGAAGAGATACCCCATGTCCAAGGTAAGAGAAACCCCACAAAGACAGTAGGCGCTGAGAGAGGGCATCAGAAGGCAGACAGACTGAAGCCACAACACAGAAAACTAGCCAATCTGATCACACGGACCACAGCCCTGTCTAACTCAATGAAACTAAGCCATGTCATGTAGGGCCAGCCAAGACGGACGGGTCCCGGTGGAAAGGTCTGACAGAACGTGGTCCACTGGAGAAGGGAATGGCAAACCACTTCAGTGTTCTTGGCTTGCAAACGTCATGAACAGTATGAAAAGGCAAAAAAATAGGACACTGAAAGATGAACCCCTCAGGTGGGTAGGTGCCCAATATGTTACTGGAGATCAGTGGAGAAATAACTCCAGAAAGAATGAAGGGATGGAGCCAAAGCAAAAACAACACCCAGTTGTGGATGTGACTGGTGATAGCAGCAAAGTCCGATGCTGTAAAGAACAACATTGCATAGGAACCTGGAATATTAGGTCCATGAATCAAGGCAAGTTGGAAGTGGTCAAACAGGAGATGGCAAGAGTGAAGGTCGACATTCTAGGAATCAGTGAACTAAAATGGACTGGAATGGGTGAATTTAACTCAGATGACCATTATATCTACTACTGTGGGCAGGAATCTCTTAGGAGAAATGGAGTAGCCATCATGGTCAACAAAAGAGTCCGAAATGCAGTACTTGGATGCAGTCTCAAAAATGACAGAATGATCTCTGTTCATTTTTCCAAGGCAAACCATTCAATATCATGGTAATCCAAGTCTATGCCCTGACCAGTAACGCTGAAGAAGCCGAAGTTGAACAGTTCTGTGAAGACCTCCAAGACCTTCTAGAACTAACAACCCCAAAAGATGTCCTTTTCATTATAGGGGACTGGAATGCAAAAGTAGGAAGTCAAGAAACACCTGGAGTAACAGGCACATTTGCCTTGGAGCACAGAATGAAGCAGGGCAAAGGCTAATAGAGTTTTCTTAAGAGAACACACTGGTCATAGCAAACACCCTCCTCCAACAACACAAGAGAAGACTCTACACATGGACATCACCAGATGGCCAACACAGAAATCAGACTGATTGTATTATTTGTAGTCAAAGATGGAGGAGCTCTATATAGTCAGCAAAAACAAGACCGGGAGCAGACTGTGGCTCAGATCATGAACTCCTTATTGCCAAATTCAGCTTAAATTGAAGAAAGTGGGGAAAACCACTAGACCAGTCAGGTATGACCTAAATCAAATCCCTTATGATTATACAGTGGAAGTGACAAATAGATTTAAGGGCCTAGATCTGATAGTCAGAGTGCCTGATGAACTATGGATGGAGGTTTGTGATATTGTACAAGAGACGGGGAACAAGACCATCCCCAAGAAAAAGAAATGCAAGAAAGCAAGATGGCTGTCTGAGGAGGCCTTACAAATAGCTGTGAAAAGAAGAGAAGTGAAAAGCAAAGGAGAAAAGGAAAGATATACCCATTTGAATGCACAGTTCCAAAGAAAAGCAAGGAGAGACAAGAAAGCCTTTCTTGGTGATCAGTGCAAAGAAATAGAGGAAAATAATAGAATGGGAAAGACTAGAGATCTCCTCAAGAAAATTAGAGATACCAAGGGAATATTTAATGCAAAGATGGGCTCAATAAAGGACAGAAATGATATGGACTTAACAGAAGCAGAAGATATTAAGAACAGGTGGCAAGAATACACAGAACTGTACAAAAAAGATCTTCATGACCCAGATAATCACGATGGTGTGATCACTCACCTAGAGCCAGACATCCTGGAATGTGAAGTCAAGTGGGTCTTAGGAAGCATCACTGTGAACAAAGTTGGAATTCCAGTTGAGCTACTTCAAATCCTGGAAGATGATGCTGTGAAAGTGCTGCACTCAATATGTCAGCAAATTTGGAAAACTCAGCAGTGGCCACAGGACTGGAAAAGGTCAGTTTTCATTCCAATCTCAAAGAAAAGCAATGCAAAGAATGCTCAAACTACCACACAATTGCACTCATCTCACACGCTAGTAAAGTAATGCTCAAAATTTTCCAAGCCAGGCTTTAGCAGTACGTGAACCGTGAACCTGCAGATGTTCAAGCTGGTTTTAGAAAAGGCAGAGGAACCAGAGATCAAATTACCAGTATCTGCTGGATCATCGAAAAAGCAAGAGCGTTCCAGAAAAACAACTACTTCCGCTTTATTGACTATGCCAAAATCTTTGACTGTGCGGGTCACAACAAACTGGAAAATTCTGAAAGAGATGGGAATACCAGACCACCTGACCTGCCTCTTGAGAAACCTATATGCAGGTCAGGAAGCAACAGTTAGAACTGGACATGGAACAACAGACTGGTTCCGAATAGGAAAAGGAGTACATCAAGGCTGTATATTGTCACCCTGCTTATTTAACTTATATGCAGAGTACATCACGAGAAACGCTGGGCTGGAGGAAGCACAAACTGGAATCAAGATTCCCAGGAGAAATATCAATGACCTCAGATATGCAGATAACACCACTCTTATGGCAGAAAGTGAAGAACTAAAGAGTCTCTTGATGAAAGTGAAAGAGGAGAGTGAAAAAGTTGACATTCGTAAAACTAAGATCATGGCATCTGGTCCCATCACTTCATGGGAAATAGATGGGAACAGTGGAAACAGTGTCAAACTTAATTTTTCTGGGCTCCAAATCATTGCAGATGGTGATTGCAGCCATGAAATTAAAAGACGCTTACTCCTTGGAAGGAAAGTTTGACCAACCTAGACAGCATGTTAAAAAGCAGAGATATTACTTTGTCAACAAAGGTCTGTCTAGTCAAGGTTATGGTTTTTCCAATGGTCATGTATGGGTGTGAGAGTTGGACTGTGATGAAAGCTGACCACTGAAGAATTGATGCTTTTGAACTGTGGTGTTGGAGAAGACTCTTGAGAGTCCCTTGGACTGCAAGGAAATCAAACCAGTCCATCCTAAAGGAGAGCAGTCCTGGGTGTTCATTGGAAGGACTGATGTTGAAGCTGAAACTCCAATACTTTGGCCACCTGAAGAGATGACTCATCTGAAAAGATCTGATGCTGGGAAAGATTGAGGGCAGGAAGAAAAGGGGACAACAGAGGATGAGATGGTTGGATGGCATCACCAGCTCAATGGACATGGGTTTGGGTGGACTCCAGGAATTGGTGATGGACAGGGAGGCCTGGCATGCTGTGGTTCATGGGGTCACAAAGAGTCGGACATGACTGCATGACTGAACTGAAAACTCCTTGGAAGGAAAGTTATGACCAACCTAGACAGCATATTAAAAAGCAGAGACATTACTTTGCCAACAAAGGTCCATCTAGTCAAGGCTATGGTTTTTCCAGTATTCATATATGGATGTGAGATTTGGACTGTAAATAAAGCTGAGCACCGAAGAATTGATGCTTTTGAACTGTGGTGTTGGAGAAGACTCTTGAGAATCCCTGGGACTGCAAGGAGATCCAACCAGTCCATCCTAAAGGAGATCAGTCCTGAATGTTCATTGGAAGGACTGATGCTAAAGCTGAAACTCCAGTACTTTGGCTACCTAATGCGAAGAGCTGACTGACTGGAAAAGACCCTGATGCTGGGAAAGATTGAAGGTGAGAGGAGAAGGGGCCGACAGAGGATGAGGTGGTTGGATGGCATCACCAACTCAATGGACATGAGTTGAGTAAACTCCGGGAGTTAGTGATGGACAGGAAGTCCTGACATGCTGCAGTCCATGGGGTCGCAAATGGTTGGACATGACTGAGCCGCTGAACTGAACTGAACTGAATCAATTAAACAGTAATAAAAGAGAACCTTTTTTCTGAAGTGTGCTCAAAAACAAGTTGCAACCCTAGTTGATGTATTAGAGTGTCTCCCCTGTGTTTCCCAAGTGGCATAGTGGTGAAGGAATCTGCCTGCAATTTAGGAGATTCAGGAGACCTGCGTTTGATCCCTGGGTTGGGAAGATCCCCTGGAGGAGGAATGGCAACCCATCCCAGTGTTCTTGCCTGGAAAGTTCCATGGACAGAGAGGCCTAGCGGGCTGCAGTCCATGGGGTCACAAAGAGTTGGACACAACTGAGCACACACACTGCACTCAGTTTTGGAAGGTGTGTGGCTACGCTAAAAAAAGGCTTCAGTTCAGTTCAGTTCAGTCGCTCAGTCGTGTCCGACTCTTTGCGACCCCATGAATCGCAGCACGCCAGGCCTCCCTGTCACAGGACTGGAAAAGGTCAGTTTTCATTCCAATTCCAAAGAAAGGCAATGCCAAAGAATGCTCAAACTACCGCACAATTGCACTCATCTCACGTGCTAGTAAAGTAATGCTCAAAATTCTCCAAGCCAGGCTTCAGCAATACGTGAACTGTGAACTTCCTAATGTTCAAGCTGGTTTTAGAAAAGGCAGAGGAACCAGAGACCAAATTACCAACTTCCGCTGGATCATGGAAAAAGCAAGAGAGTTCCAGAAAAACATCTATTTCTGTTTTCCTGACTATGCCAAAGCCTTTGACTGTGTGGATCACAATAAACTGTGGAAAATTCTTCAAGAGATGGGAATACCATACCACCTGACCTGCCTCTTGAGAAACCTATATGCAGGTCAGGAAGCAACAGTTAGAACTGGACATGGAACAACAGACTGGTTCCAAATAGGAAAAGGAGTACATCAAGGCTGTATATTGTCACCCTGCTTATTTAAATTATATGCAGAGAACATCATGAGAAATGCTGGACTGGAAGAAGCACAAGCTGGAATCAAGATTGCCGGGAGAAATATCAATGACCTCAGATATGCAGATGATACCACCTTTATGGCAGAAAGTGAAGAGGAACTAAAAAGCCTCTTGATGAAAGTGAAAGTGGAGAGTGAAAAAGTTGGCCTAAAGTTCAATATTCAGAAAAAAAAGGCTTAGTTTCAGTCAAATATTGGAAGGCCCTCTTAGGACACAGAAGAACCCTGAGCTAGACAAGGCTTGGGGTATCCTGCCCCGTCCCTCCCTCTTAGACAACAAGAGTGTGTTGTGAGTCACGCTGGCCAGTGCCCAGTCTGCAGCGGTTGGTCATGTTGGCACCAAGAGGCTCTCGTTGGAGCCTGAGCGCAAGGCTTGGTGTGAAAGCATCAGCGCTGGCCCCGATGTGGCCCCGACCTCTAGGAGCCTGGAGGGTGCTCCGTCAGTGTTTATTTTTCCCTTCGTAACAGTAATGGGTCTTCTCTGCTGACTCAGCTGGTAAAGTCTCTGCCTGCAATGTGGGAGACCTGGGTTCCATCCCTGGGTCGGAAAGGTCCCCTAGAGAAGGGAATGGCTACTCACTCCAGTATTCTTGCCTGGAGAATTCTATTAATAGAGGACACGTGGGCTACAGTCCATGGGGTTGCAAAGAGTCAGACACGACTGAGTGACTAACACTTTCAGACCTTTCAGAACTGTAGTGGCTGCCATTGATTGAGAAACTACTAATGCTAGGCCCTGTGAAGTGACTTCACACTGATGGAAACATGCCGTGAAAGAGAAATTCAGGGTTCTTACACTGTTCCCAGGCTGATCAGTGAATGCGGCTGGGAGGAACACTCTGGAAAGCCTGTTGGGGTGTATGTGTGGGTGGAGGGGGGCGGCAAATCTGAGTGATCAGAGCTAATGAACTTTCTGGGAGGGCGGGTCTGGCAGACCACACGGCCTTGGTTTTGACAATGGGCTAGGCCAGTGCGTAGGCTTCCCAGGTGACTTAGTGGTAAAGAATCCACCTGCCAATTTAGGAGATGTGAGGTTGATCCCTGAGTGGGGAAGATCCCCTGGAGAAGGAAATGGCAACCCACTCTAGTATTCTTGCCTGGAGACTTTCATGGACAGAGGAACCTGGCGGGCTCCAGTCCATGGCATCATAAAAAGTCATCATAAAAAGTCGACTGAGCAACTAAACAGGAACTGGTCCAGTGCAGGGCACGATGCTGTCTCATGGCCTCCCTTCTCTCCCTGGCCAAGACAGGCCTCTGGGCGCAATTGCTGAGGAATGGATGAATGGTGTAAACCATTAGCCTGCCAGGGTGTGTGCACACACAGCCCAGCCCTAATGGGGCATAAGCAGGGCAGTAGCTTGAAGAAGATTGATGTTAGAGGCCACCCCTCATGGCTGTGAGCCTGGCATGTAACCTTTCTGAAGTTCACTTTCTTCAAGTTAGAAAAAATGGGGCAAACAAAAATAATGGTGACGATAGTCAGTAGTTGTAAGGAATACATTCCCTGTGCCATCTATTTAGATGTAGTTCTAAAAGTGTTTCCTCTAGCAGCTCATTTAATCCCCACGTTAACCTTCCCTATGAAATAAGGGGGCTAAAATCCCACCTTCCAGTGCAAGAGACCTAACAGATGTGGGTTCAGTCCCTGGGTTGGGAAGATCCCCTCTAGAAGGGCAACCCACTACTCCAGTATTCTTGCCTGGAGAATCCCATGGACAGAGGAGCCTGGTGGGCTTTGGTCCACTGGGTCACAAAGAGTCAGATAAGACTGAAGTGACTTAGTACAGTGCATGAGATAGGTGACTTTATCACCCCGATTTACAGGTGAAGAAACAGAGGTGCACAGGCGTTAAGACCCTTGCTCACGATCACACAGCTGGGAAATCTGGCATCTGAATTCATGCTTTTAATTTTTGTGTTCCCCTGCTCTGGGCAAAAGATACTTTTGAGATGTCTTCCTGGCCCTTCTCCCCTTCTCTGAGGATTACCCCCATCTCCCCCATGTTCTTACAGCCACGTTTATGTAATGTGATCTGTTCCCTGACCATGGGTTGGACCAAAGTGGACATTAGACCAAGCTGGGTCTTCAGGTTTCCTATAGGAGCTGGGATTCTGAGAGATGAGTTGATCTCCACTGACTCCTTCAACATGTAGAGTCAGGTGGTGGGGGTGTCCCTGCTTGCCTAGGTGGTGTCCAAAGCAGAGAAAGGAGAGAGTGGGTATCTTTTTCTTTCGAGAAAAGGGGCTCTGATGTGAAGACCACATTAAACAATGTCTGTGAAAAATGTTTTGTATACTCTGGTCTTGCGACAAAATATCATAATGCTTTACAAGTTACTAGGTATTACACCTTGGCATCTTGTATAATTTAAGTTTGGCCAAGATCAACCCTCAGCACTGCATTAACATGCTAAAAGTTTCTTTATTTTATCGAGGGGATAGTATGCCCTCAAGGACATTTTGCCACATGGGGTGGGTGCGGACACCAATGAGACTCCCTAATAAAGCCCGTCTCCCCAGCAGACTCTTTGGCACGTTGTCTGAGTTCCATTAGTAATGTTCTGGCTATGACAAAGAACGAAGGATAAGTAGGTGATTTGGGCCCTTTGTGGAGGACTGTTAATCTCCCCAGATTATTGTCCTTTGAATCTCAGACTGTTGCCAGCTTTCTTTTTGTATATTGGCTCCAGTTAAAGTGATTAAAGTAGAGATCTGATTGGATAAGGTCATCCAAATTCTGTAAACGCCACTTCCTCACAAATGAATGCTTGCAATCAATTTAATTTTTCAAATAAAATGATTAAATTGCTATTATTGTGGGGTCATTTTTTATTAAGAAAACCTTTTAAAATGTTAATTATTGGGCCTCCTGAAACACTTTTATCTCTCCCGACTTTGCTCTTGAGAAGAAAGTGTCTGCTTGTTTCCAACACCCACCCACGGGAAATGCAGGCCTCCTTTTTTTATACCTGTAACATTTTCCTTACCTCTAATATTTGTGTGAATTTAACTTTAATTTTTCTGCCTTTCATCTTCTGAATTAGTCATATAATGCACAGATCACTCCTTCACCGCTTCTTTCCTGTTTATTTGCCTTAAAAATAGATTCATTAACTGGATTTGGGTGCTCAAGCCATGTGACCGCATCTATTTCAAAGGAAGATTTAATGGCATTTCATATTTTTCTACATTAAGGAAGATTAAAGTATATTACAATACCCTTTACTGCCCTATTTTCTTCATTTTAGAAGTGGTCAGTTTTAAATTTTTTTCCCCTCTCTTTCTTTCATCTGCAGTGTTCGATAAATTGTCCAGGCCTTTCAGATGCCAGTCCCAGCAAATTGAGTTCTATATTACAACTCAGATGCATTGTTTAGCCCATCAGCAGTCAGATAAAGCACCCCTATTCACACAGGACATCAAAAGAACAAATATATGTTCGAAGTGGCTAAAAAGAGCACTGAGACTCAGATACTTCATTTTCTTAATTGTCAGTGATTATTTGGCTAGTTTCAGGGTGATCACGCTGCTGATTCTGAACCATACTTCCTTGCCTGATGTAATAATGGTGTGAAATTTACATGCTTATCTGCACAGATCTTGATCTGGAATCCTGATCACAAATTACAAGTTTGTAGACAGGTCAGGCGCATCATTTTTTAATAGCCCAAGGGACAGACACACTAACATTTTAATAGCAGAGAGTATTACAAAATGCAAGATCTGGACTTATGCCTTTTTATTTCAGCCATGTACCATCTTGTGAAATAGTTGGAAGACTTTAAGGCATTTACAAGCTAGAACAAGGGAGATATTAAGATTTAAGCTTTTTTATTTTTATTTTTCTGTAGAGGTATAGGAGGTCAAAGTTGTCAGGTGCCCCTTGGGCTGAAGTTTTATTCGGTGTGACCCCCATTGGCTTAAATCATCTCAGGAAGCCCTCCCCCATCTCAACAAATGTAGTACAACCTTGCAGGACCCTCAGACTTTCTCTAAACAAAGTTTGGGTATGTTGATCAGATGTGGGAGGAAGGAGCCGAAGACAGATTTTACAACAGTATGATCATGGGGTGTGGGTTTTAGGCAATAAGCAGGTAGCCTAGTTTTCTCAAAAGAAAAAAGAAAATAATGGAAAAGTGTAACATTCATTCGGAGGCCTCAAAGGCATAAAAAACCCAATTCCAACTGTTATAGGTCCCTGCAGGAGTCTACAGAAGAACTAAGCTTTTTAAGTAAGAAAACTAGATTCTGGCCCACAGGGCCCTGTCACTGCTGCCTAATGGATGAAACTCTTTGGATATAAATATGCTGTTTACTTCCCAGCTTCAGCTTTCATAAAATATAACCTTTCTATGATTTACGACCCACAGAAAAACCAGAGGATGGATTTTTAGCTCTGAATTGGTTGGATGTCAACAAGAAAAATACAGATAACATATCGAAGTAGCGGGGTGTTAATGCCACACAAAATGATGAAATTATTTTTGTTTAGAAAAGTTAAGTTTGTTCTTAAAGTTGTTGTTGGATGGCAGCTGTGAGAGGCAGGGTTGAGGAAAACCTCTGAAATGTCTCTCATTTTTAAGTCCTTGTCCAGTGGCTTATATGTTTGGGTATATTGACTTCAGTTCTCAATCAATAACGGCTTGTTGAAAAGTTTGGGCTAACCACAGATTCTTCACAAGCAGGAATGGTCGTTCTTTGTCTAAATCACTTAGGATTTTCAAGTGCTAGATTTCCGCTACATCTTTCAACATCAAATATAGAAGCTGTCCCCGATCTTGCTGACAGGAGATGACAGAGACAGTCTTTTCTTCACAACGTAGATTGGAAACAGTGAAAAGCAAAAAATAAATGAACTAGCCCTGCAAATAAGCAAGCAAGCAAACAAGCAAAAGCAAAACCCTCAAATTAAAAGCAACCACAAAACCCTCCCCACCACACGCTCAACAAAAGCCAACCCCATCCTTGGATGCTGGGCTGGAAAAAGATTGCATGCCAATTTGTCATTCAGAGATCTGTATTCATTTTATAGCTTTCCGGTCTGGTTTGATGCTCGAAAAAGCCTGATTCCAGATGAAGTGGCAAGGAAGTCTGCGTGTACCATCACCAGCCAAAGGGATGAAGCTGTTAAAACTGAAAAGGTTTTCTCGTTTGATGGTTCTGAGCACTGAAGGAAGGGAAATTACTCTATTTTTCAAGGCTGCACTCAGCAAATTAAAATCTCATGTACTAGAGGCTGGAAGGCTAGATCTTCAGTCTTCCTACAACCTAGGAAAACCAGAGGTGTGAGGCCATGCTAGGGGACTGTCTCATGGTGACCAGAATGGAAGGGGTCCTTCTTAGCACTGGTCTCTTGGTTTTAGATGAAAGGGCCCACTGAGAGGAACCCTAACGTATCCACTCCCTTGGGTGGCCATGTACAACCCTCAGTATCTGAAAAGACACATAGAACCTCCATAGGCCATGTGGTCTATAGAAGAAAGAATATGGGTCAGAATTTTTACGTTGAGTTTCAGCATCAGCCTGAAGAATATCTCAACTCTCCTGTGATCGTCCATCAACCAAGGTACAGAAGGAAACCTCAGAAAGTCTGCTGGATTGCTGTCTTACTTTTCAGAGAAACAGGCCTCCCATCTTCATGCTGTTTATCTTTGGCTATAAGTTTCCCAAGTAGAAAGAGGGCCTGCGTATTTTCAGGCAGGAGCACTCAGTCAAGTCAAGAGTCATTCTTGAGTTCTTCCAACGTTCTGTGAGCAGCAAGGAGTGCCCTAGGGATCCCAGGATCTGAACTGCTTGTTGGGAAGATGCTATGATAAATTGCCTCAAATACTCAGTCCATTTTGTTTTCTTGGGCTCCAAAGTCACCATGGATGATGACTGCAGCCTTTGAATCAAAAGATGCTTGCTCCTTGGAAGAAAAGCTATGACAAACCTAGACAGCATATTAAAAAGCAGAGACATCACTTTGCCAAAAAAAGGTCCTTATAATCAAAGCTATGGTTTTTCAAGCAGTCATGCACGGATGTGAGAGTTGGACCATAAAGAAGCCTGAGCATTGAAGAACTGATGCTTTCAAATTGTGGTGCTGGAGAAGACTCTTGAGAGTCCCTTGGACTACAAGGAAATCACAGCAGTCAATCCTAATGGAAGTCAGTCCTGAATACTCATTGCAAGGACTGACGCTGAAGCTGAAGCTCCAGTACTTTGGCCACCTGATGTGAACAGCTGACTCTTTGGAAAAAACCCTGATGCTGGGAAAGAGTGAAGGCAAAAAGAGAAGGGGACGACAGAGGATGAGATGATTAGATAACATCACTGCCTCAATGGACATGAATCTGAGGAAACTCCAGAAGATAGTGGAGGGCAGAGGAGCCTGGCATCCTACAGCCCATGGGGTTGCAAAGAGTTAAACACGACTTAGTGGTTGATCAACAGTAACATATTCAGTCTATAGAGACTGATTTTTTTGTTGTTTAGTCGATCAGTGTGTCTGACTCTTTGTGACTCCAGGGACTGTAACCCACCAGGCTCCTCTGTCCATGGGGATTCTCCAGGCAAGAATACTGGAGTGGGTTGCCAAGCCCTCCTCCAGGGGCAGAGTGGAAAGCAACTCTGGGGACCCGTGAGGGATGAGTCTTCTTGGATAAGACCATCATTTATTTCTCTTGTTCATTCCTGGGTGTGGTTGGAGCAATGAGATGGGGCTGGGAGTGAGATAACTTGTTTCAAAATAAAAGTCTCAGTTCTTTCTCTTCTCCTGGAGTTCTTTCATCTTGGCGCACAGGGAGGTTTTGGAAGCTGGGAGCTCAGATTCCCATCGTGTAAGTCTCCTTTGTTTGAACTTTGGGAAAACTTGTCCCCGCTGCTCTCTGACCTTCAGCTGTCCTCAGAATCTCAGGCCCGATTTCCAGGATAGCCCTGACATGTCTAGCTGATACCCAAAAGGAACAATTGGTAGGGAAAAAAAAATCTTGGTGCTTTAATTAAAAATCCATGTTTGGCTTGTGTTCAGAGGCATATTTTTGCATCTTAAAATGTTTCTTTTCTCTTTGTAGTTGGGCTTTGCTTATAAATAGAGCTGGCTTGGAGTCACATTAATTTAATTTTATCTGTGATCCAGATCAGCCTAGAATGCTATTAATTTGGATTTGACTGCCAGCCGAAAACAACATCCACTAATATCCACTCTTTAGCTAGGTAATCGTGTAGTAATTAGGATGTGTGTTGTACATAATCTTGATTTAAATAATCCTCGCTTAGTTTTTTGTCTACATAGATAAAAAAGCTATTTTGTCAGTATTTTGGAAGTAGGAAATCATCTTGATGATTTTAATCAAAATCAGCATTTGTGAATTGGGGCTTTCTTTTAGGAACAATTAATGTACAAGACAGAGATTGGTCTCTCTGCCCCATGTTGTAGATCTGCCGTGAATGCATGAAGATAGGGCAGAAGTGAAAGTCTTGGGGACCCAAACATGCCCTGGCTTCTCTAGGTCTTGGTGGCCTGAGGATTCACTTTAGAGGAAATACTATGTCGTCTCAAATCCCAGCCTGGCCACTTAGGAGTTGGGACCTTGGGCAGCACTTGAATGGTTACACCCCAGTTTCCTCATTTGTAAATGGGGAGACTGATACCTGTGGAGGGGGGTTGGTTACAGCCTGCTGGACTCTCCCACAGCACAGTTTCTCTCTGGTTTCATCACCGAGAGGCAACATCTCAGAGTGGTCGAGAGCAGGGATGCCCAAGCTTCACTGAGAAGAGCTGGAAAGTGATCGTTTTAGCCTCTGGGGGCCATGAGTTCTCTCTTGTAGCCAGTCGACTCTGCCCTGGCAGCACAAAAGCAGCGTAGATGATGCGTAGATGAACAGGCCTAGGTTTGGTTCACAGGTCGTAGTTTGGTAAGCCTTGATCTAGAGTGAGGTTCCAGACCAACAAAGATAGTTTGGAATTGGAATTTGGTAATCGGAATTACCAAACAAAGATAATTTGGAATCTGCCTGACACTCAACTCTCAAAGGTGACCTTGGACAAAGTACATAACTTCTCACTTTTGAGTGTCCAGTGCAAGGCTAGAGATGAGCAGATCAAGCAATGGGGGGAGCCCTTAGCACAGAATCAGGCACACCTCTGTAGTTGCCACTCATATTCTCACCTGTGTCTCTTTTCTTGCGCATCCTCTCTTTCTTTCACTTGCTCTAGTTAATAGGAGGTGAAGTGGGGGAAGTCTCAGGGCCAGGGGTCTGGGCCCCGGTACTCGGGCTGGAGAAGCTGCAGCTGGACACGTGGGACAGTGAGGCTGCTTCCAGGACTGCTTTCCGGCTTGGCGGAGTCCATGGTCGCTTGTAATAAGTGTCCTTTTCCATCTGTTTAGTGCTACGAGTTTTACATTGTTTGTGCTTTGGTTGGTGATCGTAAAACAACCTGTGAGTTTGTGCTGAAGTGTGTGTAGTGTTCCTAAGTGCAGGAAGGCTATGATGGGCCTTACAGTGAAAGTGCATATGTATGGTACGTTGCATTCAGGCACGAGTTATAATGCTGCCGGCCATGAGTTCAGTGTTAATAAATAAACCATATGTATTAAATAATATGCCTTTAATCAGAAACACACATACAACAAGGCTGTGTATATACTGATATTTGAAAATGTGCCCAGAGGCTTGCAGGAACCTAACTCTGTATTTCTCATAGAAGCTGTGATTCAGTATTTGCTAATTCAATATTCATAATGATTTCGTGGAACATGGCTATCACAAATAATGAGTGTAGACTGTATTCAGTGGTCATGTACCTTGGCAAGAATGGTCCTGGTCACACAATAAGAGTAGGGACCAGACGATGGTGTTTGAGGATTGAATGGCAAGTGTAGACACAGGCTCCAAGAAGCAGGAGGGAGACAGGGAGACTAGAGAGATGGTCTACACATGGGCGGTGCCTCTTTGGTTGAACTGAGAGACAAACCTGAAATTTAGCTTTCTTAGTAGATTTTTATGTCACTTTGGAGACTGTTTCACCTTGAGTATATAACTAAATTCCTATCAAGAATTACCTGAAGCATATTATGTAGGGTTGCCCATGTGAGAAACAGTTTGGTTTCAAAATGACAAGTTTGGAGCAGCTATTTTTGTAGCTTTCAATTTGGGATTTACATTTGAATGTTGTATTTTTAAAACCTATTTGGTTAGGGTTGTCAGATGAAATGTAAAACTCCCAGTTACATTTGAACAATGTATGTATACTGTTTTTTAGTATATGTATATTTCATGTACAGCTTGCTGCACCTGGAAACTTGCTGCATATGACTTAATATGCTTGACTTCATAGGTTTGACCTCACTGCCTGGGTTGGTATTCCCCTGACATGCTGTGGGACTCCTGCTCAGGCGGTTTCCTCAACACTTCCCCCTGAGTAAATTTCAGTCTCACATAGGCCACCTATTAAGTCAGACCATTGCAAACATACTGAAAGTCCAGCCTGCCAATTGTGGGTGATACACAAACATTCGGAAAGAAGCCTTATTTCATTCTCCTTCCCAAGGTGCTTTTTTTTTTTGCCCCTGGCAACACAGTAAGAAAGGAGACACAGTATATTGAGGATCTGGAAGCCTGTGGTTCAACTCAGGTGCATCTCTAACAAGCTATGTGACCTTAGGTAGGTCACTTCATCATTTTGGGCTCTGGTTCTTTGGATCTGAAAGTCAAGGCATTGAGTGAGGTGGTTTCCAAGGCCTTTTCCAGCTCTAAAACCGAATGAAACATTGAAAAGTAGGCCGATACGATGGTCTTAATTTAAAAATCTAGAGTTTTTCCATCTGGAGGGGAACTTACTTGGTCATGATTAAGAAAAAGAAAAAAATAGATGCATTGTATTTGTTTCCTAAATGCTTCAAAACATGATTAACTGTAAGAAAGAAAATCCACAAACCCTTAAGGAAATGTTATATTTTATAGTGTATCCTCTTTCCCATCGAGGAAAAATTTGCAATCTGTTTAGGGTAGAGGAGTGTCTGAATCATTACCACCCCTCTGCACCAAAGGCAAGAATTTTCTCCTGCTGAAGAATGCCTGGAAACAGATGCTGATGCCAGGGGGCAGCCATGTAAATAGATCCTGGTGGAGCAGCCTGAAAAGGCACCAAGGCTGAAGGCCACACACCATGAGTTGTTAGCATGGAGATGGGAACAGCAAAGGCTTCCCTGTGCCCGGCTGACTTCGTACTGTTCCAGGATGTCACAGCAGTCCCTGGGGTCACAAAGACTCAGACATGACTTAGCAACTGAACAACAAAAGGAGGCCCTTTGCACGTGTTATCTCCTGTTCCCACAACAACAGCCATCACTCACCAATCACTTAACACCATCCTGGTTTCTTTGTCTTTCCTCTTCGGGAAGTGGAGCTGGGTTGGGAGACAGGGCAAGGGAAGAATGATTCATCTTCTAAGGCTCTGAAAGAGAGACAAAGTGATCATTATCTTTGTGTTTTACAGATGAGGAAACTGATGCTCAGAGAGTTGCTGCGAGGACCTGTCGGTCCCATGATCATCATCAGCAGAGCAGGTTCTAGAACCCAAGACTCTGGCTCTAAAGCCCCCTTGTCTCAGCTGTATCTTCAGCCTGCTCACAAGTAGGAGAAAATTCAAACGGTCTTTCTGATGTTGATACGTTTCTCCTAGGACCGTTAGAAACGAAGAGCTGTGAAGTCAAGAGTGTTGGCTTGATGACCAGCTCCAGGAGATGAAAGCCTATTTGTGTTTCACACACAGGTTGGATTTCTTGAATCAGACCTGGCAAATACTTTCATGGAGTTGGACTCTGATTTAAGGAAGAAAGCTGTAATGAAACATAACGATCCTTGTGAACCACGACAGACATACAGTGCGCTAGTAGGTCTCTCCTGGGGTGCGTACCTTGCATCTTTAAGGATAACTGGTGCCACATTTGCATTTATTTGCATGCCAACTTGAGGTTGTGAAACATCGCATCGCCTCAGGGATGGATTGCCTCATTGCCAAGGACTCTAGTGGTGCAAATGAAGCCATGTCTTCCATTTTGAGAAGGTAATAATAAAGCCGAGACTAGCGCTCATGGGGCCAGGACCTGAAGGTCTGGTCTTGCCTTGGGCCCTTCACCTCTCTTAAGCTGGACAGCATGGACTTCTGCCTCCAGGCAGGGCCTTTGCACAGGTCGGTCCCCTGGCCTGGGATGCTCTCATCACATCTGCTCTCAGACATTCATGGGATGAGGAAGGGGTGATCCTGGGCTGAGCTGAAGGAATCTCCTCCCCATATCACATTAGCAGGCTTTCCCGCTGTCTCCTCAAGGGGAGCTGACCTGGGTGCTCTGAGAAGGCAAAGAGGACTTACTTCTGAAGCTACCAGAAGTCAGGCTCAAAACATGGATGGTGAAGGAGGTGACCCTTCCTCCAGAAAGAGCCTCCAGCTGAGAGGAGATGAGGTGCAGGTGTCCGGCTAGGGGAGGACAGAGGGGAGGAGAGAGAAGAATCTTTGGAGATTTGGAGAGGGGGTGCTGGGTTCACAGATTTTACCCAGGGGCTGTTTCTGTCTGTGCAATTAATTGTGAGAGTGTGACTCCTCACTTGGAAATGTGAGAAGTGGGCTAGATTCCTCTGTCAGGTATAAACCTCCTATAGAAGACGTGGTTCCATGTAATTGAAAACCCCAAGGTATACATCTGGTTTAATAAAAATGATCCAGTGGAATTCCAAAGAGATCACGCTGATAGTGGGGGCTAGACCTGCTCAGTGCTTCACAGGAGGCATCTTACTTCTCACCACACCTCTGAAGACCTAGATGCTTATGTCCATTTTATGGGTGAGGAAACTAAGGCTCAGAGGCTCAAGTAACTTTCTCAAGATCACACGGCTAAGTAACTAATGAAGCCAGGTTAGAAACTCAAGTCTGTTTGGTTCCTAAACTCAAGCTCTTTATCACTGTAATAAACCACTTTAAAAAAGTGTGGAGGTTGATTTGACAAAATATGTAGGGCTCTGCTTGAGGTGGAGTATCTAAAAATCAGCATTATAAAGTGCATTTAAGAGTTAAGAGTTTGCATTTAACTTTTAATTTTTAGATGTTAATTTATTATATTATTTGTCTTCCCTGGGTCTTAGTTGTGGCATGCAGGATCTTTAGTTGCATCAGGTGAACTCCCAGTTGCAGCCTATGGGATCTAGTTCCCTGACCAGGATCGAACCTGGGCCCACTGCATTCAGAGCCTTAATCACTGGACCACCAGGGAGGTCCCTAATTTAACTTAAAAACAAAACGAAAAAACACAACAATTATGCCAAAGATGGAAAGGTTTCACCCACAGTAGCAGATTCTCTGAATTCTCATCTAGAGGCAGAGAAGACTTGGAGAAGATAACTCATCCCATCAGGACTCCTCCTTCTAAGAGGCAGCTAAGCTGCAAGGGGCTTCAGAACCTTGGAAGTCATCTTGTCTTGTGGGTCCCAAGATTTTCCAGCTCAGAGATGCCCTTTGAGCATCAGCTTTTTCCTGGGACGACAGCTGTCCTTTCATTTAGTCTCTAGACAAGGCTTCATGAGTTAGTGGTTCCTGAGCCCTACCAGCAGTAACTCTGCAGATGCCCCAACCCATTGGGAGCCTCAGGAGTCCAGTCCTTCTGAGAGTCCAGAGGTGGGACTGGCTCAGGGCCAGGGGATGCCGTCCCTAGAGCCACTCAAGAAAGTGTGGGCAGAGCTGGCTCTCCATGCCTGGGTTTGTGGGCTTTCTGCAATATTACATGGACACCTAGTAAGCACAGCGGACAACTAGGAAGGAGCTTGCATGCCTGAGTTCCTGCAGAATTGGGAGCTCCTTCTAAGGCAATACAGTGTTACTTGTTTGCTTGTGAATTGGGAAGAGTCAAGAGCATCCCCCTTTTGTTGACTCGTGAAAGCCTTGAGAGTGGTTATCAGAGGCTCCTAGGCTTTCCTTCTCCAGGGTTAAGTTTCCATATTTTAGATGAGGGTGGAATGATGAGAGACACGGAACATGCCAGAGGAAAGAAAGGGGATGGTGAAGAATCCAGGAGCCCAGAAACACATAAAAACAGAGATCGCCCTGTGTGGCGACAGCTCGGGGTGGCTGGACACAGTGGTTCTCTTCAAGTACATGGTGGATACTGTGATTCAGGGGACTTGGTTTATTACTTAATGGCCATTTAAAGGACTGAACTGGGACCCCTTGTAGACCAGGCGAGCCTTGAACTACCTCTCACGTCTGAGACATTGTGACTTGTGCTCTGCACAATTTCCGTATCTTCCCTTTAATTACTCTGTTCTTCTTCTTCAGACTCTCTCCCTCCCACCCCATAGAAAGCAGCATGGATCCTCATACTCTAATGTCTGATTTAAAATAAAATAACCAGAGATGCTATTATAACTGGCACAGGAGCTACAAGACAGCACAATCCAGCTCGTTCATTTTCCTAATAATGAATAAAATCACACCAGCAATTTCCCCTTGAATGCATTTGTCAATCAAAGACCCAACACTTAGAGAGCCCCCCCTCCTAAGAGTGTCCTCCAGGCACTATCTGCAAGCGAGAGGAAGCATACTCCGCAGCATGGCTATAACTGGAGCAAATAGGCTGAGAGCTTGTTTAATTTTTTAGAAGAGGGTTCTCCAGCTTTTGGCTGGTCTAATGAACACTGGTCTGGGTCTACTGTGACTGAATTCTTTGCACAATGACACTGCCCCTGGTCTATAATTTCTGCTAATTGCCACTTGAACAAAAGCCACATTGTATAGCTTTGCGGCTGCTCTATGCTCTCAGAGTAGAACTGGCCGGCATGTTTAAAGCTGTCCTATCGTGAAAACTTCTTCCCCAGAACTGGCGGTACTTATCTACACTGCAGAAGCTGAAAGCATATTTTCTAACTGGGTCTAAGTATGTTCCAGAAAAGAAGAATTTAAGCAGAGACCATGAGTTGGCAACTCAAATATTTATACACTGATGCCATTACATTTTAACATTTCATTAGGGTAAGAATAATTGTGACTTAATAAATGAAGGATGGGAGAGTTTCTGTTCTGAGATGACCTCATTCACTCCAGGAATTTAAGAGGTTTACTCTGGAGTTTGGAGTATTCAGGGAGAGTCTTAGGTGAGAGGAAGTTAGAGAGAGGTGGATCTCCTTTATACCCTTGGGCTCTCAGTGACTTCATGAATGTTCTCTGACTGTCCAGGGCTCCCTAAGAATGTTCAGATAACTATCCATGCAGAGAGCTATCCGTACTTCAGGTTTTGAAAACAGTTGGAATTGTAGACTTGGGAAGAGATCTTAGAGGTCATTTCAGTTCAGTCATTCAAACTAACTTCCATATTCTCAGACTAAATTAGGGGTTGGTCATCTTTGAAGATCTGATGAAAACTATGAAGACTATTCCCTGGTCTAGGTATTTCATAGACAGGCAGAAATCTAGACATAAACTGTTTCAATTCCTCCCCCTCCGCACCCCACTACCCCATGGAATACACTTTAAGAAGATCTAGTTCAGGTAATTATAATTTGTATCTGTGTAGTTGCTAAGTCATGTCCCACTCTTGGTGACCCCATGGACTGTAGCCTGCCAGGCTCCCCTGTCCATGAGACTCTTCAGGCAAGAATACTGGAGTGGGTTGCTATTTCCTCCTCCATAAGTTATATACAAGTTGGCTGATACAAATACAAGGTCCTCATGGTGACCTAGCTACGTGGCCTGCTGTACACTTTGTATTTTACAGAGCAATAACTGGGACTTCCCTGGTGGGGTAGCGGATAAGAATCTGCCTGTCAGTGCAGGGGACGTCAGTTTGATCCCTAATCTGGGAAGATTCCACATGACTCAGAGCCACAAAGCCCGTGTGCCACGACTACTGAGCCTGCTCTCTAGAGCCAGCAAGCCACGGCTACTGCACCCACAGGCTGCAACTACTGAAACCTGTGCACCTACAGCTTGTGCCCCCAACAAGAAAAGCTGCTGCAGTGAGAAGCCCCTGCGTCACAACTAGAGAGTGTTCTCCACTTACTTCAACTGAGAAGACCTGCAACAAAGACCCAGTGCAACTGAAAATAATAATAAAATAAAAACAAATTAATTAATAACTGTAAAAAATGAAAGTTTGAGATAGAGTCTCCAATTTTAATTTTGTTGGGTAAACACATAAAAACTAGATCATCTACCATCACCAACATGCCATAAAAGACATTTCAACACCAGGTGAAAAGCAGTAAGGGCATAATCTTGGCATAAAGGAGAATCCTTTAAGTGAACAAATTTGATTTTATGAAAGACAGATGGGATAGTTCTATTTTAAAAAATTCACCAAGACTTTATCAAACATTTGTCTTGGTGTTTGGCAACCACAGCTGTAAGGATTTGGGCCATTTTTCTTTCTTGGGCAAACAGTGTGGAAGCTACACAGAAATGCTTTTGTTCAAGGAGCAATTGACAGGCATGACAGAACAGGGCTGGGGCACCATGTGAAGTATTTAGCCAAAGCAGATTCAAATTCTCTATTCGGCATCTACCATTGGCTGGGCTACCTCTTCCTGGACTCAGGGAGACTTTCTATACCTGAGACTGGGTTCTGGGGTGGCCATAGTGCTTACAAAGCCCTTGATCTACCCTCTAGGGCCAGAGGAAACAAGTTTAATCCCTTTCCTTCATAACCACCCTTCACAAAGCTGAAGACAGCCAGCCTGTCCTTCCTCCTCACTCTCTTGCCCTTCACTAGGGGAGCATTTCTAATCCTTTCATAATTTCAAGGCCATTTGTCATCCTGGTGGTGGTACCTTGGAATTCAGTCCAACTTGTCTTTAAGTGTGGTGTGCAGAATTGAACTCTGGACCATGGAGAGATTCATCTGTTTTAGAGGAGTGGGGAGTTAATTATTGCCTTCTTAGTTATGGATGTTGTTTTTTGTTTTATTTTAAAGTAAAACCAGTCCAATATTGAGTTCATATTTTAAAACTCAAATTGAAATTGTAACTAAGACCCAGTAAAGTTTCCATTTATATGTGGCCATTCAGTTGGGTCTCATTTGATAAATGTGCTCATTTCACCTTGCGTTCCCTTCCCTGTTTCTGCCCTTATCACTCCCTGATAGCTGAGTTGGTAAAGAATCTGCCTGCAATGGAGATCCCGGTTTGATTCCTGCATCGGGAAGATCCCCTGGAGAAGGGATAGGCTATCCACTCCAGTATTCTTCAGCTTCCCTATGGCTCAGCTGGTAAAGAATCTGCCTGCAATGCAGGAGACCTGGGTTGGGAAGATCCCTTGGGGGAAGGAAAAGGCTACCCACTTCAGTATTCTGGCCTGGAGAATTCCATGGACTATGTAGTCCATGGGGTCACAAAGAGTCGGACACAACTGAACAACTTTCACTTTCACTCTCATTATCCAGATTTATCTCTCATTAAACTGTGGTTATCCTGATTAAAAATTAGACGAAGACATTACAAAACAAACCAAAACTACAGTTCAGTTATTTTTATGAATATAGAGGCAAAAATCCTTAACAAAATATTAACAAACTGAATTTAGCAATATATAGAGAAGATAATACATTATAATTGATTGGGATTTATACCAAAAATATAGGATTAATTTAACATTAAAAATATGTTAAACTGGAAATCACCTTTTACTTTGCATGAAGTAGAAAAGTCATAGGATTCTCTCAGAAGATGCAGGAAAAATACTTGAAAAAATTGAACACCCATTAATGATGAAAAATTCAGTATAACGTTACTGATAAAAACTCTAAATAAGTGGGGAGATATACCATGCTTGTGGATAGAAACTCATCACTGCCAATTCTCCCCAAATAAATCTACTGATTCAGTAGAATCACAAAGGCTCACAGTTCTTTTTTTTTTTCTTTTTTAAAGAAATGGACAGCCCAACATATTTTTTTTTTAAAGAAAAAAGTTGCAGAAATTGCATTATTTAATTTTAGGACTTATCATAAGCCTACTGTAAACAGGAGACTACAGTATCAGCATAAGTGTAGAAATACATCAGTATAACAGAATAAAGAGTCCAGAAACACACCCACATATTTAAGGACAACTGATTGGACAAAGATGCCTAAAAAATCCAGCAGAGTAACGGTAGTCTTTTTCAACAATGGTGTTGGAAGAGCCTGATATTCATACGGACAAAATGAACTTCAACCCTAACTCATACCATGACAAATTATTAACTCAAATGCATCTATCTAAATGGAAAAGTTAAAACTATAAAACTTCTAGAAAAAAAAATACGAAAAAACTTTGTTATTTGGAAGTAGGCAAAATTTCTTGGACCACCCAAAGTGCAGACCTTAAAAAATATTTGATAAATTGAACCTCATTAAAATGTGAAACATCTGCTCTTTGAAAGATACCAGTTATGGGGAAGGAGGTGGGAGGGGGGTTCATGTTTGGGAACACATGTAAGAATTAAAGATTTTAAAATTTAAAAAATAAAAAATAAATAAAAAAAAGAAACAAAAAAAATAAATAAAAAATAAAATCAAAAAAAAAAAAAAAGAAAATGAATAGACAAGTCCTAGACAGAAAATATTTGCAGCATATGTGTTTGACAAAGGTCTAATATTCAGGATATACAAAGAACTCTTACAACTCAATAATAAGAAAAACAAATTGATTATTAAATTTTCATTTCTTTGGCCTTACCACATGGTACAGGGGATCTTAGTTCCCTGACTAGGGGTCAAACCTGTACCCCCTGCAATAGGAATACAGAGTCTTATCCACTGGATCATCAGGGAAGTCCCACAACTTACTTTTAAAACTCTTTGAAAAGCTATTTGACAGAAGCAGATAAGTGAAGAGTCAATAAGTGCATCAGAAGCAGTGCGGCTTCAATAGTCCCCAGGGAAGTGCAAATTAAAATCATGAGCTACCCTACTCATTCACTAGAGTGGCTGAAATGAAAATGACTGACAATATTACTAACAATATTACTAATGTGTATTGGTGAGAATACAAAAGCAACTGGAACTCTCACACATTTTTGGTGGGAGTGCATAATGGACTCTTTGCCACCCCGTGGACTCTGGCCCGCTAGCTTTCTCCATCCATGTAATTTCCCAGGCAAGAATTCTGGAGTGGGTTGCCATTTCATACTTCAGGGGATTTTTCCAACCCAGGGATCAAACTGGCGTCTCTTGCACCTCCTGCATTGGCAGGTGGATTTTTTTTTTTTTTTTTACCACTAGTGCCACCTGGGACAACCACTTTATAAAATATCTTCAGCAAACATTTACCTTATGACCTCACATTCCACTTCTTAGTATTTATGAAGGAGAAATGAAATCGTATGCCCACAAGATGACTTGTGCAAGAATATGCACAGAAGCTTTATTCATAATAGATTCAAATATCCATCAAAGGTAAATGGATAAACAAATTGTGCTGGATCCACACAAAGGAATACTGTTTAGCAATAAAAATACCATTGGTCCAGGCAACATGGATGACGCCTAACAGAAGCCAGGCACAAATAGTACCTAATGTGTGATTCCATGCTCTTGAACTTCTAGATTAGGCAAAGCTAACCTGGTCAGTGGTTGCCTAGGGCTGGGGCTTTGTATTCGGACCAACTGCAAAGTCACATAAGGAAATTTTTTGGGCTGATGAAAATGTTCTAGCTTTAGATTTTGATGATGGTTATTTGGGTGTATATACTTATCAAAATTCATTTCAGGGTACAGTTAATATGGGTGTATTTTATTATATGTAAATTATGCCTTGATAAAAATGCAAAAAAACTCTTACACCCCCCATATCTCAATTCACCTGAACTCTTATTGTAGGAGAGAATGGTAAATGGTTAACTCAGTCAATCAATCACTTAATGTGAGTTGTTTAATTTTTATTAGTCACTCAGTCATGTCCGACTCTTTGTGACCCCCCTGACAGTACCCCTGCCAGGCTCCTCTGTCCATGGAATTTTTCAGGCAAGAATACTTGAGGAGGGTAGTCATTTCCTTTTCCAGGGAATCTTTCCAACCCAGGAATTGAAGCTGGGTCTCCTGCATTTGCAGGCAGATTCTTTACCATCTGAGCCACTAGGGAAGCCCAACGTAAGAGTTAAGAGACGAGAAAGAGCAGAGTTTTGGGAGTATTCTCTGGCTGGCCAGGGTGAACACAGTCTTGGTTGATTCGTGATGGTCTCGCTTTCCTCTGATGTCTCTGCCTTTAAAGTAATAGTGCTGTTTCACGCTCTCAACTGTTTCCGGTTTGGGTGGTGAGTCATTTGGCTGTCCATTTGTCCCAGTCCCATCCTTAAGGGGCTGAGAAATCAGGTCCTCAGCCAAGTGATGACAAGCCCGTGGGCTGCTGATGAACTTCTCTTTGGATGCCCTATTCAGACACAAGAACTGGACTCCCTTCTACCAGCTCATGACTACGTGTAGCTGGGCACACCATCGCTGAGTGCTTTGTGTGGCCTGATGGCTTTCGGTCCTCAAACCCCACTTTATAGACCAGGATATTGAAGTTTAGAGATGCTAAATAGCTACTCCCAGTCATCACACAGCTAGGTGTGTGGTGGTGGTGGTGGTGGACCCTGGATTTGAGCCCCAGAGCCTGCATGCTTGATCATTCAATATATAGTACACCCTTTGTTTTTTTGGCCTCCGTATGGCATGCAGGATCTTGGTTCCTTGACCAAGGATTGAACCCTCATCCCCTGCCCTGGAAGCAAGAAGTTTTAACCACTGGATCACCAGGGAAGTCCCATAACACACTCTTTGCTGCTAAGTCACTTCAGTCGTGTCCGACTCTGTGCGATCCCATAGACGGCAGCCCACCAGGCTCCCCCGTCCCTGGGATTCTCCAGGCAAGAACACAAGAGTGGGTTGCCATTTCCTTCTCCAATGCAGGAAAGTGAAAAGTGAAAGTGAAGTCACTCAGTCGTGTCCGACCCTCAGCGACCCCATGGACTGCAGCCTTCCAGGCTACTCCGTCCATGGGATTTTCCAGGAAAGAGTACTGGAGTGGGTTGCCATTGCCTTCTCCAACACTCTTTATTCAGACAGAAATGCACTCTGATTTGCTGCAGTCATAAGATTATTTTTTAAGCAAATTAATCTTGTGCAGATAACAGTGATATCGTTGGATAACAGTGATGTCATAATGACCTCTGGGTCAAACTCCTCAACGTAGTGTTGAAAGTGCTGGTTGTTCAGTCGTGTCTGGCTCTTTGCAACCCCATGGGCTGTGGCCCGCCAGGCTCCACTGTCCATGGGATTTCCTGGGCAAGAATACTGGAGTGGGTTGCAATTCTCTTTGCCATGGAATCTTCCCGACCCTGGGATTGAACCCTGGTCTCCCACATTGCAGGCAGATTCTTTACCATCTAAGGTACCAGGGAAGCTTCCACTGCTCAGTGTAAACCCTAATCAAGGTTTCCCTTTGGGTCTGGGGCTCAGGAGTTCGGTGACTCCATACAACGGGCTGAAGGGGGCCCAGGCAGGGAGGAGGATGCATCTGGGGTCGAGCGGAGATATAATTCTTTCTCCTACTACAGTGAGAAATAGAGAAGTCCTTCTTTTTCTTTTCTATTGAAAATATATATTTTCTTTCATCTTGTTTGTTTTTATCCCCTGGGCTGTTTGTCTTTCCTGCCAAGTGCTTTGTGCATGCTAAGTCACTTCAGTTGTGTCTGACTCTTTGTGACTCTATGAACTATAGCCCTTCAGGCTCCTCTGTCCATGGGATTCTCCAAGCAAGAATACTAAAGTGGGTTGCCATGCTCTTCTCCAGGGGATCTTCCCAACCCAGGGATTGAACCCGAGTCTCTTACAGTCTCCTGCATTTTCATTGCCATCACATAGACAGCATTTTCATTGCATCTCACAGACAGAAATGCACTCCAACTTGCTCCAGTCATAAGATTATTTTCAAAGCAAAATATTATTATTCTCCCTCCTTCTTATGGGCGAATAACTCCCCTTTGGGATGGGAATCCCACTTTCACCCTGAAGAGAGAGAAGGTGATTCTATGCCCTGCTTGCTCAGCTCCTGCAAGAATAGTCAGAACATGAGTGTCAGGCTGCACACATGGACACACGGCAAGAGACACCCAGCTGCTGGTCCTGCCAGGGCCTCCAGAGAGCGGGTGTGGACAGGACGGTTGGCTTTACAAGAGTCCCAAATACATGCATACGGGGGGAAAGTTATTCCCTTCTAACTTTTCTCCCAAATTTTCTGATCAACTGAAGGAAAAAGGCTCAGTTTGGGCTGACGTGTCTTCAGCTTGTCTCTAGTTTTTCCTGGCGCCATTTTGTTTGTCATTCTTGCTTTTAAACAAAGAAAGCAAGCCTCGGGCCAGAACCTTCCTCCGGTGTTCCTCTCTGTCTAGAATTCTCAGTCAGTTTTATGGCTTTCTGGGCTTCCCTGGCGGCTCAGACTGTAAAGAATCTGCCTCCAATGCAGGAGACCCGAGTTCAGTCCCTGGACTGGGAAGATTCCCTGAAGAAGGGAATGGCTACCCACTCCAGTCTTCTTGCCTGAAGAATTCCATGGACAAAGGAGCCTGGGAGGCTACAGTTCATGGGGTCACAAAGAGTCAGACATGATTGAGCAACTAACACTTTCATTTTCACTTTATGGCTACCTGTGATGAATAAAACCACTTTTCAAAATTATAGATTTTTTATATGTATGAAAATAGTGTTGATATTTTAGAAAAAAATGAAAAGTATAGAAAAAATAGAAGAAATATAATCATTCATAAGACCACCCACTGTAATTTCTGATTCCTTTCTTTTAAATACAAAAATTGAAATCATATTCATCTTTTTGTTTTTTTCCACTAATATTTAACTGCACACCTATTTATACATTATCAGAAGTGCTCTGTAAATATAGTATTAAAGGCTTATTTCTTTTTTGATGGTAAGGATGAAATGTAAAAAAGTCAAATAAGAATATAAGAAATAAAACTGATACAAGTTCTTAGAGAATGCCACTGCTAGAATTTTAATTTTAATTTCTTTTTCTTTGTGTTCTTTTTTCTTATATTTGTGTATTTGTAGCAAACACATGTAACTGAAAAAAACTGAATCTCACACACCATTTTACAGTTACTGTTTTCATGGTTGCCTAATATTTTATTATATTCTATTTTTTATGTGTTATATCACATATTACTTAACCATTATATACTATTGTGGCTTGCGGTTATTTCATGTTTTGTGTATATATATTGCTATAAATATGATTTCATTAAACAAAGCTGTAAACAAGGCATTTTTAAAATCTCAGATTATTTGGTTGGGTTAGGGCCCCAAATGAATTGTTGATTCAAAAGGTGAGCATTTTTAAGTTTCTTTTATGTATTACTTCCCTGGTGGTTCAGATGGTAAAGAATCCACCTGCAACGCAGGACACCTGGGTTTGATCCCTGGGTCTGGAAGATCCCCTGGAGAAGGCAATGGCAACCCACTCCAGTATTCTTGCCTGGAGAATCCCATGGACAGAGGAGCCTGGTGGGCTACAGTCCAAGGGGTTGCAAAGAGTCAGACATGACTGAGCGCCTGACACACTTGTGTATTACCAAACTATTCTCTAAAAGAGATGCACTAATTTATTTTCCCACAAGCAAAGTTTATCATTTCCTTTCAGTGTGTAGTCCTAATACTTATGAAATTTTTACTGATTTGATAGATAGGCAAAAATCCTATTTTCAGTTTTTTAATTTGCATCTTTTAATTACTTCTGCGGCTGACCCTTTCCCCTCGAGTTTGCACATTTTCTCTTTCCCTAATATATGCGGATGCTATGGGTCCTTGCTGGGCTTTTCAGGTCTGGAGCTTGGGTTTGTCTTAGTAACTGGGTAGCACGTGGACCCATGGGAAGATACCAGGAATGCAGGCTTCACCACGTGTCATATCACCAGTAAGTGGTCATGACCTTTGCCTCTTCGCCTAGAGTCTCAAAAGTAGACATTGTAAACCACACTTTTTTGGTATCCTGTGATGAAGAGGTGAGAGAGCAATGGATGAATGAGCAGAAGTGACAGATACGCAGGCTGATGAAGATTTACAAAAACAAAATTTTAAAAATCCTCCTGTGATAGAAAAAAGTCACTATTCCAGGCTGTGTAAGGGTTGGTATAATTTCATCCTAAACATCAGGATATTCTAAGGAGATAGAGTGGATTGGAGGAGAATCCCAGGGACAAGGGAGCCTGATGGGCTGCTGTCTATGGGGTCTCACAGAGTCAGACATGACTGAAGCGACTTAGCAGCAGCAGCAGGATGTATAGACGGACCTGGGTTAGAATCCTGATGCTTCCCCCACTGAGCAGCATACACCAGGACTGGTTATTTGACCTGAACCCAGACTCTGCAAACAGGCTAATGACCCCTCCTCTCAGGGCTTTGGATAATTAGGTCAAACAACCTTCATTAAATGGTTAAAACCAAGGCTAGTGCATGTAGGCATTCAATCGACGGGCTCTTTAAAACAATTTCAGGTCCAGGGTTTTGTGGTGTTAACAGTGGTTGCCTGGAGGAATGATAAGTTTTGAACTGTGTTCTGATTTGTCTAAGGGGCTTCCCAGGTGGCTCAAATGGTAAAGAATCGACCAGGCACTGCAGGAGACATAGGAGACTCTGTTTCGATCCCTGGATTGGGAAGATGTCCTGGAGAAGAAAATGACAACCCACTGCAATATTCTTGCTTGGAAAATCCCACGGGCAGAGGAGCCTGGTGGGCTACAGTCCATGGAGTTGCAGAGTTGGACACGACTGAGTGACTGTGGGCCCGCACACACGCACACACCGAATTATCAAAAAAAGAAATAAAAGGAGCCCATTGTACCTTTGTAATTTAAGTCTAAGTATCTTCATTGTATTTTGATACTTGAGCAAATTGGTGAGACCCTGATGTTAGAATTTTATATTCTCAGGAGCTTTCAATTTCCCCATCACGGATAAAAGTAGGCATATCAATATTTATTCCAAATCTGCTGGAATTTTCAGGAGATGACTTATCACTACTGAGAGTAATTGCATTTAGTTTTCTTGAAACCCCAGGCAAGTTACTTTTTCTAAAATTTTGTCTTTTTAATCATTCAACAGACCCATGTTGTACCCTTAAATTGCTTTCATTACTAGTCAGGTTTCATTAAGTGGAAGAACAGTATTTCCTGCTGGCCACACCCCCTCCCCCCAACACACATCCACTTACCTCTTGGAAACTCACTGAAGTCAGGATAACAAAAGGGCATTTAGTAATGCCACTCAAGGCAGAGCAAGATGCATCCTAGGACTCAACAGAGGTGTTCACGGGAGCCATCCTTGGGGTGTTAAAATCTGATGGTCCGGCAGGTGTGCCAATCCTGACCTTCAAAGAGCCCCATCCCGTCTCTGCTGGGTCTCCTTCCCTCCCCTCAGCATGGGAAGAGTTGGAGAGGAGTCAAGGCTGATACTGGTGTGCATCAGGGTCTGGGAAAAGAAAGGGGTGGGGTCCAGGGAGGGGAGGGGAAGGGGACAAGGAGAAGAGAGTCTCCTGGAGGAGGGTGTTTGGTTTCTAGTGACTGTGTAGGTGTGTTGGGCAGGGGGCCTGAGACAGAATAGCTTACGCCTCCCAAGGGGCTGTGAGTGCAAGAGAGCCAGGAAGCCTGTCTCCAGTCCCCACCTGCCTGGAGTGCTGTGTGGGTGGAAGGTCTGGCTGGAATCTAAAGGCAACGGCCGCTCCGCACCCCCAGAATTAGCCCCTGGAGTTAGGGTTTGGCAGATCCACTGGATCCTTTCCACTGAGATTTCGGGGTATCTGCCCTGCAACAGGCTAGGGGTACACACACGAGAGCCTCGGGTGGGGCGTGGACACGAATCTAGCGCAGTGAGGTAGCGGTGGCCAGAGGGACTCGGGGGCGGCGCTGTGAGAGACAGGACTAAGTCAGCAAGTCTTCAAGGACAGACTGGTGTTCCCCATGCAGAGGGGGACACGGGACACACTTCCTGACTTACCTTTGCAGAGCTGGTGGATAAGAGACATTACTCTGGAAGCAGATGGAGGTGGGTTGGAATCTGTGGGGGCCTCTGTCACTAGTTGTGTGACTTCAGACAAATGACTTAACCCTCTGAACTTTAGTTTTCTCACCTGTAATTTGGTTGCTGTCGGGTCATTTCAAAGACTCTGGAAATTGAACTACAGCACATGGCACACAGCATCATAGTACACGGTCAGTGGAACAGTTGTGGCTCTGATTATCCCACAGTCTAAGAAAGTCACTTTGAATCTGATTCCTCATCTGTAAAATGGGCATATTAGAGTAAATGACCTTCAAGCTTCTTTCAGTTTGAACATCTTACGATGTATTGCTTTGCATTACTAATTATCTTATTCTGTAGAATCTTTCTCTCCAAGAAGCTCTATGACCCTTTGTTTGAGCCTAGTACAGTGCCTTGCTCACAATTGCACCTTAATAAATATGAGTTGAGTAATTATCACAAATATGCTATTTGCTTAAATACCCATGGTCATAGACATTGTTCTTGTTTAAGAGTTTCTGTAATTTTCAACATTTATTTTATCAAACATAGTTGATTTATAATGCTGTGTTAATTTCTGGTGTACAGGTAAGTGATTTAGTTATACATATAAATATCATACTGTTCATGGGGTTCTCAAAGCAAGAATACTGAAGTGGTTTGCCATTCCCTCCTCCAGTGGACCATATTCTGTGAGACCTCTCCACCATGACCCATCCGTCTTGGCTGGCCCCACATGGCATGGCTTAGTTTCATTGAGTTAGACAACGCTGTGGTCTGTGTGATCAGATTGGCTAGTTGTCTGTGATTGTGGTTTCAGTCTGTCTGCCTTCTAATGCCCTCTCTCAGTGCCTACCATCTTACTTAGGTTTCTCTTACCTTGGACGTGGGATATCTCTTCACAGCTGCTCCTTACCTTGGACATGTGGTAGCTCCTCTCGGCCGCCACCCCTGACCTTGGATGAGGGGTAGCTCCTCTTGGCTGCTCCTGTGCCGTCGCAGCCAAGTTCGTGACACTGTACAGGAGACAGGGATCAAGACCATCCCCAAGAAAAAGAAATGCAAAAAAGCAAAATGGCTGTCTGAGGAGGCCTTACAAATAGCTATGAAAAGAAGAGAAGTGAAAAGCAAAGGAGAAAAGAAAAGATATACCCATTTGAATACAGAATTCCAAAGAAGAGCAAGGAGAGACAAGAAAGCCTTCCTCAGTGATCAGTGCAAAGAAATAGAGGAAAATAATAGAATGGGAAAGACTAGCGATCTCTTCAAGAAAATTAGAGATACCAAGGAAACATTTCATGCAAAGATGTGCTCAATAAAGGACAGAAATGATATGGACCTAACAGAAGCAGAAGATATTAAGAACAGGTGGCAAGAATACACAGAACTGTACAAAAAAGATCTTCATGACCCAGATAATCATGATGGTGTGATCACTCACCTAGAGCCAGACATCCTGGAATGTGAAGTCAAGTGTGCCTTGGGAAGCATCACTGCAAACAAAGCTGGTGGAGGTGATGAAATTCCAGTTGAGCTGTTTCAAATCCTGAAAGATGATGCTGTGAAAGTGCTACACTCAATATGCCAGCAAATTTGGAAAACTCAGCAGTGGCCACAGGACTGGAAAAGGTCAGTTTTCATTTCAATCCCGAAAAAAAGCAATGCCAAAGAATGCTCAAACTACTGCACAATTGCACTCATCTCACACGCTAGTAAAGTAATGCTTAAAATTCTCCAAGCCAGACTTCAGCAGTACCTGAATCGTGAACTTCCAGATGTTCAAGCTGGTTTTAGAAAAGGCAGAGGAAGCAGAGATCAAATTACCAGTATCCGCTGGATCATGAAAAAAGCAAGAGAGTTCCAGAAAAACATCTATTTCTGCTTTATTGACTATGCCAAAGCCTTTGACTGTGTGGATCACAATAAACTGTGGAAAACTCTGAAAGAGATGGGAATACCAGACCACCTGACTTGCCTCTTGAGAAATCTGTATGCAGGTCAGGAAGCAACAGTTAGAACTGGACATGGAACAACAGACTGGTTCTGAATAGGAAAAGGAGTATGTCAAGGCTGTATATTGTCACCCGGCTTATTTAACTTCTATGCAGAGTACATCATGAGAAACGCTGGGCTGGAAGAAACACAAGCTGGAATCAAGATTGCCGGGAGAAATAGCAATAACCTCAGATATGCAGATGACACCACCCTTATGGCAGAGAGTGAAGAGGAACTAAAAAGCCTCTTGATGAAAGTGAAAGTGGAGAGTGAAAAAGTTGGCTTAAAGCTCAACATTCAGAAAACGAAGATCATGGCTTTCGGTCCCATCACTTCATGGGAAATAGATGGGGAAACAGTGTCAGACTTTATTTTGGGGGGCTCCAAAATCACTGCAGATGATGACTGCAGCCATGAAATTAAAAGACGCTTACTCTTTGAAAGGAAAGTTATGACCAACCTAGATAGCATATTCAAAAGCAGAGACATTACTTTGTTGACAGAGGTCCATCTAGTCCAGGCTGTGGTTTTTCCTGTGGTCATGTATGGATGTGAGGGTTGGACTATAAAGAAAGCTGAGCACCGAAGTATTGATGCTTTTGAACTGTGGTGTTGGAGAAGACTCTTGAGAATCCCTGGGACTGCAAGGAGATCCAACCAGTCCATCCTAAAGGAGATCAGTCCTGGGTGTTCACTGGAAGGACTGATGTTGAAGCTGAAACTCCAATACTTTGGCTACCTGATGCGAAGAGCTGACTCATTTGAAAAGACTCTGATGCTGGGAAAGATTGAGGGCAGGAGGAGAAGGGGACGACAGAGGATGAGATGGTTGGATCACATCACTGACTCAATGGACATGGGTTTGGGTGGACTCCGGAGTTGGTGATGGACAGGGAGGCCTGACGTGCTGCAGTTCGTGGGGTCACAAAGAGTCAGACTCGACTGAGCGACTGAACTGAACTGAACTGATAAATATCATTCTTTTTCGTATTCTTTTCCGTTACAGTTTATCACAAGATGTTGAATATAGCTCCCTGTGCTATGCAATAGGACCTTGTTGTTTATCCATATTATATATAATAGTTTGCATTGTGCATGTGTGCTAAGTTGATTCAATCATGTCTGACTCTTTGCAACCCTGAGGACTCTCTGCAACTCAGGTACACACTATGGTGATTATTCCACAACTGGGCTTCCCAGGTGGCACAGTGGTAAAGAATCCACCTGCCAATGCAAGAAACACAGGAGATGTGGGTTTGATCTTTGGGTTGGGAAGATTCCCTGGAGTAGGAAATAGCAAACAATTCCAGTATTCGTGCCTGGAAAATTCTATAGACAGAAGAGCCCGGCAGGCTACAGTCCATGGGGTTGCAAAGAGTCGGACATGATTGAGCACGCACACACTGCGGACTGTAGCCGCTAGTCTCCTCTGTCCATGGGATTCTTCAGGAAAGAATACTGGAGTGGGTTGCCATGCCCTCCTCCAGGGGCTCTTCCCAACCTAGGGATTGAACCCGCATCTCTTAAGGCTCCTGCATTGGCAGGCGGGTTCTTTACCACTAGCGCCACCTGGGAAGCCCATCGTTTGCATCTGTTTATCCCAACTTCCAATCCATCCTTCCTCCCTTCCCCCTCTTGGCAACCACCAGCGTGTGCTCTCTGTATATGAGACTGTTTTGTAGACAAGTTAAATTGTGTCATGTTTTAGATTGTATGTATAAGTGATATCACATGATGTATTTGTCTTTCTGACTTCACTTAGTATGACAATCTCTAGGTCTGTCCATGTTGCTACAGATTTTTTAATGGCTGAGTAGTATTTCATTGTATATCTGCACCACGTCTTCTTGATCCATTCATGTGTCCATGGAGACTTAGTTTGTCTCCATGTCTTGGCTATAGTAAATAGCGCTGCCACGAACATAGGGGTGCATGCATCTTTTTGAATTTCAGTTTTGTCTGGATATATGCCCAGGAGTGGGATCGCTGAATTGTATGGTAGTTTTATTCTTAGTCTTTTTGAAGACCCTTCATACTGTTTTGCACAGTAGCTGTACGAGCTTACATTCCCACCAACTGTGTAGGAGGGTTCCTGTTTAAAGATTTCTTAAGGCGTATGTCAAACTTCAGCTTTTAAAACAGATTGAATAAGTTCTTTACCTGACTGAAAAGAATGTGAAGTTTTGAACTTGAAGAGTCTGATATACCTATATCTATCTATATTCTCAGGGCCAATACAGGCAAAATGCTTGTTTCTGGAACCCAGAGCAACATGTGAAGAAAAGCACAAAAATGGTATTGATTGCAGGCGCTGCCTGTTCTGTTTGAGGAACCGCATGGGAACTTTGAGCAGTAGCTGGCACCACCCCTCCCCTCCACATGTGCAGGGCGGTGATCTCTGCTCCCTGGTGATTGTTCCCTGGTTATTTTCCTGCCTTCTTAGCTCAATGTGTAGGTGTTTCAGGCTCTAAAGGACTATCCTATGGGTTTCTGGGCACTGTCAAGCCAAATTTCTATGTTCTTGACCATGAATTTTCTTTTTTAAAAAATATTTTTATTGGAGTATGGTTGATGTACAATGTTGTGATAGTTTCAGGTGTACAGCAAAGTGAATCAGTTATACATATACATATATCTACTCTTTTTTTTTAGGTTCTTTTCCCGTATAGATGAATTTTCAACCACAGAGAGCCTATAGCCAAAAGTTTTCAAAAGCAGCAATCTCAGTAAATGAATGAGGTCTCACAAAAAGTTGACGGGGAATAATATCTAGATTAGGAGCTTTGAAGAAGCACACAAAAAGGAGAATAAAGTTGTGATGGTTGGTATTGTTCAGATCCCACCCTTTCCAGATCCCCTATCAGGAGACACGGAGTGGGGCTGGCCTTTGTTTGAACACTCTGAGTCACCTACACGATTTCACTATGTTTGTAGGTGGATGAAAAATGCATCCTATTAATGAATGTTCTCAGACTTTATTAAAATTGATACCACTTTCCCCTTAATAAGAATAAAAATGACCTAAATTTGAATCTATTCTCATCAGGAAGCTTGTATCAAGATCTGAAAATGGAACAAACTTTTCTCCCCCTTATTCCAGCATTCACATTTTCATCTTGAGGACTTCGTAGGGTCCCATCATTCCTTCCCCTCTCCCAGTCACCGCGTTTACTGTGCGATGCATGATACGGTTTTTTTCCTCTTGTCATTGCTCTGACATCTTGTGTGTCGGGGAGGCCTCAGGGCATCCTCCAAGTTGAATAACTCTGCAGTGGGTAAGAAAACACTCTGCCATTCCTGGGATGCGACTTTGCATGAAATGGCTACTGAATAATCCCACATAGAAGCAAGGACAGGATGAGTTTTTACATGCAGGTGGCCATGTCTACTCATAGCATTGGGCTTACTGGGATTTTCGGGTTACGCGGATACCGGGTCTCTTGGCTTTAAGTAAAAAGAGAGGGGAGAAACCCACCAAAATGCCTAAAACCTTTGCGACATCCGTAATGTCCCATTTCTGCCAACCAGAATCTCATGCCAGTGATTTGCTCAAGAGCTGGGTGATGACATGCTTTTTGGGTACGATATATACACTAGGCCATTAGTCTGCAAGCAGCAGTTGTCAGCTTTGTTCCCATTTAGAGTAATTTTCTCACTAATATGGCATATTCTTCAGGGCTAAAATGCATTTTCCAGCCAGATATTCCCCCTAATAGTCAAGTTGGTTTAATGATCAAATTTCAGCCAAAGGAAGGTAAGCCTGTGATTGCTGCTGGTTGTATATTGAAGCTACCCAAAATGAAAAGGCTTATTTTAAAACACATTCACATGAACAGATTCCTTTCCAGATGAATGAAGCTCATTTGAGGGAAAACTGAGGCACAAATTTAAGAGCTAAGTAAGGTACTTAGAACCTTTTGGTGCAAAGCAGTAGATAGGTCTGTATTTTTGAACTGTAAGGATGGATGGTGGGGTTTTAATAGGGTCAGTGATCACCAGCGAGCTATGAAAAGGGCAGGTGTCTTCAGGCCAATCGTTCCTAAAATGGCAACATATTTTTCTTTCCCCTCTGCGTTTAGGTCTTGAATATTCAAATCAATTAAACAATTAATTCCCACCCTGCAAACCTGCATGTCAAGCTTCAGCCCGTGGCCAATTTATTTGGTTGAATTATAGTCCCCCGGAAGAGCAGCAGTTCCTAATGGAAAAGCTGACGGAGTCTTAAGTACATGTGGCGAGTGGAGCTGCTATAATTAACTCTGTTTCAGATTCCCCTCCCCCATTAATATTTTAAAGATTTTTAATTAAAATAATTATATGAATTTGTGAAAAATACTCAAGCACCTAAACTAGTCTTCCATTGCCCCAGTCTCTGCAGCTCCCTTTCCTTGTCAATATTACCCCTGGCTTCCCAGGTGGCGCTAGTGGTAAAGAACCCGCCTGCCAAAGAAGGGTACTTAAGAGAGGCGGGTTCGATTCTTGGGTCGGGAAGAACCCCTGGAGGAGGGCATGGCAACCCGCTCCAGTATTCTTGCCTGGAGAATCCCACGGACAGAGGAGCCTGGTGGACTATATAGTCCACGGGGTCTCAAAAGAGTCGGACATGATGAAGCAAATAACATACATATTAGCAGTAAAGAACCTGCCTGTCAATGCAGGAGCAACCCCTGGGTTGGGAAGATCCCCTGGAGGAGGGCATGGAAACCCACTCCAATATTTTTTTTTTAATTAAAAAATACATTTATTTATTTTTAATTGATTGACGATTGGTTTATAATATTGGTCTGATTTCTGTCATACGTCAACATGAATTAGGCTCAGGTGTACATTTGTCCCCTCCTCTTGAATCGCCCCTCCACCTCCCGCCCATCCCCACCCTGCTAGGTTAGCACAGGGCCCCAGTCTAAGTTTCCCGAGTCATACAGCAGATGCCCATCGGTTCCCTATTTATGTCTGTTAGTGTGTATCCATGCTACTTGGTGCTCTTGCCTGGTGAATCCCGTGGACAGAGGAGCCTGGCGGGCTGCAGTCCATAGGGTCACAAAGAGTCGGACACGACTGAAGCGACTTGGCAGGCAGTATCACCCTGGTCCCCGCATTGGGGGTGGGATTTAGTTCTGAATCTGCGATCTTCTTCTTCCTTTACATCTGAAATTTTGGTGTTTGGCCAGGCGTGTCCACAACTAGCTTTCTTGTCTTGTTCAACATAGATAGTTCCTTTTCTGTCTCCTTTTGTTTCTCTTTTGCTTTTATTCTCACTTCTTTTACTCTCCTGGGATGATACTCTGGAGACAAAAGCCCTTTTTTTTCCCTTCATCACTTTGCTAACAGAACTTCCGAGGCAGCGTAGGGATCACAGGCTTTCTCTGTAAAGGGCGAGATAGGAAAGGTTATAAACTTTGTGGGTTCCCGCTGAACTCTGTTGCTCCAGCACAGAATCAGACATAGGCTATACATAAATAAATGAGCCTGACTGTGTTCCAATCTATTCACAGACTTGGGCATTTGAATTTCATGTAATTTTTACATGTAATGCAATATTCTGTAAAATATTCATGCAATATTCTTTCAACCATTTACAAATGTAAAAACTATTCTTTGCTCACCAGCCATTATGCAATATACAGCAGACGGAATGTGGCCCTTGTACTTTAGTTTGCTGACCCACTGCGGGTACTAGCTTGATTTAGAACATCTCTCTTCATCAGGGTCAGACTGCTTGGCTGTTCTAACCTTCTAGCTGGGTGACAAAGGACCAGGGGATAGCCCTCTCTTTGCCTTGGCGTGCTCCTATAGAACACGGCTGTGATGACAATGGTGAAACCTGGCAGTCTGGGTTTGATCATTCGATGTGATGCCTTAATGACAGGCAGCACGTGGCCCAGCACGTCCTAAAGCAACCAGAGGGCTCAATGAGGGGACATCTCATCTTGCTCTGGCTTTAACGTGCTGTGTGACTTTGACTAAGTGACCAGATGTTTCTGGACCTTGGATTTCATATTTATGAAAACAAACCCAAAACCCCAAACCAAAATCCCAGGCTGGGAAGAGAACATCTGGGTGTCACATCCGGCTGCAGGGGACCTAATCCCTTTGGATGAGTTAGTGGCATCAGAATGGTGGTCCGTGGGGAGCTTTGCTTCAAGATGTGTTCCAATTCTGCCACTGTTGATCAAATACGGCCCAAACACCAGACACTGAGTCCTGACCTGGCATCTCTGGGGCGCTCTTGGGAGAAAGCCTAGGGTCTCTTTGTGTTTGTGACTGGCCCTGTTTGCTGAGCATCCCCTGCTGCTGCTAAGTCACTTCAGTCGTGTCTGACTCTGTGCGACCCCACAGACGGCAACCCATGAGGCTCTGCCGTCCCTGGAATTCTCCAGGCAAGAACACTGGAGTGGGTTGCCATTTCCTTCTCCAATGCATGAAAGTGAAAAGTGAAAGTGAAGTCGTGTCCGACTCTTAGCGACCCCATGGACTGCGGCCCACCAGGCTCCTCCATCCATGGGATTTTCCAGGCAAGAGTGCTGGAGTGGGGTGCCATTGCCTTCAGCCAGGCAGATATTCAAATGTCTCCCTTGCTGTCATCCCAGCCCTGTGTGATGCACAAGGAAATAAACTTAGAGAGATAAAGACCTACCCCAAACCAGGTGGGAATTTGAACCAAGGTTGTCCTGACTCCAAAACCCAAGCTTTAACCATTCTTTTTGACGGTCACCATGTCTCTATATCATCTGTACTGTGACTTGAAAGTGAAGGTGAAAGTCTCTCAGTCATGTCTGACTCTTTCCGACCTCAAGGATACAGTCCATGGAATTCTCTAGGCCAGAACACAGGCGCGGTTAGCCTTTCCTTTCTCCCAGGAATCTTCCCAACCCAGGGGTCGAACCCAGGTCTCCCACAGTGAAGCCGGGTTCTTTACCAGCTGAGCCACAAGGGAAGCCCAAGTGTACTGGAGTGGGTAGCCTATTCCTTCTTCAGCAGATCTTCCTGACCCAGGAATTGAACCGGGGTTTCCTGCATTGCAGGCGGATTCTTTACCAACTGAGCTACCAAGGAAAACTTACTTAATATTTTAAAAGATAGTTTTACTTAGGTTTCTTTTTTAAAGACTTTCTTTAAAACCAATTCTATTTTGTACTATGGATTTGATGTGCTATTTATAGCTTTATTAGTAAACATTAAAATAAATAAGGTAAAAATGAGTTCGCGATGTGGACCGCTGGAAAAACATCATCTTAAGGACAGTCAGTTGTATATGTCTGCTCTTTAGAAAACATTGCCCAAGGCTTCTGTGCTCTCGGCTAAATGTGGCTAGAGGCTTGGCATCCGGCCCGCCCTCTGGGTGGCCCAGCCCTTCCTATGACGTCAGCTGCCTCTCCCAATTCATGTCTGTCTTGTGCTGGGACAAGCACTTTTCAGAGGGCTTCCTCCATGCCCTCACTGGCCTGTCCCCAAAGCCAGCTTCTGCAGCTGCCGGTTAGATGAGCTCCCTCGTCACCAGGCTAGATTCTAGAACTGGTCCAGCCATCCTTCCTGCCCCCACCCCCATCCCCAACGCACACACAATACACAGTCCAGACAGGAAGTTCTTGACTTCTGAGTGGCAGAGGGCTGTGTTTGGTTCCACCTGCTCAACAGCTTTGTGCCATGGAAAGATGTCCGGATTTCCACTGAAACCTGTGTTCTGATCCCACCTGGCCTCTCGCCAGCTATGGGGTCTCACTCAATGAAAGTCCAACCTCCCCGAAGCCTCAGCCTGTTCAACTGGAGTATTAATGGGGGGGAGGTATTAGTAACACCTATTTCCCAGAGATATCCTGAGAACATAAGAGAGAAATGCTTTGAAAGTGCTCTGGAAGTAAAAGGAGGCACTGCAGATTAGTAAAACGCTGAGGCTCTGGAGACAGAAGTGGGATCCACTCCCCACCCCTCCAGGGATGTAACATGCGGGTGATGATGTGATAATGGTCTGACAATGGACTAACAGATGCCCCAACACCTCCTTTGCCATCTTCCTTTCCCCCAGGGCACTTCTTTGGCTAAACATGGCTCCTCTTTGGATTCCCCTGGAACCCTGGAGACATCCAAGCAACCAAGTGGAGCCCCCATAGCCTCCCACCTACCCGCCCCCACCCACCCCCCTCCAATCCGAGAAAGCAGGCGGGGGCACCCCTCTGCCGCTCCACTTGGGCCAGACCCCAGCCCAGGGCTACCATTGACTCATACTTGAATCCAACTCATCTCGATTTTATGAGAACCATCCCCGGAAAAATCCCCCTGTTTGAAAGACGACACCGGGGAACCATGGAGCAGGCTGGTGATTTGAATAATCAGCCATTTAGTGACATGTCTAGCCTGGTTTAATGACTGAATCAGTGGAAGTATGACCCCGAGTGCCGGTTAACTTTTAAAATAGCTGTGCCTACTGCATGACACAGCCAACAGGAAGCCATTAAGGCGCTAGCAATTACCACTTCCATCCATCGGCGAAGTCCCTATTTTATTTTAATCTGTGTAAGTGCATTTTCTGCACGAGGTTAAAATATAAATCCCTTCTCCTGAACAAGACTGGTTTTCTGGCTGACTTGAGAGCACAATTTACAACTGATTTAATTTGTTCTTCACAAACATTCCTAATGACATTACCCCGGTGCATATACAGACTGCCTCCTCTTATTCCATTAACTCCCAAATCGGGTTTAAAGACCATATTGATGCTAGATGTTATTATGGGTGATTATCAAAACAACAGACAACTCGGCAAAGTGTTTACTAACTGGTTTATATGTAATTTCTGTAATAACGACAACAGATGGTAATGTTACAAGCACTAAATCACGCTTTTCGCCGCTGAAACAAATTGGCAGGCTGCAGTACAGAGATGGTGTACAGGAGCTATACCCAGATGCTTCACTCATCAGCTACAGTGTTCGTCTTATTAGGAAATGGGCCTGTTACCGCTATTACAGGTAATCTTTCCATTTACAATTACAAAATGTATATTTTCAATGAAAATGGTTTTCTGTGGCTAAGCTGCCTGAAGGATACTTCCCCCGCTAATTACCACCCGGGTGACTGCGTGCCCGGGGCCGAGCCACGCGCAATGCTGTTTGTCCTAGTTAATGGTGGTGGCTGCATTTCAGCTGTGTGGAGACCAGTCTCCTCGCTAAGATCCTTCACCTCCCGTCGGAAAGGCCACGATGAAGCGGGTCCATCAGGGCTTTAGAAGCGGTGGGTGAGCAGGGTGAAAAGCAGCTGAGCACAGAGGGGATGCTCGCTCACATTAAGTGTATGTGGTCCGCGATTCTCCAATCCCGGCAGAAGGAGGTCTTGGATGTGGGCGGGACTCCATTCTTGATAAGCTCCGCCCCCACCATTCCCGGACGGGAACCGGAGGTGCAGTAGGCCCGGGGCAGAAGGGATCTTACCCGGTCTTGGGGTGGTGGGGCTAGGATGCTTACCAGAGGCCTCGATTTTCAGCCGTGGTGTTTCTCTTGCCCCACGGGTGTCCCTCTGCCCTGCCAGGCACTGTGAGTGCTGCCTCGGGGTACCCAAGGGTAAAAAAGATGGCAGCACCCCGAGCCTCCCTGGCCCCATCCTGAGAACCGCACATGTGTTTTTTTCACTGAATCCTGCAGCCGGTCCGGACAGGTGAATGTCTCTGAGCCCGTTTCCAGGTGAGGAAGCCACAAGGCCCCAGGGTGAAATCAGTTGCCTGGGCTCCTGTGAAGCTGCAGGGCTGGAATCTGAACTCAGACTAGTAACTGATTCCACAGTCGGTGGTCCCAACCTCTTAGCAATACTGCCTTTGCAGAGCTGGGCCTCTGTGGGTCTGTTCTCCTAGAAAAAGCAAAACAGAACAAGGTAGAGTTGAACCTAGGGTCAAAGGCAGGCCACCCTGGGGGCCTATCCTGCTGGGTAGAGACTAGCCCTTAGTTCACTGACTTTTTTGTTTTTCCGCATCACAGTGTCAGTTAATGCAGAAGCCAGGTGTGCGGGCTGGTGGGAGAAGAGGCCGTGGGGACATTAAGGGAACACAGGACTGAGAGAGGAGATTAGGGCCTGCCCGCCTGTGTCCGATTAGGCTACTGGCCCACAGTGGTCCCTTCCGCCCTCACCTCCACCTCTGAGGCCTCGTCGGCAGAGAGGGGCTAACTGGGGTCCCCACTCCTAACAGCAGAGGAGGAGAGAGGTGGTGACCCCCACAGTTCATAAGCAGGATGTGGGCAGGGTGCTGATTGTTCGTAATGGAATGGAGTCCTCTGTGGGGTCTGTGGGGATAGTTTAGGAGCTCAGGGAGTCAGAACAATACCCCACCCAGAGCAGGGGCTTCGAGGGTGTGGCCCAGCTGCTGTGACCACCCTTGGCTGGGATGACCGCTCTTGGCTTCTGACAGCCCCTCCTGGGGTCGGGGATGCTTGCCTCTGCTAGCGTGGCCCCCATTTCTTGCCACCTCCCCCCCATCACCTGGTCCCTCAGATCCTATATTAATCATCTGTGCCTTTTGGTGACTCAATGCGTTTCTTTCTTTCCTATTTGAGGTCCTCCCTGGTTTGACCCCTGATCCTTGGCCTGAGCCTGAGATCAGGGGGAGACAGGATACAGCCCACCGACTGTGGAATCAGTTACTAGTCTGAATTCAGATCCCAGCCCTGCACAAGGAGCGTGTCTCAGGTCACAGACACAGAAGGTGTCATGGAAAGCATTATCCAGATGAGGAAACTGAGGCCCAGAGTAGAGGCAGCTCGCTCCAGGTCCTGCAGAGTGGACCCCAACCTTGCCCCCCGCCCCACCCCGCCCTCCAGGTGTCATGAGGACAAAAGGGGAGCACGGATGAGTATGCCCGGGCATTGTGGTCACTTGGGAAGTGTCCAGCCCTGCACCTCCTCCTGCCAGCGTGTAAACGAGAGTGGCCGGTGGGGTCCTCGTAGAGCTGGGGCTGCATCTGCTGCTCTCTGTGGCCCACATGGCCTGAGTCCCCGTGGTCCTCAGCAAGATGCCCAGTCACCAGGCCAGCAGGGTTCCCCTTGGCTGGGGGAGCAGCTTCTTTCTCATCTCTGGAGCATAGGCCGATGCCTCTTGGTCCCTCCCACAGTCCTTTCTGGAGGCAGCGACGTGCCTGCCCCTGAGCCAGGACCAATAGCTCAAAACAACCCCCGAAGGAGATGCCAGAGGCAGGCGAGTCAGAGAGGCGTTTCCTGGCACTCCAGGCACTGGTGACCAGAGCCCTCAGCCTTCAGTCGGCCCCTCGCCGCCTTTTATCTGGGAGGCTCTGATGTGCCTTTGTGTGAAACATGTTTCTCAGCCCCTCCTGGGCGATGAGAGTTGAAGGCGATTAAGCGCTTCCGGTGTTCAGTTCACGCGCCTTGCGGCTGGGGCAGCGGGGGGGCCCTGTGGAACCAGGGGGGCCCTGTGGAGTCGCCCTGAGGATTGACCCTGGACAGGGCCCCGCCACGCTCCAGCGATGAGCACTTTGTGAAGGGACCGTGAATCGTCTCCTCCCTGTAATTTTCTGCTTGGAGGTCTCCCTACTGTCCCCCTGGCCACTCCCCTCTGACCTCGGAGGTGACTCTGCACCCGGGCCATGCAGCATCTCCGCTCAGCTGCACAAGGAGCTGCTGTTCTGAGGGTTTGTCACCAAAGAGTGGTGCTGTCCGCAGGGACGGGGAGGAAGGCCCTGGTCTGGGTAAATGCCCGGAAGGACCCGGCCTGGGCCTCCACCTGGGCCAGGGCTTTGCCAGGAAGAGACTGGACTCACAGGGTAGGGTGCACAGGCCTTCTCTCTCTTTCTACTCTGGAACTGGCCATTTGCTTTAGGAGGGCCCTACAGCTGGTGGGAGAAACTGTTTGGCACCGAATTTGAGTTTAAAGCCCAGCTCGTGGCTTATTTGACTACGGGCATATGACTTCTTCTGAGCCTCAGTCTTTTCATCTTCAAAGTGGGGATAATAGAACTACTGTGGGACAGACAACTCAGCACAAAATAGGATCTCAGCAAATGGAGCTCTTATTACGAGCCACCTCCCTGAGAGTCTTGGCATTTTAATGCATGTGTGCTCAGTTGCATCCAACTCTTAGCGACCCCATGGACTGTAGCCCACCAGGCTCCTCTGCCCATGGAATTTTCCAAGCAAGAGTACTGAGGTGGGTTGTCATTATTTGACATTTCCCCCCAGACTCCAAGCTAATGGGAAGGTCATCTCTGCCTCTACTATGTGTTCCTTCCACAGAAGGCATGATCTTGAAAAACTTTCCTTAGCCACATCCTAGCTGAACTCATAGTCATCAGCTGATTTTTGAGGGGAGGAGCCTCTTTGTATTAAATGTTAAATGTATGTATTACTTTGGGGCATGTGAAATCATTACCTGGGTTACTTGAATAGCTCGGTTATACGAAATAACTTGTAGTGAAATTTAATCCCATATGACAATATTTTCTTTCAGTGGTAATGGTTTCCATGAGATGCCATGATATGAAGTATTATGACAGAGTAGACTGGAATTTGCCAAAAAATAGACCTGGAAAAGTCCTTGCTGTACTGTCTTCTAAGCTGGGGACCTTGGGCCTCAGTTTCCCTATCCATAAAATTGGTAGACTATTTGATACCTAGGGATCTTGAAGCTCTGACATTTCCTGTATCAGTGACTGTTGGGAAGTCTAGTAAAATTCCAGTTGGCAGAAGCTGCACTTGGGACCCACTGTCTAAACAGAAACCAGGTTCTGTGACTCTTCTGGGCTGCCCCAGCTGACTGAGAACAGCCTTGGATGGATGGCCTGAGATGGTTGAAGTTCTGGCCTGGAGAGTGCTGTGTTGGCATAATTAAGAGTTGTTGCAAAGTGTATCTAGCCTAGCTAGCAGTCTTTTTAAAATACCACCCAAAGATGATAAAAGACTGTAATTAGAATCTCACAAAGGTGGAGTCTGAGGGTTTGCTAATTGCCATTCCAGATTTTTTCCAGTGCTCGGCACGGCTTCAGAGATAGGACAGAGCGAACCTTGTTTTAAGGCCATGGTACAATGTGACAACAGTGATAGATATGCTAATTTCTTCATTCACTCCACTTCAGTTCTTTTATTCTTTCCAATTAAAGCAAATGCCACTGAAACTGTAATTAAGCTAGGGCTGGGCCCTGATTGCTTGCTGTTTTAATGAAGCCCTATTGATTTTTCTTTCTTTCTAATGGCCACACATGGCGTTCCATGGTCAAACGCATGTCCTGCTGTAGAGCCCCCAGCAAAATTTGATTTTGGCCTGGGAAGCTGGGGGCCATTACTCGGTGTGCAAGGCTCCACCTGGGAGGCTTCACTGGGAGGAGAAATAGCCACAGCTCTGACCATCCATCCGGAAGGAGGAAAGGCCTTTGCGAAGAGCTCTGATGTCCATCCTTCTAGTGCTGTTTCCACAAGCAGCAGCATGTTAGTTAAAATCTAGAGGCTAACTAAGCTGGGTGTTAAATTCTGAGTGATTTGGAGCCCTGGAAATATGTATTCTTGACAAGAGGTTCACAAGCCAGAGAGCAGTTTGAGAGACAAAGTATCGGAAGAACATGTTACTTCTCTTTGGCAGTAATTCCAGACGAGTTTTCCAGGAAGTGTCTTTCTGAGATGGTGCTTTCACCCACACCCCCACCCTTGCCGTGTATTCATCATTGCTGTTGTTTATTCGCTCAGTCATGCCCAACTCTTTGCAACCCCATAGACTGTGGCTGGCCAGGCACCTCTGTCGTGGGACTTCCCAGGCAAGAATACTGGAGTGGGTTGCCATTTCCTTCTCCAAGGGATCTTTCTGACCTGGGGATTGAACCTGCATTGGCAGGCAGATTCTTTACCACTGAGCCACCAGGGAAGCCCAGCGAATCTGTAGAATTAATGCAAATAAAATGGGGGAGGGTATTGGGAATCGAGAGCTTATTATTTAAGGGTGCAAACTCATATTCTGATCAGAAAGAATGATTTCAGATAGGGGTGGTTTTCTACGCTTAGCAACAGAGTTCACCATGCAAGTCTTGAATAGAAGCATGAAGCTGTGTTTTTGAAAGAGTCCGAGGTTGCTGATGGACCAGGGTCATTGCTCAGGGTTATGGGCCAGATTCAGGCAACTGCAAGCAGAACTCACCCCTTGCATGGCCCCATGAGCTGGTTCCCGTCAGCTTTGTTGATGCCTCTCTGGGTGGGGACCACGTGGAGCAGGGAGGAGGCCCCCACACCCTGACAGGCTGTATCTTCTTTTCTCTTTCTCTTGCGCCTCTTCCCATCAGATTCTTGCAGGTCTCTGAACTTCTTCCCATAATGGGATGGTTGCCGGAGATTCCTAGAGACTTTGAGTAGACAGATGCTAGGTGTCCTGATCAAAAGCTGCTGGATCATGAGACTCATGGTCTCCTCATCTCGGCTGAAGCAGCAGGTGGCAGCCTTGTCATCATCAGATTCCAATTCAGTGGCTGCCACTTGTGTGCTGGGTCCTCGCTAGGTTATCTCACTGTGTTTCCACTATTATTTACCATTTAGATTTATTTATTATTTATTTAGTATTTACTATACATTGGAAGGACTGATGCTGAAGCTGAAACTCCAATACTTTGGCCACCTGATGCAAAGTGCTGACTCATTTGAAAAGGCCCGGATGCTGGGAAAGACTGAAGGCGAGAGAAGAAGGGGACAACAGAGGATGAGATGGTTGGATGGCATCAGAGACTCGATGGACCTGAGTTTGAATAAACTCTGGGAGTTGGTGATGGACAGGGAGGCCTGGCGTGCTGCAGTCTGTGCGGTCACAGTCGGACATGACTGAGCGACTGAACTGATCTGTTTACTATTTACTACACCTCCACTGTTTACTGTTTAGAATAGAAAACAGAAGAGTGAACAGGCCAAAGGAAGTCAACATCGTTATTAAAGCTCTGCAGCAGAGGCCAGGAAAGTGAGCAAAAGCCAGTTGCTCTCCAGGCATTGGTGACATGATCCAGCCCTTTCTCTCTTACAAGGCAGTCCCTCTCTCCTCTCGTGAGTAAGATGTAAGCCCCCTGAGGGTAAGCTGAGGCAGGGGTGGGGGCTAGATTTCGGTGGTCGGGGGCCATTTGCTCTTCTGTAGGCTGCAGCAGGATTAGCCATACTCCTGGCTTCAACCCATTAGATGCCAGGAGCACACCCTCCGACATGACAGTAGAAATGTCCCAGACATTGCCAGATGTCTCCCAGGGGAAGAAAAGAGCTCCCGCTTGAAAATCACTGGTCTAGACATCTAGGTTTCATTTGCTTGAAACACAGGACCACTTAAAAACATGCACAGCAAGTGCTTTGTTTTCATCTAATGGCCTATGCCAAACAATTGTGGAGCAACATCCTTGTTTTAAATAAAAATGGAAAGTCAAAATTCAGATTTTAGGACTGTAAAGAAGACCACTCTGATTTTTTTTTTTTTTTTTGGATGGACCTTAGGAGCTTCTTCTGGGCTTCCCAGGTGGTGCTAGTGGTAAAGAATCCTCCAGGAGATGTAATGAGATGTGGGTTCTATCCCTGGGTTGGGAATATCCCCTGGAGGAAGGCACGGCAACCCACTCCAGTATTCTTGCCTGGAGAATCTGATGGACAGAGGAGATTGGCAGGCTACAGTCCATGGGGTCACAAAGAATAGAATACGACTGAAGGGACTTAGCAAGCAGGCACAGAGGAACTTCTCCAAGGAAATGTTCTGGGAAAAGCATGAACCAAGTGTTGGAAGCCTTGTGCAGCCTTAGTTTGCTCCATCGCCAGCTGGTTGGGATCGAGTCCCGAGTTGCTGGTGCCATGTGTTTTTGTCATTCGTGAGAGGAGGAGGATGTTGTAGTGATTCATCCCTGAGGGTCTTGGTAGGACTGACATCCTTAAGAACTGAACAGAAGCATATGGGTAGGACAAATGTAGAATCGAGGAATTTGCAACTAGGGGCAAAATTCAGAAGGTCTGAGAAAGGTAGGGAAGGAGGGAGAGAGATGGGGGAAGGGCGGGAGAGAGATGGACTTCACTGATGGGAGAAGCTGCATCACAGACTCACTACAAATTATGAGTATTCACTCAAGAACCTGGGCTCCAATCATCTCAAGGTTTCCATGCAGACTCCTGGATACCCACATCTCTCTGTATAAAAAATGTCATACGGATGATGAGGTTCACTTTACAGAGATTCACTTTACTGCTCTGTCAGGAAGGCATAACTTGTTCAGAAAACAAACAAACAAACAAAAAACTGTGTTATTTCTTTATGGTCACCCACATCCCTGCCGGCTCTGCACAGGCTCGGAAAGAGGCCTGGTTCTGAGATGCTGCAAGATTCTGGAAGTAAAGAAGCAGATGGTACCTTGAGAGTGGTCATCGGCGGAAAATTCCCCCAAAGAGAGGAAATTTGGAATTGTTTAAAAAGCAAGGGTAAGTTGTCTTAAAGCTGCTATATCAGGGCTGACCCTCCACCGCCCACCCCCCCCCCCCCGCCACACACACAAAAGTAGAGCATGTAAGGCTGCTTCCCCACTAAGTATGGGTGAAATAGAAGGAACATGGCTTCTCTTTCATAACATCTATTCGGAAAGAGCCCTACGTGGGCAAAACAAACGCTCCTTTCTCACTTGCTCTGCCTTCATTTCATCTTTCAGGATCCACACCTATAGGAACAAGCCATTTCTGAAAACCCCTCAGAGCCAGAGACTTCTTTTTACAGATAAAGAAGAAAGCCAGATTTTTTAATTGGTTTTTAAAAAATTGCATGTACTTTTGACAGAGACGAAAGACCCTTCTCTTGGGTGTTACCTCTGACGTCTTGCTTGTTAGGACCGGAGAGAGAAAAAAATGGACCCCAGGAACAGAGCTGCAGGGAACCTGGAAAAAGGGGACACCATCACGCCACTGTCGAGTTCTGTCAACTGTCAAGTTAATTAGAACGAAATTAAAAACACATTTGCCAAGATGTTCCGCAGCCAAACCAGTTAAATAGAGATTTTAACAAAATTGAAAGCATATTATACTGAGGTTTGTGGATCCTGGCCCGGTGAGTGAGTGCTGAAAGTGTGATAAAATAACAAAATTGCTGCCTAATAATCTATAGAATAATATTGCCAACTAATGGATTATAATAAAATAAAAGCTGTTATTAGGGTAAAACATTATAACAAAAAATCCAACTTTTATTTGCCGCACCCTCCCCCTTAATGGTTTTGAGCATTTTGAAAGGTAATTTAAACAAGTACATTGTATCCTTATTGAAACTGCTTCATCTCGCTGACTGCTGAAAATGGCTTTAACCATCTCTCTGAACAAAAGCACCCCTAATAAGACAACAAAAAGCCCCAAGCAATGGCCCAGCGGCTTCGTGCTCTTCGGAGGAGCCAGCCTCTAAGGCAGCAGCTTTCTCCCTGCATGTAATTAGATGAATTAAAAGGACAAAGTGGTTAATGTAACTGTTGTGGAGGTGGGGAGGGGGTGGGGCCCAGCCCTTTTCATCCCATCCATTTCATACAAGAGCCCCGTAGCTTTTGCTTCAGCAATGCAGAGAAGAATGTTGGCGGGGAGGGAAATTAACAAGCTTAATCTGCGAGGAATCTGCTCTGAGTCATGGATGAAATGTATCTCGAGCAACGAAGGGCTAGTCATTCCTGCTTCCTTTTATATGCCTAATAAAACTTATAATAAATTAACTGCATTCTAGTTTGCAGCCAGGCTTTAATCAGGGATGAGGCAGCGGGTAGTCAAGTTACGAGGAGCCTTCAACCGGTGCATCTCAGCTATGTCGGAGGGAGGGTAGGGGTCCACGCTAATTAGTCTTCCTTCTGCGGTTATTTCCGAATACTGCTTCATCCTAGGGGTTCGTGTCTGTCAATAACAGGGTAGTGAGAAGGCAGATGTATATTATCAATCCAGGTCACTTGACTAGAGGGGAGCAGAGTTCTTGGGAGGAAAGCTTTCTGAGACAAATTGATTCTCTTATACTTCTACATCTAATTGATTCTATGACGTCACCTTGATAACTTTACACATTCTTTTGTATGAGCGACTCCTGTCCTTCGTGCTGACCTATTGGCAATGCTACTGCTGTGGTAATATCTCCTGGGTAAAAAGAAAAATGAATTCTTGTCCAGGCACTGAGTTTCACTCTCTGTAGAACTGAGGAAGTGATCCAGCTGGGTTTAGTGCTCAAGAAACAGCAATAATATTGGCGGGATTATTGAGAGGGATCGACTCCATCCTTGTCTCCCATTTTGTACTCTTGACTGCCTCAAAAACAGCAACTCGGAGCCTTCCTTGACCTGTGGGCAGATTACGACTTTGTTTTATTATAAAAAATAGAAAGTGGAAAATTAAATTCATTTGCTCCAATTACTAAATGATTCATCTGGCTGGTTAATGAAGCTGCACATTATGCTAACAAGATAAAGGCAAAGGATAACATGTGAGGATCAGGGCTACAGGCAAGCTGTGCGCGGCGCCATTGGAAATGCACAGCTGAAGAGCCTGTGCCTGGAGATGGATGAATGGTACACGTGGTGTGCTGGCGCGGGGAGACAGGAGGGGGAGACAGGCTAGGGGGCCCCGTCTGCTTCTCAGAGAGACCAATGGCCATGAGATGGCTCTGTCATTATCCCCATGGCTTTAACAGAATCGATCCGATCCTCATTCTATTAAAAAAAAATTCATCAAATAGTAAGAATAACATCAATTTAATGTTTTATTTTATTTATTTTTGGCTGCACCGGATAGCATGTGGGATCTTAGGTCCCCGACCAGGGATTAAACCCGTGCCCCTGGCAGTGGAGGGGCAGAGTCTTACCCGCCGGGAAGGGAAGTCACAGAATAACCTTGATTTTAAAGGTGGCCTGTTTCTTAGCTGCATGGTGAAAGGAACCTCTGATTTTGAGTTTGAATTCTGACCGCATGACTTTGGGCAAGTCCTTTCACTTCCTGAGGACTGGTGACAATGATGTGTCTTGCTGCTGTTGGGTCATTGCGAGCGAGGTGCTTGTGAAATAGTGAGGTGTTCGATCAGATGTTCATGTCCGCAGGTGAATTCCCTATTCTCCAGAGTGGTGGGAAAGTGGAGTCTGTCTTGTGTCGATCAGGTGCCTGCTTCCTAGAAGCTGGGCCCAGGAACTGGGCCGGTGAACCTTAGCTTTGATGCTTCCTGTGCCACGGGCCCAGCACCCAGCACAGCCAGCCCCATGGCTCATGCAGAGGAGTAGTGCCAAGGGAACCCTGCCTAGAGCCTTCCCCATGCCCTTCACCCACCTGGACGTCAACCCTGCCACTCCCCTGCCCCCAGAATTAGCATCTGTACTGCTTCCGTTGTCATCAGAACTGTCCTAACTCAGTCATGATCATCTTGGCCATGATTGGTTGAGCATTTACTATGTGCAAAAGACTTTCCAGATGAGATCTCCCTTTAAGCCTCAACAATAAGTTTAAAAAATTCAAGCATTTCTTGCTCCCAGTTTGGAAAGATTTTTTTCTGTCTATCTCTGCTAAGCTGCTAAGTCCCTTCAGTCGTGTCTGACTCTGTGCGACCCCATAGACGGCAGCCCACCAGGCTCCTCCGTCCCTGGGATTCTCCAGGCAAGAACACTGGAGTGGGTTGCCATTTCCTTCTCTAATGCATGAAAGTGAAAAGTGAAATTGAAGTTGCTCAGTCGTGTCTGACTCTTAGCAACCCCATGGACTGCAGCCTACCAGGCTCCTCCGTCCCTGGGATTTTCCAGGCAAGAGTACTGGAGTGGGGTGCCATCGCCTTCTCCTCTAAAAGGTGTCAAATAAGCAAGACATCTTAATGCTGGGAAGGGTGTGAGTCTGAGAACCTTTGGATAACGGAGGTTCACCGCGCCCCTCACTGCCATCACTCTTGCTTGCAGTCTCTACTCCAGGTATTGCAAGAACGGGATGGCAATCCAGGGGCAAAATTTGGGGCTGGGGTGGGGGCTCTCTGGACAATTCTGAGTATGGCCAATAGTTTGTGGCAATCTGGCTCCTGCAGACATTAAATATCTTTGTACTAAAAAAAAAGATTATAATTTTGGCAAAGTGTGTTAAGCCAATTAGCAATGTGAATGGACTGAGGACTTTGTGTAAAATGGTCCTTTTAAAATCAAAGTTGAGTTGGAATACAATATTATGTTAGTTTTAGGTGTACGACATGGTGATTTGACATTTATATACATTACAAATTGATCACCACAATAAGTCTAGCAGCCATCTGTCACCGTACGAAGTTATTACAATATTATTGACTGCATTCCTTATGCTGTTCATTACATCCTCATGACTTATTTATTCTGTAACTGGAAGTTTTTACATCTTAATCCCCTTCATCTCCTTTGCCCAACCATCACCCTTTCCCCTCTGGCTACCACTGGTTTCTCCTCTTTCAATTTCTGATTTTATTTATTTGGTCCCACTTTCGTTTTTCTTGATGAGTCTGGCTAACATTTTATCAATTTTGTTTATCTTTTCAAAGAATTAGCTTAGTTTGATTGATCTTTTCTACTGTTTTTTAAAGTCACCAACCTAGATAGTATATTGAAAAGCAGAGATATTGCTTTGCTGACTAAGGTCTGTCTAGTCAAGGCTATGGTTTTTCCTGTGGTCATGTGCGGATGTGAGAGTTGGACTGTGAAGAAAGCTGAGCACCGAAGAATTGACGCTTTTGAACTGTGGTGTTGGAGAAGACTCCCGAGAGTCCCTTGGACTGCAACGAGATCCAACCCGTCCATTCTAAAGGAGATCAGTCCTGGGTGTTCATTGGAAGGAATGATGCTAAAGCTGAAACTCCAGTACTTTGGCCACCTCGTGCGAAGAGTTGACTCATTGGAAAAGACTCTGATGCTGGGAGGGATTGAGGGCAGGAGGAGAAGGGGATGACTGAGGATGAGATGGCTGGATGGCATCACTGACTCGATGGACGTGAGTCTGAGTGGACTCCGGGAGTTGGTGATGGACAGGGAGGCCTGGCGTGCTGCGATTCATGGGGTTGCAAACCGTCGGACACAACCGAGCGACTGAGCTGAGCTGAGCTGAACTCTATCATTTCTTTCCTTCTGGTATGTGTTCAGCTGCTCAGTTGTGTCCGACTCTTTGGGACGCCATGGATGTAGCCTGCCAGGCTCCTCTGTCCGTGGAATTTTCCAGGCAAGAATACTGGAGTGGATTACCATTTCCTTCGCCAAGGGATCTTCCCAACCAGGCATTGAACCCATGTCTCCTGCATCCTGCATTGGTAGGTGGTTTCTTTACCACTAGCGCCATCTAACTTTGGGTTTTGTTTGCTCTTTTTTTAGTTCCTTCCTGGACAATGGGGGCTTCCCTGATGGCTCAGATGGTAAACAATCTGCCTGCAATGCGGGAGACCCGGGTTTGATTTCGGGATTGAGAAGATCCCCTGGAGGAAGAAATGGCAACCAACTCCAGTATCTTGCCTGGAGAATTCCATGGGCAGAGGAGCCTGGAGGGCTACAGTCCATAGGGTCGCACATAGTCGGACATGACTGAGTGGCTAACGCTTTTAGGTGAGATTTTTCTTGTTTGCTGAGATAGCCCTGCATCACTAGAAACTTCCCTCTCAGAATTGCTTTTGCTACCTCCTTTGTGTTTTCATTTTCATTTGTCTCAAGATATTTTTTGATTTCCTCTTTGATTTTTTTTTTTTGGACCCATTGGTTTGTATATGTCTATTAAATTCACCTGATCTAACAGGCTTAAGGCCAGTGCTTCTTTATTGATCTTCTGTTCGGATGATCTATCCATTGATGTAAGTGGGGTGTTAAAGTCCCCTTACTATTATTGTATCACTGTCAATTTCTCCCTTTATGTATGTAAATATTTGATTTATATATTTAGATGCTCCTAGGTTGGGTGCATAGACAAGTGTTATGTCCTCTTGTTGGACTGATTTTTTTTTAATCATTGCATAGTACCCTTCTTTGCCTTTTGTTACAGTCTTTGTTTTAAAATCTGTTTTGTCAGATACAAGCACTACTACCTGGCTTTCTTTTCATTTCTATTTGCATGGAATGATTTTTCCCACTCTCTCACTTTCAGACTGTGTATGTGTGTGTGTCTTTAAGTCTGGAGTAAGTCTCTTGAAGGCGGCATGTATATGAGTCTCGACTTTTAAAAAAATCCATGCAAGCACCTTGTGTTTTTTGATTGGACCATCTAGTCCATTTAAGGCTTCCCAAGTGGCGCAGTGGTAAAGAAATGGCCTGCCAATGCAGGAGACAAAAGGTACATGGGTTCAATCCCTGGGCCCGGAAGATCCTCTGGAGTAGGAAACAGTAACCCCTTCCCATATTTTTGCCTCGGAAACGGGCCACAGTCCATGGGGTCGCACAGAGTGAACCCGACTGAGCACACACATGCTTGTACTTGCTGGCGTTTCACTGCATTCTGGTTGCTTTCTGCTTCTTATCTGTTCTTCTCTTCTCCTGTTCTCTTCCCTAATGATTTGATGACTTTCTTTAGCGCTATGTTTGTATACCCTAATCTTTATTTTGTGCATCTCTGTTATAGGTTATTGGTTTGTGGTTACCTTGTGTTTCATATATAACAACTCATGTATGTAACTGTCTATTTTAAATTGATGGTCGCTTACGTTTGAGTGTACCGTAAAATGACTACATTTTAACTCTGCCACCATATTTTATGTCTTTGACATCATGTTTTATGCCTTTTAATTTTGTGTATCATTTAGCAGACTGTTTTAGATATAGATGGTTTTACCACTTTTGTCTTTTAACCTTCAGGCTAGTTTTATAGGTTGTTGACCCACTCCCTTCACTGTCTGTTTGCCCATACTAGCAAGGCTTTTTTTTTTCTTTCAGTTTTCTTGTTTCTAGCTGTGGCCTTTTATTTTTATGTTTAAATTCGTTACCAGCTGAGCCACCAGGGAACCGCAAGGATACTGGAGTGGGTAGCCCATCCCGTCTCCAGTGGATCTTCCTGACCCAGAAATTGAACCAGCGTCTCCTGCATTGCAGATGGATTCTTTACCAGTGAATAAATTAACCCCTTTCATACGTCCTATAGGATTGGTTTGGTGATGATGAATTCCTTTAGCATTTGCTTGTCTGGGAAACTCTATCTCTCCTTCAATTCTGCATGATAATCTTGCTAAGTAGAGTATTCTTGGTTGTAAGTTTTTCCTTTTAGTTCTTTGAATATATTATGCCAGTCCCTTCTGGCCTGATAAATTTCTACTGAAAAAATCAGCTGATAGTCTTATGAGGGCTCCCTTGTAAATGACTAGTTTTTCTTTTTTTTTTAATCGTGTTGTTTTTAAGCTTTAATTTTATTGTTTATGCTTTATCTTTAACTTTGGGCCTTTTCGCTGTACCATGTTTTGGTCTCTTTGGGTTCAACTTGTTGGGGACTATCTGTGTTTCCTGGACTTGATGTCCCTTTCCTTTGCCAAGTTGGTTTTCAGCCATTATTTCTTCAAAGAGGTTTTCTGTCCCTTTCTTTCTCTCTTCTTCTGGGATCCTTATAATGTGAATGTTAGTATGCTTGTATAGCGCTCTTTAACGATCCTTGTTTTTAAAAATTATTTTTTCTTTCCACTATTCTGATGAGTGATGTCTGCTACTCTGCCTTCCAGATCACTGATCTGTTCCTCTGCGTTGGATAGATCCTATAATCTTCTGATGATGCCCTCTGGTGTATCTTTCATTTCAGTGATTGTATTCTTCAGTTATGATTACTTTCTCTTAATATTTCCTGTCTCTTTTATGAAGTTCTCACTGAGTTCATCCACTCTTCTCCCGAGTTTGGTGGGCATCCATACGACCATCTCCAGCTGGGGATCTGGACATGGGGCTTGGACCCCTCACTGCTCATCAGGGACCTTGGTGATTCTGACACCCCTCCCAGTCATGGGTTTCCACCATGGGGATGTGGGTTCTGGCTAGACTGCCTCTCTGCCCTCCCTACCCATATCCTGGGGCCTTTTCTTTGTACCCTTAGCTGTAGAGAATCTGTTCTGCTAGTCTCCAGGTTGTTCCAGACACAGTTGCTCTACGTACATGTCATTGTAGTTTAGGCATGACTGTGGGATGGCGTGAGCTCAGGGCCTTCCTGCTGTGCCATCTTGATGCATCCTCCCCTTAACGTGTACAGTGTGTGCACGCATGCTCAGTTGTGTCTGACTCTTGCAACCCCTTGGACTGTAGCCCGCCAGGCTCCTGTGTCCATGGGATTCTCCAGGCAAGCATACTGGAGTGGGTTGCTATTTCCTGCTCCTGGCGATCTTCCCAACCCAGGGATCAAACCTGCATCTCCTACATGGCAGATGGGTTTTTTACCACCCCAACATAATTTAATATAAACAAGTGCTTTACAGGATGAAAGCCTTCATGTCCCATATTCCTAGAAAGTCAGCAGAAAGTGAAACTGATATCTACGTGAACCTTATATCTACGTGAACCTTACAATTAAGAAGCATGAGTAATATGCTGCTTTGGAGTGTGGGGTTTTACTTTGATTGTTTTTATTCTTTTTTTCTACTGCTTGATAACAATGTGATATCAAGATTCATTTGGAAGATGAAGGAGCCTCAGGGGAGGGGAAGGCAAAGAAGGGGCTGCCATGAACGTTTCATGGGTGTTGAGAGAGGATGTAGGTAAGAACTTAAGGGAAATGTGCTTTTGCACATGCAGAGGGGTTAGAGCTTGAGTTGGATCCCTAGGCAGGGCTCTCAGGGAGGTTTGGGTCCAGAGTCCATATTCTGAGCAGCGCTTGGGCCTTCAGGCCAGTCCTGTAGCCTCGGATGTCTGCACGCAACCCAAGAGTCAGAGCTTCAGGACAGAGTGGGCAGTGGGTCTGGGGCAGGGGCTCAGGCAAGGGCAATGCTGACCAGTTGGTGAACCCCAGAGTGTGGAGATTGCTGCTCTAGAGAGTGAGAGGTTGGCCTCCTTGGCCTTCTCTCTGTGTGTCCATGACCTTCAGCCTACAGGTGTGTGCCAGGGTGCTGGTCCCAGACAGGGGAGCCTGGAGCCATAGGAATCCATGATTCTGGGAGGCAGGGAAACATGCTGACTTCCTACACCTGCTTCTGCCTTCTGGTAGCAGATCACCAGATCTTTCATCTCAGAGACTGGGCCTTTAGGAGGGCAGGCGGGGGAGTCTGCAGACTAGAGCAGTCACTCTTGCATAGAGGCAGAATCAGGACTGGTAGAGGGAGCAGTGAATTCCTTGGTGAATCTAATGTGCACAGATTTGAAACCAGACGAGGCAGACGCTCCTGGCTCAAGGCCCTGCTGCTCTGATGCCTCACCCCAGAAACCTGTCGTCAAGGCTCCAACGGTTCAGTTCCGCTGTGGACTAGCTTGTTCCTCTGCTCCCAGTTAGAAAGCTCAGGAACCTGGAAGGCTGGTTGATTGGAGGTGGGAAGGATGGAGGGTGGGCGTAGGGACTGACTCAGCAGTTCCCTGAGGCTCTTGTGCAGGCCTACAGCTGACTTCTCTTGGGCTGATGTCATCCATTTGTAGCTCTAGAAGTTTCAGAAGCATCTGCTGCTGGTCTTTCCCCTCTGTTTAAGAGGTCTTTTCTCAATGCCTTTCCTGGATGTGAAGGTTTCCCTCTGGGATGCTCTGGAAGCAGGCACTGAGTCGCTGTTCCTTCCCTTCCCTCCTCTGCTCACCTTTCAAAGGTCACCAAGCAGTCAGCCGGGAGCTCCACAAGGCTCTGGAAAAGATGGGCTCCAGGCACGCAGGTCTTCTGAACTCTCGGCTGGCGTGGGCAGTTCACCCCTTTGGCCTCACTGAATGAATTGATGGCCTCACTTTCGGAAGAGAAACAGCAAATGGAGGGGGGGTGGTTTTGGAGGGGGCTGTTGAGAGAGAGCCATTCAGGCACAGAGAACAGAGTACAGGGAAGGCCCAGAGACGGGGCATATCCTGGCATAGCTGATGAATTAAGTGAAGACAGCCATTGCTTCCTCCCTTCAAGCCTGGTCCTTGTTGGAGACTCCTGCTCCTTTCTCTGAGGTTTACAGATGGACTTGCCTTTCCCCACACTTCCTGAACTTGGCTATTTGAATCTTCCAGAATGTTCTTGACACCTTTGGGACTCCATGACTTCTTTAGACCCTTTGTGGCTGTGAAGCTCTGTGCAGGGAAGAACTGGTAGCCAGAATCCTTTCCCTGGATATCTTTCTGTCTCTGCACCACAGCCCAGAGCTTCTGGAAATCTCTCCAGTGACATCTCCGCTCCATTTCTTGAGGAAATGTTCAATTAAAGGGTTATTGTACTGGAGGTGTGAAAACTGAAAGCTGCCAACGGCTGACACAACGATACCCCTTTTACTGACCGAGTGATAGAGCATGGAATTGACATTCCAGAGCTTCTAACATAGCATGCCTTTTTAAATATGTAAAATATAAATCCCAACTGTATGCTAATTATTTAATAATATACTTAGTTAGGTCTGAGTTGTGAAAATCCTGACCTGGGTAATTACAGTGCATAATGCTGTAATTAATGGCTTTAGAAAATCTGTTTTGAAAAATTAGATTCTTTCTGTGACTGTCATGAGCAATGACACCATGCTGGTGGAGGGACCTTCGTGGCTATTTCTAACTGATTGTCCTTAACCACCTGGAGGGGAGGAGTAGCTGCCCCACAGACCACCTGACTGTCAGGACAGAGAGCATCTCTAAGTCACAGTGTCATCTTTCTAGCAAAAGGGGAGTGATGATAAATGTCATTCTGCCTGGGTCTCACCTGAAAAGCCAGGCAGTGGACACCTTCATCCTACAACAGGAATCAGCCCCAGGGCGTGTGTAGGTGACTCATGCCTGTAGGTGCTGAAGGGCAAACATGTTCCAACATGTCTCTGCTTTTGAAGAGTGCCCAGCAATTTGTTCCCTGGTTTCCTTGGTGGCTCAGGTGGTGAAGAGTCTGCCTGCAATGCAGGAGACCATGGTTCAGTTCCTGGGTCAGGAAGATCCCCTGGAGAAGGAGATGGCAACCCACTCGAGTATTCTTGCCTGGAAAATCCCATTAATGGAGGAGCCTGGTGGGCTACAGTCCGTGGGATGCAAGAGCTGGACATGTCTGAGCAGCTAACACACACAGTCATTCATTCAGGGCTTCCCTGGTGGCTCAGTGGTAGAGAATCCATCTGCAATGCAGGAGACATGGGTTCGATCCCTGGTCCAGGGGATCCCTGGAGAAAGAAATGGCAACCCACACCAGTATTCTTGCCTGGAAAATCCCATGGACAGAGGAGTATGGAGGGCTACAGTCCATGAGCTTGCAAGAGTCAGACACGACTAAACCACAACCACAACCAACCACAACCAGCCATTCATTCATTTTGAAAAGGTAGTTTTTGGGCTCCTGCTGACTCCCAGGCTCTATGAGAGAGTTCCTGCCCTGGGGTTGCTTCTTGGTGGTAGGAGAGGCTGGCCGAGGAACACACACTGAGCTCTAAGTGTGGGTACAGGGTGTGCATGGCCTCGTCTCCATCCTGAGCACCGCCCAGACCTGAGAGAGTGGCCCCTGGCCCCTCAGATATCCAGAGCCAGGGAGGTTGAGCCAAGTTGGGAGAGAAAGAGGAGGATGGGGGTAATTTCAGTATTTCTAAATCCCTAATGGTCAGCCCACATTTCCTGCTGGTAAGGGGGTACACACTGGTGGACATGTTATTAAAAAAAAGTTGAAGGCTGAAAGTATGTTAATTCAGTTTAGTCAGATGGGTGACCCCCATCTGGATCCTAGTTTCAGAAGGCGTGTTGTACACATAGCTTTTCAAAGGATCATATCAGATGGCTAATTTTTCAAGGCAAAGCTGCCATGACTGTGGATGGGGCACATCCACGTGTCTCTACTGGAGCTCTCCCTTCTCTGAATTGGACAAGAATCGGAAGAAACCAGACCTGCTTCAGAGGAGGCACAGAGACTGCTGGAGAGAGAGCTCAGCCCATCAGGGGCTGGGAGAAGGGGTCAGCTCAGGGCCGCAGGCGCTTCCATCGCGGCCTCTTGTGTGTGTGTTACCACCAGATCCATGCTGTCTGGCGCCCTCAGCTACACGCCTGTGGTTACAGCACCTCAGTGACGCTCAGGACTCCCCAGGCTTGGGCTTCCCAGGGGGCGCAGTGGTAAAGAACCTGCCTGCCAACGCAGGGGACACAAGAGATGCGGGTTCGATCCCTGGGTCAAGAAGGTCCCCTGGAGAAGGCAATGGCAACCCATCGAGAATTCCATGGACAGAGGAACCTGGGGGCTACAGTCCACGGGGCACAAAGAGTCGGACGCGACTGAGCGACTGAGCGCACACACGTACGCAGAAGCCTCACCCACGATGCTCCGCTCTCCGCTCATCCCAGCCCCTGCTCCTGGATGATCCCCAGAAGCCTTCAATTCTCAGTCCAAAGGTCACCCCTCCCCTGGTCTACCTGTGCCCCGAGCCCTGCCCCAGGCATCCTGGATGTTCTGAGAAGCTGTTGCAGACAGCTGCTCTTAAGACGCGCCTTCCTGCGGTGTGCACACGCTGTCTGGGCAGCGCGGGTGTCAGACGTGTGCTGATGTCTTCCAGCAATGCCTGGGTCACAGCTGTAAGGCCGCTGTGAGCCGTGTTTCCAAGCCATTTGGGAGCTAGTGAACCACCAGGCTGACGTGTGGCATGGAGTCCCTTTTCTTTCTAAAAATAATGAGGAATCAAGCATGAGCAGTTAAATCCCCCTCATACACGTGGTCCCACTGTTTCTGCCTGGGCATCCTCATCTTTTTTTAAAAAATATAAACTTGATATATTTTCAGACCATGATGCCTAAACAACCTGTGACTATTAGGAAACCCTTGGTCACAGCTGACTGGCACTCAGGAGGCAATGCTTTTGTGTGATGAACTTAATTTTTCACTTTTAAGTTAGCTGTTTTGGCATGGTATGGACAAAACTCCAGGAAAGGCAAGAACTGAGTCTTGAACGACCTTCTGCCCTGACGCAAGCAGCTTTGGTGATTTCAGGGTTCTGGGCTGTGTCAGTGAATGGCTGGTTTGATCGTAAGTCCTCCTTGTCCAGACAGAAATACTCACGGGGGAAGACTCAGGAAAAGGACCCATTTGTTCAGACTAGCAGCCGGTGATCCAGTTCAGTTCAGTTCAGTCGCTCAATCGTGTCTGACTCTTTGCGACCCCATGGACTGCAAGCAGGTGCCCGAGTTAATATGGACCACCATCTAAATTCTCCTTTTACAGGAGGACATGCTATAGATGGAAGCAGACCAACAGATACCTTTGACGTAAGGACAGAATCCCTCCCATAGGCTACTATGAGCAAACTCAAGATTCTCGCTAAGATAAACGGAAGTGATGAGTCACCACGAGGCTTCGTTGTACATGTTTCCTGAGAGGGGTGGCGGTCTGCTGTGATTATTGGTTGTGCATCCAGCATCCTTTCCTTTCCTTTTGTGGAAATAGTCTCTCCTCTAGGGACCCCCTTCTCCACACTCCCTGAAGTCCTAGTGGGGCTGGGACCCCTTGAGTGCTGCCCCCTCCTGGCCACAGGGGGAAGTACATGACCCAGGAGGTCCAGCTGTGGCACCGTACCCTTCTGACAGGTGATGGATCCCAGCAGGGGACGTGTGAGTAAAGCTGGTTGCCCCAAGGTCCTGCCCCAGCGCTGATACAAAAATGGGAGAAAAGAGAACTCTGTCTGTCTCTCTCTGTCAGGCTAGCTTAGCTGGGGCTGCTGGGGGTCGTGTTCCCCACTTGTGGTGGGGGGACCATGTGTGGCGGGAGTGAGGAGGGGTAGGGAGAGGCTGGCTGGGGGTGTTAGGATGGAGAGAGGTACAAAGGAAGACACACAGAAGCCAAGGAAGCCCCTCCAGCCGTCCTCACCCCTCCAGCCGCACACGTCTGGGGTGCACACAGTCCCCAAGGTACCCGTTCTTTTTTCATTTGAGTGTGCTGCTGCTGCTAAGTCGCTTCAGTCTTGTCCGACTCTGTGCGGCCCCATGGACTGTAGCCCTCCAGGCTTCCTCTGTCCATGGTATTCTCCAGGCAAGGATACTGGAGTGGGCTCCTCCAGGGGATCTTCCCAACCCAGGGATCGAACCCATGTCTCTTACGTCTCCTGCATTGGCAGGTGAGTTCTTTACCACTAGCGCCGCCTGGGAAGCTGTGTTTTTTTCCCCTCGGTGATTTTTAAAAATTAATTTTTATTGGAGTGTAGTTGCTTTACAATGTTGTGTTAGTTTCTGCTGTACAGGGAAATGAATCAGCCAGACATGTGCACATAGCCCCTCCCCTTTTGGACTTCCTCCCCATTTGGTCACCACAGTGCATTAAATAGTTCCCTGTGCTATGCAGTATGCTCTTATTAGTTATTTATTTTATATATAGTATCAATAGTGTATAATTATATATATATCAATTCCAGTCCCATAGTACCAATAGTGTATATATATTCATCCCATCCCCCCTTCCTTCTCCCCCTCAATGTACTGATTCTTTAGCACACACTTAATTTTTATATTACCCCCCAATATTCCCTGTACTCTCATAGACCTTTATTTGCACAGTCATTTGAAGAAGGCTGTGCTCACTTGAGAACAAAGGAGTTACTAATCTGAAGAGGGAAGTCACAAAACAGAAAATGTCTTTGACTTGGAACATGTCACAGACACCTTCGGAAGGGATACAGTGCTCCAAAGATTCCAGAGCATCCGTGTTGGAAAGGACCAGAGCTGTGCCTCCTATACAGCAGCTTCGTGGGATTTAAAAGATAGTTCTTGAAAACAATTTATTGGTCATAGCAATGGGGAAAGGTGGCTGAATGAAGTTGTTTAACCAGCTTCTTCACTGCAGGACTTCTCAGAGCCTTTACAGTGCTAAGAAGTGTGAGTCTGCAAGAGGAATAGAGAATGCAATGTTTCTTAAAACATTCAAACATGAGAGTCTTTTATTCATTTATTTTTGTCCACACGACGTGTGGGATCTTAGTTTCCTGACCAGGGATTGAACCTGTGCTCCCTGCCGTGGAATTGTCAAGTCTTAACTGCTGGACCCCCAGGAAATCCCTAAACATAAGAGCCTTTTAAAATTCATGAGCTCTGCACAATCGTAATGTAGCTCAAGTCAGTACATTAGTGGCTGAGACATGGATTTTGAAGCTACACAGCTAGAACATAGCTATTGTCTGATCTGGAAACTGGGGCCCTGTAAGAGCCTTTCACCTTTTCTCTTGCAAATGCGTTGCAGAAAAGCAAGATCTAGACTTGACAAGGAATGCCTGGCTGCCAAGACCCTGGCTCTGAGCAAAGGTGGTATGTGTCTCTGGCAACGACAGGAGAGCATTGGCTGGAGCCCAGGATAGCCAGGTCTAAAACGGATTTCAGCAGTACCTGCTCATCTCATGCTAACAGCGTTCTAGCAGCATGGTGGGCCCCAGGAGAGCACGGTCTAGTGATGTATGGCCACTGTTACGGCACCCTGTTGGCCAAATGTCTGTGATGGTGATGGACATTCATCTGGGAGGTCATCACCACAGGCATTGGAAATGCCCCCTAATTTTAGGAACACTAAATAATTCATATTGGCCACTGAGAAAAAATTCAGGGCCAGTCTGTATTAATTTGCCCAAAGTGAACTTTGACTTATTACTGTTGTGGTTGTCTGCTGCTGTGGAACATTAGAGCAAAACAGTGGGATGGTTTTTCTGTTTGTTCTCCTGCAGGCGAGAAATTAGGAGACCCCTTGTGATGGTGCTTCTTGTCGTTCAGTCACTCAGTCGTGTCTGGCTCTTTGCAACCCCATTGACTGACTAAACTGCTGTTCAAATCAGGAAAACACTAGTGCAGAACCCAGGGTGTTTTTTCTAAAAGAGAAAATAAAAGATTAAAATTTTTGAGTCAATATTTCTCAATGTACTACTTATATTTATGCATAAATGTGTATGCAGTTCATTGGTGGTGTCCTAAGATGGTTATTTGAATGTTTCTTTAGAGTTTCTAGATAGAGGCCAGAAAGGCCGTTAGAGTTGGGAAAGTTCCAGTTTAGTGGCCCTGATGCCATTCCCTAACAGTTTTCAGGAGTGGATCTGAATCCATTGGCCAGAACATCCATCATAAAAGGGCCAAGAAGACAAGGACCATCTTGGGGGCCCACATGGAAGTCAGAAGCCTTATATGGAATAGGAGCGACCTATGGCTGGATAGCACCGAAGAACTGATGCTTTCAAATTGTGGTGCTGGAGAAGACTTGAGAGTTCCTTGGACAGCAAAGAGATCAAACCAGTCAATCCTAAAAGAAATCAACTCTGAATAGTCACTGAAAGGACTGATGCTAAAGCTGAAAATCCAGCACTTTGGCCACCTGATGTGAAGAACTGACTCATTGGAAAAGACCCCAATGCTGGGAAAGATTGAAGGCAAAAGAAGAAGAGGGCGGCACAGGGTGAGATGGTTGGATGGCAACACTGACATGAATCTGAGCAAACTCTGGGAGATAGTGAAGGACAGGGAGGCCTGGCATGCTGCAGTCCATGGGGTCGCAGAGAATCAGACACGACTGAGCAACTAAACAATGGCTGGGTCAGTACATCTTAGATGCTGTTGTGGGTCCCTTTAGAGGCAGCCATGATATACAGTGAAAACAGCTGCGATAAGATAACAGCTACAACAATAACAACTAACAAGGAAGGGGCTCTTTCTATTTGCCCCACGCAGTCAGTACTGGGCACTTTCTATGGGGAGAACTTGGCCTTTGGAGCAGAGGAAGCTGGGCTCGTATTTCAGCTCTGCTCCTCCTGTCAACACGTTCACTGGCAAACGAGCCAACTTCTCTGAGCCTCAGTTTCTTCCTCCACAAATGGAGATCAAAATGCAGATGCCTACTAGGGACTTTTCTTCTCTATGGGGAGGCTCTACGAGGGCTGATTCTCAATGTCGAATGAAGCTGTTTGTGCATGTTGCAAGATTCCACCTCTGAATGTGCCTGGACTCAGAGCTTGGATCAGCTTTGGCAGCGTGGTTTGGCCTCAGCTTGATGTGCTGCAGCTGTGGCACCAGGGGAGTCTGGGTTGGTGGTTTTGTTCAGTCCAGTCCAACCCGAGCCAGTGTGGAGGGCGGGCACCCCCACTGGGCATGGGGGACTTGGAGATGAATCAGCTATGCTGTCCTTGGGTGGTGTTGATGGATCCGGCAAGACTCTCTCCTTTGGTTCTAGCCTTAAGACCTCTAGAAGACTGAGGCTGAAGTGTGAACTTGTGTCCACAAGGAGAGGGGCACCGATTGTCTGGATCATTGAAACAAAAGTGGATTTTTTTCTCTTCTTTCTCTTTTTTTTGGGTCCTGAATAGTCCAAGTCACTGGGGCTGTTCTCCCTGCTCTCAGAGAAGGGACCACCAGAAGCTCGTCTGAGTAGCCTTTTGTTCGCCAAAGGCCCAGCTCCCATGCCTTGTTAGGGCAATAAACAGAGATGGTGTATCATAGAGGCTCTTGTCCCCCTGCCAGCGCTAAATCATTCTAGTAGCTGCTTGATGGGGTAAAGCAATTATGATGCATTTTTCATTCAATCAACTGAATCAATTAATTGCTTTACTCACATAGGAACAACAAAAAACAAATCCCAAAGCCTTCTTGTGAAACAGTAAGCATGCTCGAACGGCTGCTTTTAAATCCAACATTTACATGAAATTATCTTCTTATATAATTAACAGCTACCAGTTAATAAACATGCCTCAGATAAAAGAGTAGCCATATAAATGAACAAGATGAAAAAGCGCCATTTAGCATGCTAAAGGTAATAGGAGCAAGTAGGCTCCATCAGGGCTGAGAGAGGTTTCCGGAAGAGCTGTTCTCAGAGGCCATGAGGACCGCTGAAAATTGAGAGGAAGAGGAAGAGGAAGCCTAGCATTTAAAAATCTCTTGGATGAAGAATATGGTGCCTTCCTTGAGAGATGGGGAGGCGGGGGATGTTCCCTGAGAAGAGTGCCTCATCTGTTGGTAAAATATTTTGTTCCCCCCAAATAGGAAAAGGTCAAAAAAGGTTTTCTGGAGTGCCCACAGAAAGGGAACATGAAGAGTGACGGTGAAGCAGGGGGCCCTCGCTAAGCTTCAGTGAGGCTGGTCACTTATACCCTGAGAAGCGCTGCAGGGTCTGAAATGAAAGGGCCAACATTACTTCTTGGGAGATTTTTGCAAATGAGCCCGTCAAGAGAGCAAGGCCACTGCTGCTATGGAGATTTTACCCAAGGGGATCCTGCAAAGTGGGAGGCAAACCATTCCACCTCTGAAATGCAATATTTATACCTTCATCAGGCGAAGGCTCCCGACCCTTCTTTTTCACTGTTAGGGGAAAAAGGAAATAGATTAACGTTAAAATGAAATCTTTCTCTTAACGAAGAGGGGAACTCTCAAACACCAAAATGGAACCCAAGATGGGGTACCCCGTCTGGGTATTTTGAAGAGGGTGCTTCCTCTGCTGCCACCAGGGCCTGGCAGAATATTCTAGATATTTGGCAGGAAACTGGCTTTGTTTCAGATTAGGATGAAGTTGACTGGTGACTCTGATGATAAAGAATCTGCCTGTGATGTGGGGGACCCGTGTTCGATCCCCTGGGGTCAGGGAGATTCCCTGGAGAAGGGAATGGCAACCAACTTTGGAATTCTTGCCTGGAGAATTCCATGGACAGAGGAGCCTGGGGGGCCACAGTCCATAGGGTCGCAGAGTTGGACATGACTGAGCGACTTCACTTTCACTTTTAGGAGCAGTTATACCTCAGGCCCTTGTCTTATCCCAATAATTCAGGGGCTGGAGGCAGAATGGCAGGACCCCCTTGCAACCGTGAGAGATGTAAAGTAATGGCTCTCCCTTCCCTATGGGAAAAAATGACCACAGTAGGGAGGGAGGTGGTCCCCAACCTTGTACCCAGCTGTGAGCTCCCGAGATAGGAGTCCCTTGTTTTTCATAGTGTGATCAAACAAGAGAATGGAAGGCAAAGTGCTCGGGAAACATCCTGGGCCACCACCATGGAACATCTTTAGTGTCATCGTTTCCTATTGGCAACACAAACCTCCGAAGGTGATGCAGGTGTGAAGATGGTAGCTTTCCTGGATACTTCAGCCGCTTTGTTTCGCCAGAACCAGCTGGAAATGGAGGATGGGATCTTTCTGCTCATCTTCAAGGCTTTATGTAAAGAAGTGCACGTGTGTTCTCCTGCCAAACACTGCTTTGGGATCCGGGGCAAACCACGGCTCTACCATCTGTCCTGTAGGGACTACGTTATAATAGCTTCCCCTGAGCGCTTCCTATGTATTTGGCACAGAGCTGAGCATTTTAACACCTATGATGGTATCCTTACAACAGGCTCATAAGGGCAATTATTATTTATCATCTCTACTATCTACAGATGAAGAAACATTGAGCAATTTGCCTGGGGTCATACAACTAGGAAATGATCTGGGATTCACACCTTTCAGAATAAAAATATATAACCCTGTGTTAGGCAGTTATACTACCTAATCGTTGTAACAAAATTTTAAATATAGGATTACTTTATACTTGTGTGTTTCACTTCGGCAAATCCTCTGATCACTGTTAGATTCCAGGACTTATGCAGGAGGAACACATAGGAAAAGCCTGGTTTTGGTCATGGCATTTAAGATGTGGTCACTGGAATGGAGGAGTCAGGTGTGTAAAGGAAAGATTATACCACAGAGTGGTGGGTGGGGTGGGGTGGGAGGAAGCCTAGAGGGTTGGAAGCTCAGAGGGAAACGGTGGCTGGTGAGAGAGGGACCGTGTGTAGGAGGGTGAATGTGGCTGGGTGAGGGAAGGCAGTAAGAAAGAGGGTGCATTTAAAACTGGTCCTGAAGGGATGGAAAGGGGATTCTTTCCCATCAGAGGAGGGATGGGTATGTATTTAAAGCAGAGATAGAGAACCATGCAAATCCTTGAGACATCTGTGGAAGGAAAAGAAGTTCTGAGGTCCCGGAGCACTGGGGAGGCAGAAACCAGCAGGGAGGATGGACAGCAGGTGGGGTCTTGCGGGGGGCAGAGATTCCTTAATAAGCACTCATCGAAAGGGAGAAATTGACATGTGGACTGTATTGAGGCGAAAAACTGGTCTTAGCTCAGGCTCTATAACAACTACCATAGGCTGGGTGGCTTAAAAGCCAGACATCTATTTCCCACAGTTCTGGATGGCGTGTATGGACACTGCTACACTGCCAACACTATTTCCCACAGTTCTGGGAGCTGGAAGTCTAAGATCAAGGTGCTGGCAGGCCTGGGGTCTGCTGGGCACCAGCTCCTTGGTTCATAGATGGCCACTGTCTCTCTGTGTCCCCGCAGGGTGGGAAGAGAGTCTCTCTCTCTCTCGTCTCTTCTCTCAGGCACTAAATCCACCTTATGATCAGATTGCCTGCAAAGGCCCCGCCTCCTAATGCCATCACATTGAGAGTTAGGGCATCAATGGATGAATTTAGGGGGCTACAGTCAGTCCACTGAAGGCAAAAGGAGAAGGGGGTAGCAGAGAATGAGACGGTTACGTAGCATCACTGACTCAACGGACAGGAATCTGAGCAAACTCTGGGAGAGAGTGAAGGCAGGGGAGCCTGATGTGCTGCAGTCCATGGTGTCGCAAAGAGTCAGACACGACTTAGCAACTGGAAAACAACAAGTTCAGTCCATAGCAGACTTTATGTTTATCAAAAGACCCTCTAAAAAGAGTGAAAAAGCAAGCCCCTAGCAGGGCCGAAATCTAAATGATGGAAAGTCCCAGGAGCTGATGTGGATGGGAGAACTCTCCTATTCTGCTGGTGCATGCATAGCTGGTACAACCACTCAGAATGTGGTCCAGCTGTATCTTCTAAAGCTGAAGACGCTCCATGCCCAGCACACCTGCTCCTGCTCCTGCAACGGTGCCATGTGCAAAGAGGAACACAGAGGAGGGTATTCTGAGCTGCCTTTGTCGTAATAACCTCACACCAGATTGCTCCCAGATGCTCATCTACTATAGAAAAGATGAATATGCTGTGGTTTCCCCACACGATGGAACACCCTACACAGTGCAGATGTGTTGTCTACCATGACGTGCAACACTGTAGATGAATCTAAAAAGTAATGCACAAAGAAGCCCGGCTCAGAAGAGAGCACAGGGTATGACCCTGTTTATGTGAATGGCAAGAGCAGGCAAAACTATGCGGTGCCTTCAGAAGTCAGGAGGGCACATCTTCCTGGGGAGGGGACGGTGGCTGGAAGGGGACCCCAGGGGATTTTGGGGGACTGGGAAAATTCTATTTCTCTATCTGGTGCTAGTTGCATGGATATGTTCTGTTTGTGGAAATGTCGAACACTTTTGATGTGTGCTCTTTCCTCGCCTCCTGTAGCCTCTGGTGGCCCCAGCATTCCCTGGCTTGTGGCCACATCACTTCATTCTCTGCCTGTCTTTATACAGCCTTCTCCTCTCCCCATGTGTGTCTCTCCAAAGGACACTTGTCACTGCATTTAGGGCCCACTTGAATAATCCAGAATGATCTCACCTTAAGAGACTTAACATCTACAAAGACCCCTTTTCCAATGAAGGTTGAGACCACAGGTTCCAAGCGTCACATGACCACTTTTTAGTCACTGAAAGGTGGTGTGCCAGTCCAGTGGGCTGAAGGCTGGCCCCCAAAATGGCCATTTCTTGACCCTTGGAACCTGTGAACTCAACCTTCATTGGAAAAAGGGTCTTTGCAGATACGATTAAGTGTCTTAAAGGTGAGATCATCCTGGATTATTCAGGTCGGCTCTAAAAGCAGTGACAAACGTCTTTCAGAGAGATACAAGAAGTAAAGACAGCTTAGTCCTTTACTGCTTGAGAAGCACTACTTGAGAAAGTATCAGTTTCTTTTTAAAATCTGATTTTCCTCTTTGATCAAAGGTAAGGGGGTGGAAGGTAGGAAAGTGGCCAGGACCTCTCCTTTTTGTTCACCTGGACTGTGTGAGGCATGTGGCAGAGTAAGAACTCAGTCAATGCTGTCTTCTTATTTCTTCCTTAACTTCAACTTTATTGATGTATAATCAGCATAGAGTAAGAATACAGATTTTAAATATATTCATCGATAGTTTTTGACGAATGTGAACAGTCATGTAACCAACCTCTTACTGAGCATTTTCATTACCCCACCTCCTGTCCCACTTAACCACTGATCTGATTTCTATTAGCATAGATTCATTTCTCCTATTCCTGGATGAACATCATAATAAAGGAAACCATACATTTTGTACACGTGCTGGCTTCTTTCATTTAGTATAATGTTTTTGTGATTCATTTATGTTTTTGCTCAGCGCTTTGGACTGTTGCTGAATAGTATTCCTTTGAATGGCTATAGCATGGTTTATCAGTTCTCTTCTTGATCTACCTTTTGGTTATTTCTAGTTTTTGCTAATATGAATCAAGCAAGTCTTTGTGTGGATATATGACTTTATTTCTCTTGGGTGATTGGACAGCAAGGAGATAAAACCAGTCAATCCTAAAGGAAACCAACCCTGAATAGTCATTGGAAGGACTGATGCTGAAGCTGAAGCTCCAATACTTTGGCCACCTGAGGTAAAGAGCTGACTCATTGAAAAAGACCCCAATGCCAGGAATAGTTGAGGGCAGAAATAGAAGAGGGCGACAGAGGATGAGATGGTTGGATGGCATCACCAACTCAATGGACAAAAAATTAGCAAAATCTGGGAGATAATGAAGGAGGGAAGCCTGGCATGCTGCAGTTCTTGGTGTCGTAAGAGGTGGACATGACTTGGCAACTGAACAACAATAGCAATGGTTTTCTCTTGCGTAAATGCCTGGGCTGTTAAGTATATGATTGTAGAAGATAATTCCAAAGTGGTTTTGTCAGTTGCTTCACATTGTTGCCAGTATTTGGTATTATCAGTCTTTAATTTTAGTCATTCAAGTGCTTAAAAAGCAGTATCTCATGTGGTTTTAATTTGCATGTCACTGACAGCTAATGATATTAAATATCATTCCATGTGGATGTTGGCCACTGGTATGTCATCTTTTGTGCCTGTTCAAGTCTTTTGTCTGTTATATTTCTGTATTAGTCATTTTTCTTGATTGATGGATTTGTCTTATTACTGAGTTGTAAGAGTTCTTTATTTATTCTGGGTGTAAGACTTTTGTCAGATATATACATTAAGATATTTCTTCTCAGTCTTCAGCTTGTCTTTTCGTTTTAAAAAGGGCTTCTTTTGAAGAGCAGATATTTTTAGTTTTCGTGAAATCCAATCTATTATTTTATTCTTTCAGGGGTAATTCTTTCTGTGTGCTAAGAAATGTTTGTCTACCTTGAGATCATGAAGATTTTTCTTCTGTGTTTTCTTGTAGATTCATTTCAGTTTTAGCTTTTGCATTTAGATCTGTGAGCCATTTCAAATTAATTTTCTGTGTGGTGTGAGGAAGGGGTCTAGGTTCATCAATACTTTTTCAATGAATTAAAAGTCACAACCATCCAGGTGAAGAGGGCAAGCGAGAAGAATATTGGTTATCAACCATAAACTAATTGAACATTTATTTTGAGGATTTACTGGGTGCCAGTCACTGGGCTAAGCTCTAGGTTTACCTTGTAGTATCTAAATAGACACATCTCCTGCCTGCATGGATTTTATTTTCCAGAGATTAGATAGGCAGATGTGAGAGAATTACACAAATAAATGTAAAATGACTACTTTGGAAGGAACTATGAAACAGACATCATTTGTATTACTTATTTTGGGGGGAAGGTTTTCCATGAAGACGCATAGATATTACAGCAGAGTTGAGGTCTGAAGGACAACTAGGAGGTAACGAGGCAAACTGGGGCTTCCCAGTTGGCACTAGTGGTAAAGAACCTACCTGCCAGTGTAGGAGATATGAGAGGTGTGGATGTGATCCCTGGCTTGGGAAGATCCCCTGAAGAAGGAAATGGCAACCTCTTCCAGTATAATTGCCAGGAAAATTCCATGGACAGAGGAGCCCAGTGGGCTACAGTCCACGGGGTCGCAGAGAGTCGGACACGACTGAGGGACGGAGCACACACAGGCAGACTGGGTGGTGACTGAAGGACCAGCATGGGCTGTATCTGGTTGGAGTTCCCCACGTGGGATCTGATAGGCAGTGCTGAGTTTTGTTTTTATCCCAAGAATATGGGAGGACCGCGAAGTGTTTAAAGGCGTGTGTGTGTCATGTGAATCTGTTTGCATTTTGCACATGTTCTCCTGCTGCCTGAGGGGTCAGAGGCACAGAGCACGTGACTCTGCAGTGCTCCATGCTAGCCTTGTGTGGATGATGGTGCAGTTGTTAGGGAGACCTTGCATTTCACTGCAGGTGAATCTAGTCTTGGAACAGAAACTGTAGTTGATGCAATTGCAGTGTCTGCACCAAAGCGGGACCTCAGACCCCATGGGGAACAAGGTGACAGGACCCTGGGGTCAAATTTGACTGTTTGTAGAGCTATTTCATATCCAGGATCTCACTTCACCGCCCAAATATTTGACCAGGGAAGAGTCATGACTATTTTATCTCATATTTTCCTACTTTACAGAGGAGGAGACAGGGTCAGAAGTTGGGGACCTTGCTCATGAATGCTCTGCCAGGCAAAAGTCAACCTGGCCTTCCTGCTCCAAAGCCCCCTAATTTCCGCAACATCACCCGTAACCAGAAATCAGGACTGGTTAGATGTGTCTTTCCAGGCTTCCATGGATTTCTGCTGTGGGGCCATTTCCAGATCATCAGTGAGTCTGGGGATTGGGCTGTGAACAAACCTTTGTTCAGAGCGGGTGTTAACAAGACTAGGTCTGGGAATTTAGGGCTCAGCTATAGTCTTTTTTCCAACAACTAAAAACCTACCCAGTGATCTCAACTATTCCACAACTATCCAGAGAGACCTGGCCACGAGCATCCTGGATGGATCCCAACAGATGTTGGTGGAGAGAGCCTTGGATTTGAGTCAGACCTGCATCCCAACCCTGGGCATCTGCTCAGCAACCTTGACACTTGGGCACGGCTCAAACTCTCTAGGCCTCCGTCTCTTTCTTTGTAAAATACAAATCATAGCAGTTGTGGGAAGAAAATGGGAGAACCATTTTATGTGAAAATATTCCAGTTCTTGGCTCATAGTAGGGACTTAATAAATGTGAACACTACGGCAGCAGCATTATTCTTTCCATTACAAGGGTGGGGGGGAGCAGAGTTAGTTCTGTGGGTGAGGGGCTATTGCACCATTACTAAGGGGAAAGGACACGTTGATTTATTCCTTGGGAAGTTCTCTTGTCATGCTGGCCAACTGCCTATTTGGATCACCATGGCACTCTGAGTGTGCTTACAGCTTCAAACCATAAGACTGATTCGCGATCATAATCCTTTAGGCACACGCAGCATTTTTCTCTTTGCAAAGCTACTGTCACCTCTCTTATTGCAGTTTTATCACCAAACAACCCTCTGAGGTTGGCCAGGCAGGCATGCTGACCCCGCTTTCCAGATGAGGAAATGGAGACTCGGAAACAAGTCTCATCATCGGAAGCAAACCCAGGATCCCAAGGACAGATATAAAGGCAGGGTGAGAACTTGGCCAGCTCTTCCAACTCATTCCCAGCAGCCTGTGGGCAAGAGGCCCAGGTCTGTGCAGTTCTCCCAGGAGTCATCTTGGCAGCATCTTTTATCAAGCACCTACTGCATTCGGGACCCTAGGGTAAGTTAGGTGCATTGCGTGTATGTTCATTCATTTCATCCCCTCTGGCTTCCTACTTGGCTCAGTGGTAAAGACGCAGTTTCCCCTGGGTTAGGAAGATCCCCTGGAGGAGGAAATGGCAACCTACTCCAGTAGTGTCTGGAGAATCCCATGTTCAGAGAACATGGGTCAGAGAACAGTCCACAGGGTCGCAAAGAGTTAGACGTGACTGAGCATGCACGCCTACAGGTAATCCCTTGAGGGTGATGCCATCCTCATTTTACCTACGGGGAGGCTTATCTCCCAGAGGTTAGGGGAGTGTCCTGAGATTACCCCGATGGGAAGTAAGGGCTGGTTTGAAATTCCCATCTGATCGTTCAGATGGCAAAACTGTGGCAGTTTTCCCAGTGGCAAAACTGGCTCTCCCTTCCCTCTCCTAACTGCCCTTGAGAAGAGCAAGGAACCACAACACTCTGAGCTGCAGGAACTGCCAGGATGGACACAGGTTTGAGCAGTTTCCTATTTTAACTGGGCTAAATGCGACCTTTATCTTCATGACCATTGCTATCATGGCTGGGTGGATGTCTGGGTATCTGTTTAGGAGCTAACAGGTTTAGTTTTATTGTTTTGTCAAAATACTGTAGAAATCAATATATCTCCATAATTCAGTGTTATACCAAGAGGCATTTTTGTGCCATATATAGCAAAAATTGTATTATACTTTTGAGATCATAGGTAATGATGACAAAGTGTTCTGTGTTCAATTCCAGCATTAACGTCTGGTTTGAACAAAGCTTGAAATATGATCTCAGAGCTAAGAGGCTTTAATATTAAGATGTTTAACGGTAATTTATGTGACAGAAGATAGGGTTTAGCATAATAAAATGTAATGGGCTCCTCAAATGAAGAGGACGAGAGACAATTGAAAACAAGGTAAAAATGGTAAATTATAAATAACGGTAAATCTACCTTTATGTTGTTACTTCATTTATTTTTGATTTGTTAGATAGGTTCTATAATTTCTCATTTTCCCATGTTTCAGAACAGGACATTTCTCAGATGGTGCCTATTGGAAATGAGACCCACAATCACCATTGGCCTTCGCTCGCTGTTTAAGGGGATATGGAATTTCTACCATGGTTCTTTTTTTCCCCCTGGTGCTAAGGTCTGACCTGTATGTTTCTATTAATCTACTTTGTTGTCCTTTTCCTCTTTGTCTCCTTTTCTTCCTGGCACTTATGGCTTGGTTTATGTTTTGAAAATCAGCCTCTACTTGTAAGTGCCCTAATGTAAATTTCTCTATGTTAGGTATGCGTGAAAGACTGTAGACCCCAAACAAGCAAATCAAAATCACAGAAAGAAAGAAGCAGCAGCAGCTTTGTTTATCACAAGGGCACAGGGAGCACGTGGCCCTGCGTGTTCAGTTTGGTTTTGAGCTTCCTGGATGCTGAGGGTGTGATTGTTTATGGAATTTTTATTACCCCATCGAAAGAAAAAGGGTGGCAATTTTTCAAAAGAATTACCTGGAATTTCACCTGTGAGATCTTGGATAATAAACTTTTATTTTTCAGTCATTCCTGCATTCTCAAAACTGGCTTGCTTTCAAGATTTGGAAATAGGCAGAGGTGGCAGGGAGAATGCAGGGAGGCCTTAGTATGAAATCCGGTCTCTGGGGAGAGAGTATCGGGGGAGGTGGGGAGGAGCCCTGACTCAGTCTGAGTTAGCCATGATGAGCTGCACCCTTTTGCTGGCAGTACCCTCTTAATGGGATGGACTCCACTCTGAGCAGAAATCATACCTCCTGGAAGAAACGTTGGCATGAGAGAGATTAAAATTCACTCTCACCCATCCCAGTTGCTTCTGCACCCATTTTTGAAGCCTTCGCTTTGACTTCAAAGTGATGAGAAGGGAAGTAATTAGCTTGGATTCCCCTGCTCCTTCCCTTGGGTCTTGGCAGCAGTAGCCTACAGGTCAGATTCAAATGTGGTTTTGTCCTGGACCAGTTGACCTGTTCCCATAGTATCAGCAAATGCATGTACGCTGCTTGCTCTTTATGCATTTACTAGCGGAAATGACTTCTGCGACACTTGCCTGAAGATCTCACCCCTGCCCCACCCCCACATCTAACTTTTCAAATGCAAACATCCTGGGAGAGAAGCATCGAGTCCTTAGGGGCTGCAGTCCAGGTGGCAGTGCTTTACTGGGGCCCTCTCCCCCCAGGGGACTTCCCTTGTGGCTCAGCTGGTAAAGAATCCACCTGAAATGCGGGAGGCCTGGGTTTGATCCCTGGGTTGGGAAGATCCCCTGGAGAGGGAAAGGCTACCCACCCCAGTATCTGGCCTGGAGAATTCCATGGACTGTATAGTCCATGGGGTCGCAAAGCATCAGTTGAGCAACTTTCACTTTTTACTTCCCCCCCAGGACAGGACAGACCTTTAGGTACCCCAGTAGAAAAGGGATTTAATACAGGGGAATAGCGTTCTACTCAGCCTTTGGAAAGGCTGGGGACAGCTGCTCAGAAGATGCCCAGTGCCTGCCCTAGAAACGATCCATCCTGGACATCCTTAACCTCAGTGGGGACCCTTCCTCTGCCAACCTCCCTGCCTGCAGCTCCGAAGTGGGTGTGCAAACTTCAGGCCATCAACATGCTGTCTGTCTGTCTGTCTGCCTGTAGCTGCCCCTTGGAGATGAATAGTGGCTCCTTTGTCCTTTCCATTTTTCAAATCTCGCAGAGCAAGCTTATCAGCTAACTCTAACCCAGAGCCATGTGGGCAGAGGGATTCTGGATTCAGTCTGGCTTGCCTCTGCGGAGCAGGGGGGATGCGCTAGGGACCCCAGAGAATCCAGGATGTCCCTTCACCTCCATCCAGGCACCAAGGCCCTCTCCTCCCCGCTGGCCGCCAGCCCACAGGAGCTGGACTCTGGGGCACCGAAGGGGACCGCTGTTGGCCATGCCCATGGTCAAGCTCCTGCTCATCCACCCTTCCTCCTCCAGTTTTCTGGATCTGATTTTCTTTCCTCTCTCACTGTCCTGAACCGCTTTCTTCCTCTCACTTTCCCCCTCATCTCTCCTCCCCAGGTCTCAGCTTCAGTGTCTCTCTTTTAGGGACACCTGACTCCTACACCCAGGCAGCCACCATTGTTTGCTCTCACAAGATCCGGCACACTTCCTTCACGGCTTGTACGTGTGTAATTAAAAGCCCGTCTGTGTAATTACTTGTTTACTCTTCTGGTCCCCTGCCAGGCTACATTCCATGAGGTCAGGAACTGTTTCTTGGTTCACCGCTCTGTTCCCAGAATTCCCTGCAGCGTGGCCCTCAAAAAATATTTGCTATTTATACGGAAGGGTGAAGCTTCTTTTTCAAAGCTGCATCATTGCTTAGGAAGCTTTGTAGAACACTCGATCATGAAATTAAATTACAGTGAACCCTCAGCCCTCCTGAGCTGCAGAGGACTTTACAGGGTACAAATCACTTTCTCTTCATTCATTCATTCTCTCATGCATCTGTCTGGAATGCCTACTGTGGACATGACACAGAGTAGGTCCGCAGTTCACCTAAAATTTTACAAACTGGCTACTGAGGCTCAGGAGGCAGCTGCGAATCAGTTTGTATCCTCTGCTCCCTGAGGCCATGGTGATGGTGCAGTTACAGGAAGATGTCAATGAAAACAAAACATGGGATTATAGTAATCCTTCACAAGCTGTTCTGGGCACGCCATCTACACGGTATCTCATCACCAGTGAGTATGAGAAATACAATTATTAGTAAGAACTACCAGGCACAACACGATTTTTGGCAACCTTCCCCCACACCACCCACCTGGTACAAACAGCGTAAGAACTGACTTTCACACTTTCAAAAGTTATCAGCCTGCGGCCGTTCCTCGTTAGCAGGGACCCACGGCGGATTAGATGAGATTCTGCAGCCCAAGGAGGCACATCTGTGGGCCAACAGTCTGGAAACGTTGGAAGTCTTACTCAGGAAAGGTGATGTATGAATACGTTTTCTGACTTTGCAGCTGTTTTCTTTGAATCCACTAATGCTGGGTGCTTAGGCGATAGTCTAAGTGTGTGTGACTGGCTGGAAATGAACTGCTGCACCAAGTGCTGGGTGTGGCAAGCAAACAGCAGCTAGGCTGACGTGGCCCCTCCCCTGGTGGCCCACCTTTCCCAACCTTCTCCCTCCCAGTCTTGCTTCTGGAGGGTCTCGGAGGGCCCAGGCCTTTGCCAATCCCCGTTTTGCTCCTCTGGGCCAAGCAAAGGAGGAGGTGCTGCCTGACAACGCTTCTCGAGGGAGACCCAGCAGATTCCTGAATCCTGCAGGGATCCGGGACCTCTTCACTTCCAGAATTCCATCAGATGCAGGAGGTATCCGTCAGATGCAGGAGGTATCCGTCAGACGTTTACGGCTTTGTTGAAGAGCAGTTAAAAGGATGGTTATATGATTCAGATAAAACAATCTGCAGGGTCTGTCTTTGGCTTATTCCTCAGGGTAACCTGGTAGTTATATTATGGAAGCTTCTTCTGTGTAGTCACGATTTCCAGGGAAATAGATCCAATAGGATATGTATATCTAAACCCATGTTGTTGTTGGGTTTACTAAGGTGTGTCCGACTCTTTGCGACCCCAGGGACTGTAGCCTACAAGTCTCCTTTGTCCATGGGATTTCCCAGTCAAGAATACTGGAGTGGGCTGCCATTTCCTTCTCCAAGGGATCTTCCGGACCCAGGGATCAAACCCATGTCTCCTGTGACTCCTGCATTGCCAGCTGGATTCTTTACCACTGAGCCACCAGGGAAGCTAATCTAAGTCTATGTCATCTGTATCTATATCCACATATACATCTATCTTTACCTCTATTTATCTATCTCTGTCTATCCTGAGAAGTCCCACACTCTGCCCCCTGCAAGCTAAAGTCCCAGGAAAGCCGCAGGTGTCATTCTAGTCTGAGTTTCAAGGCCTGGGAGCCTTGAGAGAGAGCCAGTGGTGTAGGTCCCAGTCCACGGGCAGGAGAAGACCTCTGTCCCAGCTCCCACATCAGGTGGGAAGGGGCTGAATCCTCCCTTCTTGGGAGGACTGTTCTATTTAGACCCTCCGAGGATTGGATGAGGCCCACCCACCTTGGGGAGGGCAATCTGCTCTCATGAGTCCACGTTCAAATGCTATTCTCATCTGGGAGCACCAGCACAGACACACAGAAATAGTGTTTCACCCGGGTTGCCCCTGGCTCGGTCGAGTTGACAACAGGAAATTACCCATGATGGGTTGCTGTTGCTCACTCTAGCCTGGAGGCATCTGAAGAGCCCAGCCATGCCCTAGCTCCTCTTCCTTCAGTGCTGCTAAGAGAGACCACCAGAAGCGGGGCCAGTCCTGGCCAAAGGTTCTGGGAGATCTTGCATCCTGAGAGGCCTGGCACAGACATGAAGATCAGGGCTGAGGATGCTACACGAGAGGTTGCTGGCCACTTGCATTTGGTAGAGAATCATTCTGGCTGACTTCAAGCTTTGGATGTTTTCATCCAGCTGTCATATCAAGGCTGACTCACAGATGAGGCCTGAACCTCGGCCTCATTTTTTCAGTTTTAAAAAAGTTCATTTCTTTGAGGTCCCTGGCTGACTGTGGGATTCAACCGTGCCACAGCTGAATAGGAGGGAGAGGCGGCTGAGTCATGCGTGTAGAAAGTGCCCCCCTGAGAAGGTCAGGATGAAAGTGCCTCCTGAATGGGTTTACCCTACTCCTTAGAGAGAGGAGTCTTGCTGACAGTAGCAGGGCTCTGTAGCTTTGTAGCTGCAGGTGCATGGCCTCAAGTTATGGCTTTTATAACAAGCCGGTGACACCACAGCTTGGTGACCCATGGGAAGCTCATGGTGGCAGCCCCACGGGGACGTGCCAGTGTGTTTCTGGTGGGGAGTTTAGGCCTTCCTGCCTGGGCCCATGTCCTATGGAGTCTGTGCTCAGAGCTTGTCCCTTGTCTTTGAGGGAAGGGAAAGAGCCACCAGGGAAACCTATCTATATATCTATATCTGTTCTCTCCATGCCTCCCGCCTCCTGACTGCTCTATCCTACCCCTACCTGAACCCCCTTCTTGATCCCTCTGCCCCCCTCTTTAATTGATCACATTCTATTGGACCTTTAGGGTCAAGATCAAGATTCATATCACCCGCAAAGTCCTCCCAGCCCAACTATGTCTCTGAGATGAGACCAGGGTCAACTGAGCAGTTGCCTCTTCGTGGAAATATACATGGTCCCAGCATCCTCCTTGTCCCAAGCTCCACTCCCAGTGATGCCTTGTGCCCCTATCTGGGTCCAGCTCATCACTGTCCCCAGGAATCAGGCCACCACTCAGCAATCCAGGTACCTGGCCTTGACCTTGACCCCAATTCCACCCTGACGACTTTGGAATGGCTTGTAAAATGCAGGCACTGTCTCAGGAGCTTTGGCAACTTGTCAGCTAGTCAGTCATGAGTCTGAAGCCCTGGAGGGACTTCTACATCTTTATGAAGATGGCTCCATACTCCTAGGGTTGCTGGAAGCTTGGCAAAGCCAGCTGGGGCAGCCGAGAAGCCAGAGTTGCTGACCGCTGAGTGTGCAAATCCACAGGCGCGTCTCCCTGCACACTTCTGCCTCCCAGCTGCTGGCAGCTCACCCCTCTATCCCCCTTTCCCAGCTGTGCACAGAACAACAGGCTGTGGTCAGGTGTTTTCCAGGGCTTGGTGAGGGTTTCCCTCACCTCTTACTGAGGGATCTGGGCCACTCTGGAGAAGAGCTGGACTCAAACAGGCCCAGAGGAACTCTGGATCAGTCCAGCGAGGCACCACTAGCTCCAGAGACCATGCTTCTGGACACTCAGTTCCCAACCTATCCCACTCCAGTTCAGTTCAGTTCAGTCGCTCAGTCGTGTCCGACTCCTTGCGACCCCATGAACTACAGCACGCCACGCCTCCCTGTCCATCACCAACTCCCGGAGTTTATTCAAACTCATGTCCATTGAGTCGGTGATGCCATCCAACCATCTTATCCTCTGTCATCCCCTTCTCCTCCTGCCCTCAATCTTTCCCAGCATCAGGGTCTTCTCAAATGAGTCAGCTCTTTGCATCATATGGCCAAAGTATTGGAGTTTCAGCTTCAACATCAGTCCTTCCAATAAATACCCAGGACTGATCTCCTCTAGGATGGACTGGTTGGATCTCCCTGCAGTCCAAGGGACCCATCCCCAAATCCTAGGACAGTTTCTCATAGACAAACTTCCTTACGTGGCAAAAATGCATATGAATGATTTTTGTTCTCACTGCTAAAGATAGCTCTGGGTGCCACCTTAATATTCAGCGTGGAAAAGACCTTTTCACAAATTTTCTTGGTATTTCCAAGGGACCAGTGTGTGTGAGGAGCAAGTCCTTTGGTTGAGTGGTACTGTGATCACCCACAGTCTCACTGGGCAGGCTCCTTGAGAGGCAGAAAACCCTCCCAACCTGCAATTTCTGGAAGGAGGCCTTGCTTTCATCATCAACGTCATCATATCCTTAGCCAAACTGAGGGAAATGGTCATCTGGTTCCAGAACCATGGTTCCATTTAACTGTGTGTCATTGATTCCAACAAGCTCTCCATTCGCCTCACTTCCTCTGTTGTTGCTGTTTAGCTTCTAAGTCGTGTCTGACTCTTCTGCGACCCTGTGGACTGTCGCCCTCCAGGCTCCCCTGTCTGTGGGATTTTCATTTCCTCTAGCACTTTTCTAAACATCTGGTGTAACAGGTTTTAGAATTTGATTACAGCACCATCTACTGGGTGCCGGGCTTCTCATTTTTCTAGGCCTTCCCTGAACGTTGGGTTTTTGTCCTTCTTCCTGTTTTCTCCTCTCTCTTCTGCTTTTTCTTCCAACAAAAGTACTGATGGTTAGCTTGAAAAGGTGCCATCAATTAATTCAAAAAAGTGAGGCTCTTCTAAAATGACGAAAAGCTTACCTCCTTTGCCAATAAATGCTTACAAAGACAATGGCCCGCACTTACCCTGATGCATCTCATATGATTATTTCCTGGGATCAATAATCTCATCAGTAGGCTGGGTGATGGGGACGTCACGGTAATGAATGGCTGGGCACTGCGGCCATCAGAAGTGCCGTCCTTAGCCCCGTCACCTCGGAGCTGCCCCAGGGTATGACTGGAGTCCGGGCCATGCCTGGCCAAAGGATTAATCATAGTTATCCCTAACTCATATTCGTGTAATTTGCCTGCCTTATGTGGCCTGCCCCGCATTGATCAGCATGGATTTCCTGTTGTACAATAGGTCGCTCTGGCAGCACCGAGGCAAGTGGGAAGGACTCTGTGTAGGTGGCAGAGAAGGGACAAATTGCATTAGTCACGCTCAGGAAGTAAGAAAAACGGAGAACTCCAGAGCGTCGCTGGAGCGTGCTTCTGGAAGCCAGGCCAGGAGCTCTTGGGACTTTGGGAGGGAAGACGAGGTGGTTCTGAGTGCTCACAGGTGCTATGTCTGGGCCGGGCCTTGCCATGGGCCTCCCCAGGTCGCTTGCGGCCACTGGAGGAGACTGGCCAGCTGGGGAAGGGGCATCTTCTCTATCCCGTTTCCTGAAAGGCACTGGCTGTGTTTTCTCAGAGACCTGGGGAAAAAAGTCCCAGGCTTTGATTTCCCCTGAGGCATTGACCTATATAGAACACCCACTGACAAAGGCCGCGGCTTTGTGGTCACAACACAGGGCTCCCATCAAGACGCAGAACCAGCCGTATCTGTCCGTTGGCCATGGCACAGACGACTTCATCTCTGAGCTGCTTTCATTCTGGATGGGTGTGGAGGTGATGGGCTATAGAGGCAGGTCTACGCTCTCCGAGGATCTCCTTCTCCTGGACAACTGGCTTTAATTTGGCCCTGGCTGGTCCTCTGGGCAAGGAGTGGCTCTGCCCCTTCACACATCCATGCGAACTTTTCTCACCTCCGAACCTGTTTGGAGTCTGGTCCCCTGCCTGGAATGCCCTTCTCTCTGATCTTTCCCTTTAAACCTCTGAGTTGCATCCCTGCTGACTTTCCCCTCCCCGTCTTGTCAGCATGGTTCATCCAGGATTTTAGACGTCTGTCCACTTGCCTTCCCTACTGTGTCGAGAGACCAGGAGCCCTTGCCTCTGTTACCCTGGATCTTTGTGCCCCTGTGGCCTGGCACACAGAGTCTCAATCATTACTTCACTTGTATTCGGTGTGCTGAGTACTGGCTTTTTTCTAGGTGCTAGGACTGCAGTGCTGAGCAAAGCAGCCTGATCCTGTCATCATGGAGCCAGCAGTCCAATGCGGGAACAGACGGTAATCAGCTAGTCCCACAGTGAGGATGGGGACTCCAGAGTCATGGGTGAGTGTCACCAACCTCAAAGATCAGGTGAGGCTGCCTGGAGGAGGGGGTGCTTGATCTGAGCTGCGGGATGGGGCAGGAGGATGGGATGATGAAGGTGGGTGGGAAGGTGATCAGAGGAGCGTGTCCCCAGAGGGGAGGACATCATTGTCGCCTAGAGCCTTTAGAGGGAGCGTGGTCCTGTCCACACCATGCTTTTTGGCCTTCTGGCTCCAGAACTGTGAAAGAATTCATCTCTGTTGTCTTCAGCCGCCCAAGTTGTGATGCTGTATCATGGCAGCCCTTGGAGAGTCACGCAGTGGTTCTGAGGAAACGGAGTGCTGTCGTGAGGGGCTGGTCTGTGGCCAAGGTGGGAGAAGGAGAGGGAGGCTGGTGAGAGGACAGCTCTGGGCCGCGGAGTCCTGTCTTGTCTTGCTGGAGGCGTGTCCTGTGTCCCGAGAGTGGTGCATCTCAGAGAGGCCTCCCCGGCACAATGGTAGGAGGTTCCTGGGGGGGGGGGCAGGCAGGGCTGCGGGAGCCTACTGATGGTGCCCCAGAGGGGTGTGGAGGGGTAGATGCAGAGAGGGAATCAGAGGGGTTCTCGAGATGCAAGGTAAATGGTCAGACGTTTGAATAATGAAAGAATGACTGGGGCCAAACCACCTGCAGGGGAAGAGAGGAGACCAGTGTTCAGCTGAAATCCTCTGTGTACACTGAGCGGAGATGGGCCAGGTGCCTGGGGACAGAGGACGTGTGTGTTAGTCCTTCAGTCATGTCCAACCCTTTTCGACCTCGTGGACTGCAGCCTGCCAGGCTCCTCTGTCCATGGGATTCTCCGGGCAAGAATACTGGAGTGGGTTGCCATGCCCTCCTCCAGGGGATTTTCCCAACCCAGGGACTGAACCCAGGTCTCCTGTATTGGCAGGAAGATTCTTTACTGTCTGAGCCACCAGGGAAGCCCCTGGGACAGAGGAAGGGTTGTGCTATTTTAAACTTGCACTAATAGGATAGGACAGTGAGCACAGGCCCAGTTTTGAGATTGACTCTTAGGGAGATGAACTGAAAGTGTGGGCAGTTATCCAATGGCCTGAGATCCTGTGGACAGGGGACTCTCGGTTTCCCACACCAATCCTTGCTCAGTGCGGGGACTGGCTTGAATTTTCTGTATTTCTTGCTTGGGGAGCACACTTTGCTGTAACTGTAACTTGCTGTTGCTGTAACAAATTATAACAGACTGTGACTTAAAACAGCAGAAGTTTCTTCTCTTCTTGTTCTGGAGGCCAGTCTCACTGGGCCTCAGTCTGAGGTGTGGGCCGGGCTGGCTCCCTCTTGAGGCTGCAAAAAAAGAGCCATTAAAACCTCTTCCAGTTTCTGGTACGGGCTGGGCCTCATTCCTCCAGTCTCTGCCTCTGTGGTCCCATCACCTTCTCCTCTGTACACCTGTGGGTGGAGTCTTCCCCTACGTCCCTCATTTAAGGAGATGTATGATCACATTTAGGGAACATGGAGGAATCTAGAATGATTCCCATCTCAAGATCCTTAACCTAATCATACATGGAAAGATTTTTTTTTTTTAAGATCGAAGTATAGTTGATTTACAATGTTGTGTTAGTTTCAGGGGTACCACAAAGTGAGTCAGTTATATATGTATATATATATATATAAAGGTGTGCTATACTGTAGGTCCTTGTTGGTTATCGATTTTATATACAGTAGTGCGTATATGTTGATCCCATACTTGTAATTTATTCCCCTCTTCCCCTTTTCTTTGGCAGCCATACGTTTTTTTCTGTCTGCGAGTTTGCTTCTGTTTTGTAAATAAGCTCATTTATATCATATTTTTAGATTGCATTTATAAGCAATATCATATGATATTTGACTTTCTCTGGCTTACTTCCCTTTGTCTGATTAGGTCCGTCCATATTGTTGCAAATGGCATGATTTCATTCACTTTCTGGCTGAGTAATATTCCATTGTGTGTGCATATATATATACCACATCAAGATTCTTTTTTTTATTTTTTGTTTTCTTTTTTATTTTTTTCAAGATTCTTTATTAAAATGCCATATAAGATAACAGTTTTCAGAGATTAGGTTGTGGATTTCTTTCAGATGTGAAAGTGTTAGTCACTCAGTCATTTCCAACTCTTTGCAAGTCCATGGACTGTAGCCCGCCAGGTTCCTCTGTCCATGGGATTCTCCAGGGAAGAACACTGGAGTGGGTTGCCATTCCCTTCTCCAGGGGCTCTTCCTGACCCAGGGGTCAAACCCAGAGGAGGATATCATCCAGAATTTTTGGTTTAGAAAGTGTTTTTACGTGCAGTTTCTGGGTCATCCTCCAAACTTTGGTGAGGGGAGAGATGCTGCCTTGCTGTGCCCATGTCTCGGGTGCGGGGCTGTGACTGTGAGCTCTGAGGGCGTCTGCCTCAGGTCTAGAAGATTCCCGGGGATCAGTCTGTTCCTTAGAGGATGACTCAGGGCGAGTTACCCTGCCTCTGAAACCAGCATCATTCCAGGTGCTGGCAGCTGGAGCACCGGATCCCGGATGCTAGACAGGCTCATGTCATTTGTCTCCCACCCGAGAGGGGAAGCCCGAGGAACACATTCTCTGCAGTCGAACAAACCTGTATCTGACTGTGCGTGCTGATCTACTCTAGTTCTGTGAACTTGGGGCTATTACTCACTTTCCCTGGGCCTTACTTTTCTCATCTGCAAAATGGGAACAATAGAAGCTATAACATTTAAGGTTAAAAACATAAAACAATATAACATTTGTGAGACGAGAATCACTCCCTGATATTTGACATATAAGGGATATTTCATTTCTTTATGTTTCTGCATCAAATCCCACCTGGCCCCTACTTGTCCTCTTGGCAAGAATTCCCAACCGTCACCTCAGGGCCACCCTTATCTTCCTGGGGATTGAGTTAGATTCCAGGGCACAAGCAGCCCATTCTGATCACCACCATGTAAGCCCCTGGCCCAGTTCCATTGGACAGTTTTTAAATGGTGATGCTCCTCTGTGCCCTGAGGCCAGAGAATTCTGGCAGCAAGGCCAGGCTGGTGGTCGCTCCGCCTGCAGGAGATCTGCCAGCAACCCTCTGTCAGGCTCAGCCCTCAGCATGTTGCAGGAAGGTGGGCTCCAAATGTCCCCCTCTCCCCGAACCCTCACAAGTAAATCCTGTCCCAGTCTAGGTAGGCCCACTTCCTCTCCCAATCTCTTCCCCGGAAGCCAGAGTCCCTCTCTCCCCTGCCCCATTCATAAATGAGGTCTGTTTAGGGTGGCCTCTGAGGTCCTGATAAACTCCCTTCCTTGCAGATATTAAAATCCCTAAAACCTCTACTTACCGCTTGGGGAGCAAGGAACGTGTGTGTGCTCATTCGTGTTCAGCTCTTAGCAACGCTATGGCCGATAGCCCACCAGGCTGCCCTGTCCACAGGATTTCCCAGGCAAGAGTACTGGAATGGGTAGCCGTTTCCTTCTCCAGGGGAATCTTCCCAATCCAGGGATCGAACCGGGGTCTCCTGCATTGGCAGGCAGATTCTTTACCACTGAGCCATCTGGGAAGCTCTAATAAGGAAGAAAGGGCTCTAAATAAACCCGGCTTACCTGTGAGTGGAGCGGGTATAAAGAAAATTCCTTTTATTCCCTGGAGTTTATAACAAAGGAAAAAAAAGAACCAGATACAACTCACCTCTCAGCAGTGCCTGGAGTCCATCTGGGAGAGAGGATTCCCCTCCCCGCCCCCCTGAACTTCCATGGGCTGCTGTCCACCCACGACACAGAGTAACAGAAGTCGGAGGCCAGTCCCTGACAGTGACAACCTCGAGGTCGGTTCCCCTACCTGGGACTGCCTGGAGAAGGAGGCAGACGGCGCTGGAAGCAGAGTCCGTCAAGAGCTGGCTCAGTTGCTGAGACCCTGTTTGAGGGCTGTGTGGCCCTGGGTAAGGGAACTCAGCACACGAAGGAGCCTCGCCGACTCCCCAGGCAGTCCTCTTCCGGGCTGTGCAAAGACAAGACCGAGGCCGGCTGCTGTCCCCCAGAGAGAGCCCCAGAGGCTGGGAGGAGCCTGTGGGAGCAGGAAGTCTCGGGGGACCTGTTGGAAGGCACATCCAAGGACAGCGAGAACCAGGGCGTCTTTGTTCCTCTTCCAGGAAGTTCAGGGAACACAGGTCAGGCTGTTCACATGCGTGTGTTATGCTTAGAGAAGCAACAGCGTTAGCACTTGCACAGGAAGTCTCTGGAAAGCTGGAAGTGTGAGCGTGATCTCCTAAGTGCCATTTAGTCTCAGCCACAGCCTCGAAGAAAGGAATCTGGGGCTGTTTGTCCCTGGCTACTCTGGGATGGAGTGAGAGTTGCTGGGAAAGCAGGTGGAGGCACCTTTTCGGAGGCAGTGGATGGCTTCCATGGGGTCCAGTCCTCTCGCCACTGCCCGTGTGAGTGATGCTACAGCGGAGAACGGATGTGGAGCAAACACTGCATCTTGGCTCTTTGCAAGCTTCTCGCATTGATGCCCGCTTAGGTCATTTTTCTTTCAGCCGCGGTCCTAGAGAAGGATGGTGCTGCTAGGGAGCCAGGGGTGCTAAGGGTAGGAGAGGCTTGTTCTGGTCATGGAAGTAGGAAGGAGCTGCACAGATTCGAACCCAGGCCTTGCAGCCCCAGGGCTCCCCACTCTCCTGCCCACGCCAGTGCCAGCACACGGCGATGCAGGGGTGTCTAAGGTGGCAGCAGGGGAGCAACGCTGGATAGGTTACCTGTGTAAGCCCAGGGAGCCAGGACTCATCATGTAGCCGTGGAAGGCTGTTATTTTGTGAGATTAATCACAAAATTAGTTCTTTGCATTTCCTGCTATCTTCCTTCCACCCCTAACTGAGGCAACAGAAGAGCAAAAAAGTCAAACACTTTTGACTTCTAACAGACTAGGTCTGAGCACAGAATCGTTTGAAACAACGTACATCAGTGGGCTGGAGAAGACTCTTGAGAGTCCTTTGGACAACAAGGAGATCACACCAGTCCATCCTAAAGGAAATCAGCCCTGAATATTCATTGGAAGGACTGATGCTGAAGCTGAAGCTCCAGTACTTTGGCCACCTGATGTGAAGAGCTGACTCATTGGAAAAGACCCTGAGGCTGGGAAAGATTGAAGGCGGGAGGAGAAGGGGGCCACACAGGATGAGATGGTTGGATGGCATCACCAATTCAATGGACAGGAACTTGGGCAAACTCCGGGAAATGATGTGTGAGACAGGGAAGCCTGTCGTGCTGCAGTCCATGGGGTCACAAAGAGTTAGACATGACTGACAGACTGAACAACAAGGACACATCAACCAAAGCCAGTTTTTCTTATCCTGTGGCTAGATAAGTTGAAGGAGGAAGTGAGAGGGAGGAGAAGGCTTTGACCTTCACAGGAGGGGAAGGAGAGTGGACCCTTCTCCAGATCTGGGGACTGAAAACAGAGGATACCTGCATGTCCCATCCCTGGGATGAGGTTTGGGGAGCCGGTGGGATCCCTTGAACTGCCCTTCACCAATCACTGGGCCGGAGCTGTGAGCAGAGATAGCCCGGCACTGGGTGTCCACGCAAAGGGAGTTTGAGTGACCCCCAGAACAGTGTGGGAGTGGCCAGATGTCTCTGAGTGCTGAGGGGGTGCTGGTGGTAGGAGGGCTGGGCAGAAGGGGTCGGGGGAGAGACGTTGGGATGAGTTGGGAGGCAGAGGGCACAGCAGGGTCCTCCCTGGACCAAGGGCAGTGGGTCATTGCTAAAAATGGCAGGAGAGAGGACATATCAGCGGCCTTGTGGGAAGATGACAGCGGTCAGGACCAGACCTGGCTGCATGTAAGCCCCAGCCCACACCCAAGTAGGGCCCCAGGGCTGGCTAAACCAGCGCTGAATTAGTTGAATTAAAAAAATGTTTTTTTCTTTGGCTGTGGTGTGCCACATGTGGGATCTTAGTTCTCTGACCAGGGATCGAACCTGGGTCCCCGACGTTGGAAGTGCTGAGCCTTACTGGACCACCAGGGAAGTCCCTGAACTAGTTGAAAATTATTTTCAGGCATGGTTCCCCCAGTGGCTCAGCAGTGGAGACTCCGCCTGGAATGCAAGAGACTCAGGAGACTGGCCTTCTATCCCTGGGTCGGGAATATCCCCTGGAGGAGGAAATGGCAACCCATTGCAGTATTCTTGCTGGGAAAATCTCATGGACAGAGCAGCCTGGTGACCTACAGTCCATGGGGTCACAAAGAGTAGGACATGACTGAGCGATTATGCATGCACTTGTAAGTTTCAGGGAAATGAGGACTCAAAATAAAAATTAGGTTCACATATGTTAAACAGATGTTACCCATCTCACTCACCTGGCTTTGGAACTTGAGACATCTTCCTGGTCCGGCAGAATCTCCGATTCCTCGTCCCTAGATGTTTACGGCTCAAATTTTCCAGTCGGAAATTAATTCGCCTTTTCCAAGGAGAGAAAGGACAGAGTAACAGGATGGGCTTGCTCTTCTTCGAGTCCCTGGAGCCGTAAGCCTGACCATGGAGGGGCCAGTTGGGTATGAGAATGGAGTTTTAAACTGGATTCAACTGAAGTTTTAACAACTGAAATAACCTGAAAAGTTTTAGAAACTGCCCACTAACCCCTTACAGCATATACTCCGCACATGGAAGGAGGAACATTTGGCACCACAGTGTCGGGGGTATTCGGAGAAATAAAATGCTTTCGCATTTGCATGCTGCTTGGTGGGGATGGGTCGATAAACCACTGTGTGCGCCTGGGGTTGGCTTGGAGGGTCTGGCTCTGGGACACCAAGGATTCCCTCTGAGCCTGCTGCCAGGGTGATCAAGGGGTCTGATGGCCTTAATTCTGCTCCCTCTGAACAGCCACAGACAGTTCAAGGTGAGATGGCAGTGTCTGCTTGTCACATCCCCAGGTGAAGGAATGAAAGCAGGGTTGTCTCTGTTTTGGGGGGACCTTGGATGGGTTGTGCATGGACACGAATGGACCCTGGGCCTCTGGGGTCGCTTCCTTGCCCCATCCTTGACCTGGCTGCCTGAGTTTACCTGGTTTTTGATGCCAAGAATAAGTAGAAATGTGCCGGGAGCCAGCGTGAGGAATTCCACCCGTGACAAGGTCACGGCAAGGCTGATCAGACCTCAGGTTTTCCCCCTGGAATTTCCTGAGCATCCACCCCCCCAAAATAAGAATCTGCCGGCTTTTGTACTCTGCTTTTCCACTTTTCTGATATTCTCTGGAAAAAAGTCAACTCAGGGCTTTAGTCTTCTGCATTTGAAAGGGATGTTTCAGTTAACCCCCCTCTGATAACTCTCTAGCTTGCCTAACAGGTTCCCCCGGACATCTTACAGCTTGTGAATTGCTTACAACCCCCCAACTGCGAGAGGCACAAAGCTTAAAAGCATCTTAAAGATACAGAGCCTTTTCTAAAGAGTTAAAAATTATATTGGTAGAGGGTTTTCACTGTTGATTCAATGACTGCTGCCAGGCCTCCATATTCTTTATCTTTTAGGCACCTGGGAGGATGTTAATCAATGTAAATGGGATATGGAAAAGGATATATAGTAGTTTTGATGTTAGCAACATTAGACTTTTGAGTTAATTACTTTACTCTTTGTTATATATCACTGCACTCCTCTTGTATCCTTGCTATGTAAGAATGTAACTTTATTCAGTGCTTTCTGAGAGTGGCACCAGACCTTGGGAAGATCAACACAAATAAGTGTTCTGGTTGACAAACCCTTATCAGAAAAAAGGCTGTAAAATGTTAATTGGCCCTTTTTGTCCAGAAGATGATGTAAATCACCTAAGACTTGTGTATACAATTAGGTGTGCAGAGAGAAAAGCCTGGTTTTGATAAGAGTCTGGACTGCTAACACTGCATAATTTTGTATTACCCATTGATCTCTAAGTACAATCAAAAAAAGGTATAAAAGGCCTTTCTAGACAATAGGGGCTGGAGCCAGTCGCTGGACTGGTTTCCCCCTTGTCTCTCTCTCTCTTTTTCTCTCTCTCCCTCCTTTTCCTCTTTACTTTAATTTCAGGCTGAATTCCCATCTGGGGCGTGGAGGCTCACCAAGTCTACTTACTTGCCCTGGCTGTTAAGACCCACGCAAAAGGGAGCCTAAGGTGAGGCATCCTTAGATATTCAAGCGAACACTGGTGGCTCAACGTAGATGGTGCAAACTCCTTGTCTGGAATTTTATTGGTCTTCTGTGTAATCCAAGTTATTCAGCCCTCTTCCTCCACTTAATTTTCCTACTACACTATTGTTTCTTAATCTAATCTTACATTAATGAATAAGTTTTCCTCGCCAACACCGTCCACCCTTCAAATTCCCTGGATCCATCGAGGCTGGACCCCGGCAGAAATGAGTTATTATCTGCTTGCAACACAAAGGTAGACTGTTAAAGCATAAACACTTTTATTATCCCCATAATAATAAAAGTTGTCATTTAGTCGCTCAGTTGTGTCCGACTCTTTTGCGACCCTATGGACTGCAGCCTGGCAGGCTCCTCTGTCCATGGGATTCTCCAGGCAAGGGTACTGGAGTGGGTTGCCATTTCCTTCTCCAGGGAATCTTCCCTTCCCAGGGATCGAACCAGAGTCTCCTACGTTGGCAGGCAGATTCTTTACCATTGAGCCACCTGGGAAGCCCTATAATAAAAGTAAGGCTATTTTAAAAAAGAAAATTTGATGAATGATGCCCAGTGCATTTGAGAACGAGGAAATACCTCCTTCCATATGTATGACTTTTACCCAGCCAATAATCCACAGTTTAAAGAACTTTCTTAATTTAATAAAGAGGCAATTTTAAACTTAGATCTGGAAAACCCTCATACCTCCAGCACATGGTTTCAGTGAAATATCCCTCAACATGAAAATATAGACAGTTAGTTTTTTCTTCCAAAGTGAAACCCTGCAAGCTCCCCATTCCTGGTTTATTATGCTTTCTGTATCTCTGCTCATTTTTCACCAGTATTGCATTAAGTATTGATATTGATTTCTTGTAAATAGGACTGAAATAGATGGCCCACAGTTTTTTGTTATTGTTCAGTGGCACTTGTATGTAATTTATTATGGCTGCAGTGGAAGCTGCCCTGTGTTGCCATGGCTTAAATTAAACGAGCCACGCTCTGGCCTCTGCTCATCACCTACATCCCTCATTCCATATCAAAAATTACTATGTATAAAGTTTCTCTCCCCCTCTCCTGCAGAGGAACACTTACTGTGCCCCCTCTATTGTTTTTGAAAGTTTGTGCTGATAACTTGGGTCATTAGTGGTTGTTAGGAAGGTGGAGGGAAGGGGAAGTTTCCTCCTGGCAGTTGTGTTTCATCCGAGAGGCCCAGAAGACAGACCAGATTCTGGGCCGGGTTTAACCCTGTCCAACTGGGTAAGCCTGGGCTGGTCCCCTTCTCTTTATGTGTGGTGAAGAAGCATTTGTGTGCGGCTATGAGGATGAGCCTGGCAGGCCCAGGGCTGGGAGCTGGGGCCCTTGGCATGTGTCTCCAGAGTGGCTGGGGGTAAGCGGGAGGGGCTGGCAGGATGTTCCCGAGTGGTTCTGGTGGGCCGAGGGCGCCTCTCGAAGGCAGAGCAGCTCGCATTTTTCTTCTGGGCACAAGCAGCCTTGGGGATCCCATCCAAGGAGTGGTTCGGGGTAGATCTTGAGGCCAGAGAGTGGCCTTGTCCCGAACAGGAGAGGGCGAGGGTGTCGGGGGTGTCCTGGTAAGAAAAGAAAGCCAGAGTTCTCTCTGTGTGTCTGTCTGTTGGGGCTGCTCAGCTGGGCCAGGCTGAGAAAGCCACATCGAACAATCTGGGAGCAAAGGAGTAACCGTGGCCTCCCAGCAACCACCCCGCCCCCATCTCCTGGTGCTGTGTGGCTGAACTTCAGGCCTTTTGTGTCTTGAACTGTGTTGGGTGCAGTTGTCAAAGGACAGAAGGGCCAGAGTCTCCAGGAACTGCTATGCCTGGGGGAAAGGATGGGCCCGGTATTAACATGCAGCCTGTGTGTGTGTGTGAGTAGCCCCTCGAGTGTGGGCATCCTTATCCCTGCAGCATCTCTTCCTGGAGACACGTCCAGGTAGCCTCCTCTGAGACCCACGTGGTTGACACTCCAGATGACTCCCCATTAGGTGTGAAGGATCCTACAAGACAACTTATAAAGTGCCTCACACAAGACGCTGGCCGCCTCCACATCCTCCGCTTTTGAAGGCACTGAGTTAGACTTTTCTACATTCAGCGCCGGGGCAAAACAACATCTATTAATTAGACATCCATCTCTATTGATAATGGGACCCACGGGCCCGCTGCTGAAGTGGACGTGGCCCTTTTGTGGCGCGGCGGTCTCGGTGCTGCTCGTGTGAATTAAGCCTGATTGTGGCTAGAAGGGCCCCTCTTAAGTCTCCCGCTCAGACCTGATGACTCCCATTCTTCCTGCAACCACTTAAGGAGGCTGGCCGCCCTCCTTTCTTCCTGTCCGCTGGGTTTTTCTGAAGGAGCCTCTGCTCTGACTGAATTTGGGGCCTCGCGTAAACCTGCAGCGTTTTCCCAACATGGGAGCGAAAAAGCCTCTCCAATCTCTCCAGTCCTTGGGTCCTTCCTTCCTCCATCCACCTCTCCCTCCCTCCCTGCCTCCCTCCCTCTTTCATTAAAAAGTGAAGGTGTTAGTTGCTCAATCATGTCAGACTCTTTGCGACCCCATGGACATGTAGCCTATCAGGCTCCTCTGTCCACAGGAATCTCCAGGTAAGAACACTGCAGTGGGTTGCCATTTCCTTCTCCAGGGGATCTTCCTGACCCAGGGATCGAACCCAGGTCTCCCACACTGCAGACACATTCTTTACCATCTGAGCCACCTTTCATTATTAAAAATTAAGTGATGAATGAAACATAATGAAATAAAGTGTATAAAAAAAACAGAGGTAATAAACACTCAAAACTCAAGATTGCCTCATTATTTTACAACATTTTATCATCTGTGTCAAAGGTCAGTGACTCTTTTCTCCTCTAAAAGCCCAGATGGTAAATATTTCGAGCTCTGCAATGTATATGATTGTTGCTGCAGCTACTCAGCTCTGCTGTACTAGGGTGAAAGCAGCCTCAGACACAAACTGGACAGGCGTGGCTGCGTTTCAGTAAAACTTTATTTACAAAGCTGGTAGCATAGATTTATCCCACAGCCTGGGCTATAGTCTGCCAACCCCTGATCCATGCCCTGGAGGTTATTTATGTCTGCTCCATCTGCCTGGTGGGAATATTCTGTAATTGTGTTATTGTTCATCTCGTCCCAGCTTCACTTTCCGTGGTGGCTTGAAATCGGCTGTGGTGGCAGTATTTACACTAGAGCAACCGGCAGTTGCTAAGAATCACGGCTTCTTTTCCCTGAGACCTGGCTGAGCACTCACGGGTGCACAATGGTGCATCTGACTCCTGACTCTTCATCGCATTAGCTGGGTGTCCTCAGGTACATTTCTGAACTCTCTGTGCTTTGGTTTCTTTGCTTGTTGATCCCTTCCTCTTGGGACTGTAAGTAACAGACACTTCTTTCAATGGCACTGACCCCAGCTGAGCGTTGCTCAGTTGTGGAGACAATTTAATCACTAGCAAGGTGCCATCATGAAGCACCCCCCACCGCCCCTCCAGCCTCGTCCCTGCCCCCGCCCCCTCTTCACTTCTCTGCAGAGGTGCTGGCCCCTTGCAGCCCCTCAGTTACGCGTGGCATGGTCCTGCCTCAGGGCCTTTGCACCTGCTGCTCCCTCTGCCTGGACTCCTCCTCCTCCAGATGTTCTCAGGGCTCATCTCTTCACGTCCATCAGATGTCTGCTGCCTTAAGACTCAGGTAACACACACATTCCTCTACACTCCCTATTTCTCCAACCGGCTTCATTTTCCTCTTTCTGTCTCACCACCACCTGCCAGGACACACTTGTATTTCTGTCCCTGTTTGAGCTCCAGGCCCATGAAGGCAGGGACCACATTTGTTCAGTTGGTTGCTGCATCCCTGGTCCCTAGAACAGTGCCTGGAGTATCACAGGAGCTCAAGGAGCATTTGCTGCCTCCTAAGTAGACCCAGAGCCCCTTGCCTATGTCCTCAAACCTGCACAAATCGCCTTGCTCACAGCTGTTACGTATCAGCCTTTCCTACTGGGGTCAGGCACTGGGTCCCTGGTCCTGGCATCTCCTGGCCACGGGGTCAGGTGGGGAGTGGCAGCCCAGTGCAGGTTTGTGGGCAGGTCAGAGTACCTCTCAATAGGAGGGACTCAGCATGGGGAGAGAATATTTGCAAATGAAGGAATAGGAAGCTTCCCAAGGAGGTGGCTTATGGGTTGGGTGAGGGGAGAAGGGAAGTGATGCACAGAGCTGCTGGGCAGAGGGTGTCCCATGAGCAGGTGGCTAAGACAGGTGTGTGCTCTCTGTGGAATGGCCATGCCCCCTCCCCAGCCATGTCTCTACTAGAGCTCCTGGGGCAGGCTGCCTCTCGCACACGTGTCCACTCTGGCCTCAGGGCCTTTGTACATGCCGCTCCCTCTCGTGGAACATCCTTCCTGCAACTAGACCCCCCAGGAGCACTCACCTCTTCAACTGTCCTTCTCTCCCAGTTCCAAGATCAGAGAAGAGGCCCTCCTTGACCCCATCAGGTCCCTCTGTCACCTACTGCCATGACCCTGTGCCTTTCCTCTATGATTTATGATATGTTACAGATGGAGGTGAGAGTTTGTGTCAAGATTTGAGGACTGTGGCCCTTCCCCCCACCCCGGGTGGAAAGCACAGGGGTATGGGGGCAGAGTCCATGTCCAGTTTGCTCAGCAGTGGGCTCCAAATCCACACTTGGCACGTGTGGGCACACAGCACACCCAGAGGACTGAGTTAGGTCCAGCTGGGGAGTCACATACTAGCTTTGGGGTGTTATGGGGCACCAGCTAGGCAAAGCAGGGGAGGCCACACCAAATGGTTGGAGACCAAGCCCACAGAGCCCCTTTAGCCAAAGACCTAAGGATTAGGCAAGCACATGGAGGTGCCAGGGGTCCTGGGTGCTGGTGGTGGGATGGGCTCCCAGACTCTTTCCATTGACCCCGCCTGGGAGAATGAGGGCGAATTCAGAAACCAAAGCCACTTAGGCAGTGGGTTTGTTTGTAGCTATAGCAAATTAGGCCTTTTAAGATCACAAAGCCAAGCAGCGTGGCGGCAAACATGAGATACCATTTTCCTTTAGCTTCTGGGAAATAGCTTTGTATTGAGAAAAATGTAGCCAAGCCTGAAAAGGAGCAGAACGCAGGTGGGGACTCCAAATCCACCCAAGCTGGAAGATGGAGAAAGCGTCAGGGCCTGAGAGCAGCGAGGCTGATTCTGGCACCGGGACTGTGGCCCACCTGGGCATGGCTGCATGTCTTGAGTCTTGATGGCTTTCAAGTCTTGGGGAGGGACCTACGGCAAGGCCTGGATGCCTCATCAGTACCTAAGGAGGCTTGGCATCTAAGATCAATGCCACCTGTGTTTGGTGGGGGGTGCTCACAGACTCCTGTGAATCTTCTAGGAAAGATTCTTAGGTTCCTCAAGAGTGCAGAATAAGCTACTGGTTTAGCAAAGCATTCCAGGGCCTTGATCAGCCTCTGTAGGCCTTTAATACATATTTGCATGCAGGAGGGAAGGACAGATGAAAGGAGGGAAATGTGAGGGACACATGGAACACAGGGAGGGCGGATGCCTCTTCTTCCCTGTCCCCATATCCCACTCTGACACAGTGTTCTCACCTCTCCCCTTCCCACGAACCCTTGCCCAGTGGAGTGAGCCATCTCCTGCCCGCCTTCCCGGCCTCCTCCTCATCTCTCTTCCTTAACGGCCCCCTTTTCTCGGGGGAAACCTCTGTTTCCTCATCTGTCAGAAGGATGGCCCATTTCTTCTCTCATCACTTGGACTGTAGAAGGTTAGAAATAAAAGCAACCAAAAAGGAATAAGGGCAGGTCAGGGTCAAGGTGAGTCTAAACCTCGATATCCCAGGAGATGCATTTTCTCTACTGCTTTGGCCAAGAAAGAAGTGAGTATTTTGTCCCAGACTCTCACTGCCTCTCTTGTTTGTTTCTCTGCCTGACCTTGATCGGTAAATCAGATCCAGAGAAACACAAACCAGGAGAAAGTCTCCCATCTCTCTCTTCCAACTGGAGTGTGTTTCTGTGAAGGACAGTGTGCCAGGGTCTGTGAACCTTGGCTGTTTCTCCATCCACAGCTGGAGCGTGGATGGCCACTGGCAGCTGGTCAGAGGGGATGCTGGTGTTTCAGCCTGACAGCATCAGAGGGGAATCTGTCAGGGGCCACACTGGCCGGGGACCACCCCGTGCAGTCTTTGGCCTCCTTTCACGGAGGGCCTGCACACTCTTCATCCTCTGGTGTCCCTGTTGATGTGATAAGAATGATGAAAAAGCCACGGTCGCCCTCACTCTGCAGGAGCGTTCATGCTGGACCGGGCGGGAGTCAGCGACAGGGGGCCGCGGTGGGGAGAAGCCCTGGGCTAGAGCTGAGCTGCTGATGTTTGATTGTTACTAGTTGCCTAACCCTGTATGAGTTGTTTACTGTTTCTAAGGCCCAGGTGTCTTACCTGTAAAATGGGAATAACGATAATACCCACCTTAAAGGTCACTGTGAGGATTAAATGAGCTCTCTCATAGATAGACCTGGAGATGACCATGGGCTACATTCCTTCAGTCATGTCTGACTCTTTCTGGCCCTACAGATGGCAGTCCATCAGGCTCCTCTGTCCATGGGATTCTCCAGGCAAGAATACTGCAGTGGGTTGCCGTTTCCTCCTCCAGGGCATCTTCCCGACCCAGGGATCAAATCCACTTCTCTCACGTCTCCTGAATCAGCAAGAGGGTTCTTTACCACTAGCGCTACCTGGGAGATGTTCATACTAAGTGATATAAGACAAAGGAAAACAAATATCAGCTTCCCTGGTGGCTCAGTGGTAAAGAATCTGCCTTCAATGCAGCAGATGTGGAGACATTGGTTCGATCCCTGGGTCAGGAAGAATCCCTGAAGAAGGAAATGGCAACCTATTCCAGTATTCTTGCCTGGAAAATCCCATGGACAGAGGAGCCTGGGTGGGGCTACCATCCATGGGGTCACAAAAGAGTTGGACATGACTGAGCAAATACAAATGAATACATGGAATCTAAAAAAAATGATGTGAATGAACTTTATTTATGAAAGAGAAATGAGACTCACAGACTTAGAGAATGAATTTATGGCTATCAGAAGGGGAGGGACAGAATGGGAATTTGGGATTGACATGTACACACTGCTATTTCTAAAAGAGGTAACCAACAAGAACCTACTGCTTAGCACAGGGAACTTGGCTCAATATTCTATAATAACCTAAATGGGAAAAGAATTTCAAAAATAATAGGTGCATGTGTATACATAACTGAATCACTTTGCTGTACACCTGAAACTAATACAACATTGTTAATCAATTAGAGTCAAATATAAAATAAAATTAAAAAAATGAGCTCTGATTATAAAGCCCTTAGCAGACCGCAAGGCTATAGCGAGTGTTTAGCAAATATTAAGTTTCTGTTAATGTTGATGGGTCTCCCACAGCCTTGTGTTGTGGATGTAGTTATTTTCCGCATGTTCTGTGTGAGGAGGCCGAGGTGCAGAGAGGCTTGGTAACTTGACCAGGAGCTCAGGGCTGGAGAGTGTTGTTGCTGGGCAGAAAGCAAGCTTTCCTTTTGTGGAAAGAAGGCTGAATAGTTTACAAGGTCCCATTAGGCAGTGTCCTTCTCAGAGAACATTTCTGTACACATCTCCCAGGGCAGATGTACAAGAGTTTCTCTAGGGTGTGTACACAGGGGTGAGACATGGGTCACAGACAGGATGACAGTGTATTGTTCAAACCAGGACACTTTTGAGAGGGAAAGGGGCTGCTAATAACAGTTATTGGGCTAACAGATGTTTTCCCAGGACAATCCTAATTTTGAAATGTCCACCCATTTTTAGCAAAATCTTTAATGAAAAATACAAAGATTTAGAAAAAAAATTAACCCATGTATGCTTCTCCCCTCAGCCACTTCGGACACACTTTGTGGTTTTTTGGTATTTTTGTCCGATATTTAGTTATAACAGAAGTTTGTTTAGGTTTACCTGTGTGTTTTTCCATTTTACTGTTCACCATCCCTTCTTGCAGCATAGTCGTGCCTTTTGTTACCTTCCACTTATTCCCTAATAAAGGCCTTTAAGGTGTTTCTGAGTGAAGACGCTCCTTTAGATTTGTTGGTAGCAAGCCTCTTTTTAAAATTTTATTTCTGCTTATAAAATTATATGGACCTGATTCTTAGTTCAAACTATGTTATTGAAAAGCAGTTTTGTTGGGAACAAATTTTAGGTTAACAGCTATTTTCTCTCTGCCCTGAAATGCTGTTGTTTCATTTGGTCTTCTGGTTTCCTTCGTCGCAGTTGCAAAGTCTGCTATCTGTTTGTTTCTTTGCAGGTGGCCTATCTTTTCTCTCTAGCTATTTTTAACATTGTTCCTTTGTCTTTGATGTTGCGCAGTTTCAATATAATATATTTAGATCTATCTATATTCTTTTCTATTCTTTTTGGGTTGACACTTCCTTTATGGATGCATATCTTTCATCAGTTTGGGAAATTTCTCAGCCATTTTCTTTAAAAAATATTCCCCTTTCCATTTTCTGCATTCTTTTTTTTTCCCCCCTGGGATTTTGATTAAGTTGGATTTAGAATTTTTAACTATAGCCTTTACAGATCTTAGCCTCTCTTTCATGCTTTAAATGTCCTGCTTTTTGTGATACACCAGTGCTGTCTCCCAGTTCACTGATCTCTCTTCTGTTGTGTCTCATCTATTGTTTAACATCTGTTGTGTTTCTGATTTCAACAATTTTATTCCTAAAAGTTGTATTGGGTTATATCTCAGACCACCTTGGTTGTTTTGATGATCTTTTATTGCATGTTTATTTTTATGATTCTAATTTTAATTTTCTTAAACAATTAACAAATAGTTATTTCATATTATATCTATCTAATAATTCCAATTTTTGAGTTATTTGCTATCTAAGTTTATTTCTGGTGTTCCTTTCTTCTGGTCCCCGCTGACATACCCTAACTTGTTTTAATTTCTGCTATAAAGGAAAATGTGGGGTGGAATGGAGTGGGGAAGGGAAGTATGTGTGATTTATAAATAAAAATGGATGTTGAGAGATAAAGCAAAATGCCCCTTCAATTTACCAACCCCCGAACATCAACCCTCATTTTAAATCATGGGACTTAATTCCTTATGTGTTTGGTGGTCTTCTATTGTGGAGCCACATTTGCAAGCTCTTAATTGGTAGGAAATAGATGGGAAAACAGTGAAAACAGTGTGAGACTTTATTTTTGGGGCTCCAAAATCACTGCAGATGGTGACTGCAGCCATGAAATTAAAAGACGCTTACTCCTTGGAAGAAAAGTTATGACCAACCTAGATAGCATATTGAAAAGCAGAGACATTACTTTGCCAATGAAGGTCCATCTAGTCAAGGCTATGGTTTTTCCTGTGGTCATGTATGGATGTGAGTTGGACTATGAAGAAAGCTGAGTGCCGAAGAATTGATGCTTTTGAACTGTGGTGTTGGAGAAGACTCTTGAGAGTCCCTTGGACTGCAAGGAGATCGAACCAGTCCATTCTGAAGGAGATCAGCCCTGGGATTTCTTTGGAAGGACTGATGTTGAAGCTGAAACTCCAGTACTTTGGCCACCTCATGCGAAGAGTTGACTCATTGGAAAAGACTCTGATGCTGAGAGGGATTCGGGGCAGGAGGAAGAGGGGACGACAGAGGATGAGATGGCTGGATGGCATCACTGACTCGACGGACGTGAGTTTGAGTAAACTCCAGGAGTTGGTGATGGACAGGGAGGGCTGGCGTGCTGCAGTCCATGGGGTGGCAAAGAGTCGGACACGACTGAGCGACTGAACTGAACTGAACCAAACTGAGCTGGTAGCAGATACATTGCTCGGGAAAGGCTCTGTGTTAGTTTTCTTTCTTGTTACTAAAAAAGGGCTACACAGGTGGGGTCAGTTTAGCCTCTGTTGAGGTCTCTAAATGAATATGATCGTACGTTTCATTCCTCCCCCCGATGGCAGCCCAGGGCACAGTATGTCAGTTGCAGAGCTGGTGCTGGGCTTGTGCTCAGAGTGGTGCCTTCTTATGTTCTTGCTGCAGGTTATATTTAGCTCAGGGTTTTTGTTTTTGTTTTGTTTTTGCAGGATGGGTGATAGGCAGGGAAGGGAGATCCCTGCACATTGAACTTACCTAACTCTATCAATGAAACAAACGCAGGAGGACAGTCCAAATCCATACATTTCTCATGGATGGAGAGCTGACGTCTGTAAAAAGGGCATGACGATGCTGATTCTTTCATGAGACTGTTTGGAAGACAAAGTAACTTAACTGAAAGAACTTTTGCTTTCAAAAGCTGTCTATCCATCACCTATTCTGCTCACCCCATTCCTGCTGTTTTAAGGTCCCCCCTTTTCCTCACATTTCTGAAGAGCCACATCCCAGGAGGCCTCATATTCTGGAGTTTTCTGGACCTTGCCCCAGACAACCGCTCCTCTTTTCTCAGCATCCTTCAGCTCTCCACAGCTCTTGGCTTTGTGACTCTGGACTGTCTCTGACTTTGCTTCTTTCAGTCCCTTTGCCTTCAGTGTGTTAAATAGCGTTTCTTTTATTGGTGCTTAGACATCAACTCTCCCAGCTGCTGTCTTGATCAGTCTCTCCAGTTCCATCATCTCTTATTATTTTGGCCACAAACTCCTTGCACCAACCTTACCCTGGGGATCCAGTGCTCACTCCACTCTCTCTGTCAAAGCACAGTCCAACCAATTCCAGGGGAGGGGGGAGTGTATACAAGAAGAATAGAAGTTGAAAATGTTAGCATCACTTTTATGATTAATTCCTATTTGGAAATCACACTGCAGTTTGAGGGTTGGGAAGTTAGAAAGGCCTTTATATTTCAGCATCCATTTTTATTTATAAATAACACATTCCTCCCTTCCCCCACTTCGTTCTGCCCCCTAGTCTCATTCATAGCAGAAATAATTAAAATGGGTTAGAGTAAGTTAGTGGGGGCCAGAAGAAAGGGCTCAAATTTTAGAGCCTGATAAACCTGCATTTAGGAACAAAAAGATTTCTAAATCCTGGGTAAGCAAAAGGTCTTAAAAACCTGTCAGCAGCAGAAACAAAAAAGTACATCTTAGTGACTTTCAGACAGGCGTGACTTCTTAGATAAAGCACAACAAACAAAAGGGAGAAATAAACAAACTGGCCTATGGCAATTAAGACCGTTTGTGCTGAAAATGAAGCCAGCAAGAAGTGAAAAGGCAGCTCATAGAATGGGGAAAGACGTTTGCAAATCATCTCTCTGAGAAGGGACTTGTATCCAGAATATATGAAAAGCTCTTACAATCAATAGTAAAAAGATAGATAACCCATTTTTTTTTTAAAATGGGCAAGGGATCTCAAGAGACATTTCTCCAAAGAAGATACATAAATAGCCAAGAAACACATGGGAAGATACTAAAACTCATTAGTCACTAAAGAAATACAGATCAAAATGACAATAAAATACCACTTTGTACTCCCTAGATGGTTACAGCCCTAGAGACACACACTGCTAAGATGGGGGTGAGGAGAGATTGCAGCCCTCAGACGTTTCTGGTGTAGCCGCTTTGGAGAGTAGCTTGACAGTTCCTTAAAAAGTTAAATGTCAAGTTTACATGCTCATGCTGAAGCTGAAACTCCAGTACTTTTGGCCACCTGATGCAAACAGCTGACTCGTTGGAAAAGACCCTGACCCTGGGGAAGGAGAAGAAGAGGGCAACAGAGGATGAGATGGCTGGATGGCATCACCAACTCGATGGACATGAGTTTGAGCAAACTCTGGGAGACAGCGAAGGACAAGGAAGCCTGGCGTGCTGCGGTTCACATGCTCACGGAGTCAGACTCAACCTAGTGACTGAACAGTAACAACAGGGTTACATCTTGACCCTTTAATTTCACTCTTAGGTTTATATTCAAAAAAAATTAAAACATACATCTTCATGAAAACGAACACAAACGTTCATAGCAACACTATTTCTAATGGACAAAAAGTAGAGATGGTGCATATATTCATCAGCTGATAAAGGGATAAACAGAATTTGGTTCATCCAAACAATGGAATCTGATTTGGCAATTAAAGGGAACGAAATGCTGATGTATACTGTAACACGGATGAACCTTGAAAACAGGATGTTCGGTGAAAGAAGCCATCACAAAAGACCACGTGTTGTATGATTCCATCGACATGAAATATCCAGGACGGGCAAATCCATGGAGACATGAAGCAGGCCGGTGTAGGGCTGGGGGCGGGGGGAGGTCAGGGGTGGGTTATAGAGTGACTGAAGTGGGTGTGGAGTTTCTTCTGGGCTGATGAAAATGTTCTAAACTTAAACTGTGATAATGGTTACACAGTTCTATACTCAAAACAACTGAATTGAGTGAATTATAAGATATCATCATATCTTGATAAGGCTGCTAAAAAAAAAACAAACTGTCAGAACATTCTCTCTTCTGTCTTAGGATCTGATTAAATAGTGTGAGCAAAATGTTCAATTAGAGAATTCCCTGGTGGGACAGTGGTTAGGACTCTGTGCGTCTACTGCAAGGAGTATGGGTTTTATCCCTGGTCAGGGAACTAAGCTCTTCTAAACTGCATGGTGGGGCCAAACAAAAAAATTAGGGCTGCCAAATTTAGCAAACAAAAATATAAGAAGCCCAGTTAAATTTGAATTTCCAAGACAAGGAATAATTTTCAAGTGAAGTATGTCCCAAGTATTGCATGAGACAAACTTAGAATGAAAATTTATTTGCTTATTTGAAATTCCAATAACTGGCCAGCTGTGTTTTATCTAGTTACCCTAATTTACCATAGCCTTTTCGTACAGAGCTTTACCCTTTTGAAACCCATCATCTCTCCATATGCAGCCCACAACCCCATGTTTTCCATTTCACAAAATGTTAACCGAGAAGTAGACTCCTCCAGGTGACCCACTGGTAGTTCCAGGATCTGAACGCAGCTCTGCCTGACTCCCAACACCAGGGTCCTCTGCTCGAGAGGTCAGCACGTGGCTGATGGTGAGAGCCCCGTATCTTCCCTTGTTTCTGTAGGAGAAGCGGAGAAGGAAAGCTTCAGTCCTCATAAAGTTCCCTGCAGGGGCTCCGAGGCCTGGCTGTTGAGGGTGCCGGCCAAACAGAACAGTGAGTTCCCATTAGAATGTTCTTTTCTGGGAAGAGAGAACAGGATAATAGGTACCTTACTTGCTTCCTGTAAAATGAGTGACAGAGAGTCACTGGAGATTCAAGCAATTTAGAACGAGTTAAGCCAATACCTGTGTTCCCTAGAGATCAATTTTTATTTTGAGGAGAGGAGAGACAGGATAAGCAAGATGTAAAATAAAATTTGGCATTTCTTCTCCCACCTCAATAAGCCCGGGGGCTTTGGTCTCTGTGAGCATGAGGAGAGATGTGAGGATATGCTTCTGAAATCAAGGTTTGTGATTTAGGATCAAACGCTATCTTGGCACTGAATTCCTCTGCTGTTCTGGGAGAGAAAGTGGATGCATAAAGGATATTGTAAAGATGTATCACATTTCTGAGCAGGGTACACAGTCAAAAATGAAACTGGCCATTTGGGGGGCTGAAATCATGCTTTTCTCCATCCTGATGGTCATCATAACACATTATTCTTGCCGGCATGGTTGGGCCAGTGGGGCATGCCTCCTGTAACGCAATAGTCTCACTCTGGTGTTTTCTATGATATAGACACAAATAGTGGTCATTGAACGAGCATCAGACTGCATCTGATTTAGCCAGAGACCATCCTGGAATATATACTCCTGGGCCCCGTTCCTGAAGATTCTGATTCATCAGGACTGGCTTGGGGTCCAGGAGTTTAAGATTCTTAACAAGCTATGTTGGAAACCCCTGGTAGAGGAGAAATATCAAGATACTCTATCTCCTAATTTAAACGTTTGCGTTGGACAGGGTTTGGATGCAAGTGGTCTTCGTTTTCTGTAAATAGATCCTGTTTTTGACCGTGGATCTGTTCATGATAAGGAAATTTTTTGAAGTGCCAAATCATGCTACCAATACTCAGGACAGATAACTTTAAAGAAGTCTTGTGGCAAAATTTTTGTACAGCATTTGTCATCTAAAGACTTGCCCCTAAAGGCAAATGTGATGGAGTGGAGAGAGCCATGCCTGGGAGCATAGATGGTGGGGTTTGAATTGCAGCCTACAGCTGGAGAAACTCAGGACCTTTGCTTAACTATCTAGGCCTCAGGCTTGGGGGGCTGGGGGTGGCAGAGAAGGTATGGAGTAAGGGTTGGGGGTGGAGGGAGCCAGCGAAGGAGTAAGGGATATGGTGAATGCTGACCTCAAAGGCTCCATCCATCTTCTTCATTCTTTTATCTTTCAGGATTTGTTGCTGTTGTTGTTTAGTCGCTGGGTCTTGTGCAGCTCTTTGCAATCCCATGGACTGCAACCTGCCAGGCTCCTCTGTCCGTGGCATTTCCCCGGCAAGGAGGCTGGTGCGGATGCCATGCCCTCCTCCATGGGATCTTCCTGATCCGGGGGTCGAACCTGTAGCTCCTGCATTGCAGGTGGATTCTTTACCATTGAGCCACTAGGGAAGCCCCTTTTTCCTTATTATAGTTATGTAATTTTTATTGCTTTCATTTTCATTAAGTAGTCTATTACTGTACTTTGGAGCCACACAGTCACCCTCACTTCCCACTTCAGTCTTCCCACTTCAACCCCACTTCCCACTTCCCAATCTATATCAGTGATTAGGCATCTTGGTGGACTCCGGCTGCTCCCAGCTGCTGGCTGAAAGGGCTGGGTCTCCTCCCTGTCCACCTCTATCTTTTGCTGCAGATGCACGTCCTTTTCATGGATATTTTTTCATGAACTTCTCCAGATAATTGGTTTTATTGAATGGTTCTCAAGAGAGTTCCCCTTCTCTGTCATTCTTGGGAATGCGTCTGAAAACGCTGGAAAAATATTCTTACCCCAAAGTTACACTGAGATCTTTAATTAACACGAAATGAGAAGTTCATATGCCAGACCTTAAGTGGGTATGTGGTATTTAAGCCTCTAGAATTTCAGGGTGACCTTAGTCTACAAAATAGATTCTCTTGCCTGTAGCCATTGATTTTTAAATTTTTTTTCCCTTCTGAACAGACATTTGCTCCTCTCCTTCATCTCCAATGGCACAGGATTTCAGTGCCCATGTGGGGTTTGGGAGGTGGTCACAGATGCCCGTTCAGATTGATCTCAGTTCACCAGCCCTTCCTTCGTGCTGCCTGTCCAGACCTCTGTCCAGCAGCGTGGGCTGCCCTCCACAGCATCTCCTGGTACTTTGGACTATTCTTTAGCTGAGGCCCCCACGTGATGACCCAATTCTCAAATGTCACCAGAGGGAGGACAAATGTCCCTTTCTCCCCTTGTTTTCCAATTTCTGGCTAGTCGGAGTCATGGGCTGGGTCCACAGGTCTTTCTTATTGGATTATACCCATGGGTTTTAGCCTTGTTAGACATACAAGCCTGAAGAGTTCTGGCGTCCCCAGGAATGGATCAACAGCATGTTCAGGAAAAACATTAAGCTTGGATAAAAAGCACATCTTAAAAAGTAGTTCTGTCTGATCTCTGATTATTATTGTTGTCGTTGTAACACATAGTGATGTACTTACCGACTGCCTCTGAACACCTCCCTGGTCTGGGTGTCAACTGGACCACAGCCAAGGTCAGAAGTAGGGTGGGGCAGAGATGCAGGGAGCTGGGAATTAATCTCAATGTCATTCCAGACACTTGTGATACAGTTGGAATTTGATGATCCATGTTCTTGGGACCACATCTGATCCTGAATTTCCAACTCAGTGTAAAGACTCTGCCTGCGATGCAGGAGGCACAGGTTCGATCCCTGAGTCAGGAAGGCCCCCTGGAGAAGGAAACGGCAGCCCACTCTAGTATTCTTGCCTGGAAAATCCCATGTACTGAGGAGCCTGGCAGGCTACAGTCCATGGGGTTGCAAAGAGTCGGACGTGACTGAGCGACTAACCAACAATTGTAGTCATAAAATGCATTCTGTTTGCTCAGAAACAAACACACTTTAGCCAGCATTGGATCCAAAGTCGAGGTTGTAACAATGAAAATCACTGCAATGCTTTCTGCTGAAAGGAAAATGGCCAACTGTGATGGTGAGGCTGCCCTCTGCTCCTGACTTCACCATCGAGCAGAAGCCAAAACAGAGTTTAAAGGGTGCGGCCAAGTGGCCGGATTTCAATCCATTTCAAAGGTCCATGAAAGAACGCAGCTGTCCTTAAGATTTTACCCACGGACCTAGAAAAAGGGTGCCAATTACAGAGGCAATGCGTTTAGCTACCAGTCTAGCAACCTCTTTGCGAATGTGGCTCATGGCTAAGGAGACACCAGTAGCACCCAGATGTTAGGACATTTGCTCACAGGATAAGTGGACAAGAGGCATCTTCAGAGTCATCCAGGTGCTTCCAAACTGCACCTACTTATCTACTGCTGCTACGTGCCTTAGCCTACAGACAAAATCAGTTGTCTTAGATTAGGTTGGGTTCTCAACTCACTGCCAGGGGGCCGTGGGATGTGGGAATGATCTTTCCACATCAGGTGCACGAACAGATATGTGTGAATTCTCTCTCCCCACAAAACAATCACAGCCATAAATATTTAGGTACAGTGGCTTACTGTACTTTAGTTTATGCCATTTCAACTCTGTGCCTTTTAGAGGGAGAGCGAGAGCAAGAGCACGTCCCTGCCTCCTTCCTGAGCGGAGGTTTGCCATGCAGAGGGTGACTGACGTTTCCTCTTGATCCCTGTTCTTATGTGCTGCACTTTCTACCTCTCCCGTGGGGGCATCTCACCATGCTGAGTGTGATTCTACAATTTAAAGACATTCATGTAACATTGCTCCTAAATGCAAGCCAGCTCAGTATCCAACTTAGCTGGAGAAACTTATTATTCAGCTTAGTCAAAGAAAGGGATTTCTTCCAGCCTTGGAGGAAAACCTAGCAAGGCTAGACTTTGGGAGACAGGACAGTGGCATCCGACAGGTGAATCCCCAGTGGATATTCCAAGGGCATCTTTGGTTCCAGGGGATCTCAGCCTCACACAGCCTTTTATAACCTGACCCTGGATAAATTCATCTCTGGTGAAGTTTTTTTGTTTTTTGTTTTTTGCTTTGTTTTTTTTTTTTTTTTTTTTTTTTTGCTTTTCACAAGCTGTACTCTCAGAGTAAAGGTTGGATATCTCCTTTCAGACTCCAAACACACTCTCAGAGTAGGTAAAGTAGACACTATAGCTCCTATTTATCAGATACAGAAATGGTGTTCGGATTTACCTGCTCAGCGGCACACAGATCACAGTTCACAGCTGGGCTCAGTCCCAGCTCTGCAAGTTCTTAATCCTTCACTCTCTCTACCTTAGGATATTCCTCTCAGATGCTGAGTCTTAGGTTCTTCTGTGGGCCAAGAGGAAAGAGATCATTTTCAAAGCCAATTAGCTTGCTCCTTTTTCTATGCTCTGTATATCTCACTCTTACCTCTGAACGGACTAATGCTAGTACTAATCATAATATCTTTATTTTGGACACTTATGGTCCAGGTGATGGGCTGGGCATGTCACATACTTTATCTCATTTGATTTTCAGATAAACGTTTTGGTGAGCTACTATTAATGTGTCTACTTTACAGATGAGGAAACTGAGGCTTGGAGAAGTCTGTGGTCCACAGGCACTGTGGCAGGGACAGTCACTAGGTATGTTTATTTCTAGCGCTGCAGGAAAAAGTACCCCAAACTGGGTGGTTCAAGCAACATAAATGTATTCCCTCACAGTTCTGAAGACTAGAAGTCTGCTATCAAGCTGTTGGTAGGACCATGCTCTCTCTGAAGGCTCTAGGAAGATCTTTCCTTGCTATTCCCAGCCCGCCATAGTTATCAGCAATTCTTGGTGGCCCATGACTTGTGGCAGAACAACCTCAGGCTCGCCTCTGCCATCGTGTGACTGACTCTGCTCTGTCTCTTTGCCTTTTTGTATAAGGGCACCCATCACACTGGATTAAGGGCCCATCTTACTCCAGGTTGATGTCATTTTCATAGACCTAAGTATACCTGCAAGTATCCAGTTTTCAAGTGAAACCACTTCTGAAATTTCGAAAGGATATGAATTTTAGGAGGACACTGTTTAACCCAGGGCACTCTCCAATCTGGTTTCTCTTCCCAGACACATATTAAAACCATACCTCCTGGCTTCCCTTGCAGTTAGGTTGGGGCCATATCCCTGGGTTCTGGCCAATAGCATGTGGCCAGGAAGGTCCTCGTCACTTCCAGGCTTGGTCATAAAACACCTGAGCCATCCTCCACGCTCTCCCTTCACTTAGCCTTCAGTGTATCCATGAGTGACCGAGGAGGCCCTGGAAGATGGTGCCATATGCATATGTTAAATTGTAGGCTTAAGTTTTGACATATGTGCACACCTGTCAATCCATCAGGTCAGTTCAGTTCAGTTCAGTCGCTCAGTCGTGTCCGACTCTTTGCGACCCCATGAATCGCAACACGCCAGGCCTCCCTGTCCATCACCAACTCCCAGACTTCACTCAAACTCACGTCCATCGAGTTGGTGATGCCATCCAGCCATCTCATCCTCTGTCATCCCCTTCTCCTCCTGCCCCCGACCCCTCGCTGCCAACGAAATAATGAACATTCCCCTCCTCTTCTCCCAGCAACCCCAGCAATCATCTGTCTGCTTCCTGTCATTACAGATTAGCTTGCATTTTTAGAATTTTATTAAAAGGGAATCACGCAGCATGTACTCTTTTCTGTTTGGTTCCTCTCATAATTATTTTGAGATCCATCCTATAGAGCATGCCAGTAGCCTTTTGTGTGTGATATTGCACTGCATGGGTACATCATACACCATGCATCATTCATTCACCTGCTGCTGGACATTTGGCTGGTACCCAGTTTGAGGCTATTACAAACAAAGCCGCTATGAACATTCATAAACAGTTTTTTGTATGAAGGCGTGCTTTTTTCCCTCGGGTAGTTTTATCATCTGAACTTTCACTTCTCTCATAACCAGCCATCTTTTCTTTTTAAAATGTGCTGCATTCTCACGGCTTCTGCACAGACTGGGTAGGATGGGGTTAAGACTGTTGTACACCCCAATTTGAGATGACTGTTGTCAGTGGGTCCTGGAGTAAGCCAGGCTTTAACTTGGCCTCTGATGTTGATGTGAGTATATAGAATAAAATAGCCAGATTAGTAAAAACAATTGTCTGGGGACCATCGCTTATGAAAAACAATTTGAAGGAGGAAGGAAAACTCTTCTTCCTTTATCTTGTCTTAATCATGTCTTTTCTCTGCCATGAGATTAGCGCATGATGTGGTACCTAGGAGCTATCTATAGGCTAAATGCATTTTTTTTAGGACGGTTATTTTCTGTTCCCAAAGTAAATGACACAAAACCAACATGAATATGAGCTAGGACAGGCGTTATTAATGGTGTTTACTTTTCATTAAGAGGCCAGAATAAGTCCCTAATTGCTAGCAGATTCTAGGAAATGCCTTATTTGTAAACAGTGGTTCACACCAAAAAAGTCATTAACAGTGTAAACAGGCGATTTAGAGTGAGCAGTTGCAATTATAAAATGTATTTAATGGTTTAAGGAATATTGGTGATATTTTGCAAAGGCTGGTGTCTCTACAACATTTGAATAGCTGGGCTGGGCCCACCAGACCCCACCCTCCTAGGTCCCCAGGACTGTTCAGTGGGTTTTATCACATTCTTTAAAAATGGTAACTTTCTGATTATAAAATTAGCTCATCCTCTATTATAGAAAACTTGTCAAATAAAGGAAAGAAGAGCAAAGTAGAAATTTCCCATAACCTTATTTTTTAGAGATAATTGCTATTTTAGTAGAGTTCTTTCTTTTTATTCAAATAGTTTATGGCTCGATATGACCCTTGTGACCTGGCACAGAGTAGCCATTTAGTTCCATGTAGTGAAACTAAATGGCTGTCAGCTTGTTCAGTCACTCAGCTGTGTCGATCTCTTTTGCGACCCCATGGACTGTAGCCCGCCAGGCTCCTCTCTGTCCATGGGATTTTCCAGGCAAGAACACTGGAGTGGGTTCCCATTTCCTTCCTCAGGAGGATCTTTCCAACCCAGGCCTCAAACCCATGTCTCCTGCATTGGCAGGCGGATGCCATACCACTGAGCCACCAGGGAAGCCCCTTAGTCAAATCAGCTTAATGAAATAGAATACACTTGGGTAGTTGCTATTTAGTAATAAGTCAGCTAGATTCACTCATACAAGTTATTTATTTATGAGAGGGATTCAAAACCCTAGTACATTTGGCTGAATTCCACCTTCTTATCCCTTCTCTCCTACCTCTCTTTACTCTGCTTCTGCTTCCCCTCTCAGGCTAAACCACATGCCTACCCAACCAGTGACTGACTAACTCAATGGTCAGATCTCTTAACACAAACCCATGACCCCAGCTCATTGGATTGATGAGAATGATGATGTCTCATTTAACGACTCCACTACGGAGGAAGCAAATATATGGAAGCCTTTATCAGGAGGTGATTAGCATGCCCATGCTCCAGAGAAACAACCCTATCTTGATCCTAGTCTTCTTGGAGAAGCTCAGTTGGTTATTCATTCAAGCAGTTCAGTTCAGTTCTGTCTCTCAGTCATGTCCGACTCTTTGTGACCCCATGAGCTGCAGCATGCCAGGCTTCCCTGTCCATGACCAACTCCAGAGTTTACTCAAACTCATGTCCATTGAGTCAGTGATGCTATCCAGCCATCTCATCCTCTGTCGTCCCCTTCTCCTCCTGCCCTCAGTCAAGTAGTAACTCCTGCTAATGAATTCACCACCCTAGGACTCACTTTCGATTCGCATGGCAAATTCCACTCCTTGCTGTGTGCGGCTCCTGACTCTTCTGCTCAGAGGGTGGGACTGAGCCAGTTGCTAGCAGGCTGACACTTCCCCAGCCATGGCTGTCCTTGCCATCACATCACCGAGAACTGATTTAGACCTTGCATTCACCATGGAAACAGGATCACACACCACCTCTGTATTTCCATTATCTTTTGTTGGTTTTCTAAAAGTAGTTATTTTCCATGCCATTATTTTCTCAGCTTACCAATTACACTTTAGAATTTTTGTCTGCGGTTTGCTTCTCTAGACTTTGGAAAATAAATTTATGAAAAAATGGTATGAATTCCAAATTGTAGGAAATGGAAATTGGCTTGGGCACTCACTGATTTTAAAATGTGAAGTCTAAGTGAGTTTTTTTGAGACAGTGTGTAGAAAAAAGTTAATTAAAACCATATTGTATCTTTTTATGTACCCAAATCAGTTCCGGTCCAGAATATAATTTGGCTTCTAATCCAATGGTATGAGTCAGGAGAGGCTGGATAATGTTCAATAACAAATGACCCCAAGTCTTAGTGGCTTTAACACCACACGGGTTCATTTCTCTCTCTGTCCATTATGGGTCATCAAAAGGTTCTGTTCCATGTAGTCACTCAGGGATCCAAGTTAACCAAGGTGCCCTCACCAGGAATGTGTGGTTGCCATAGCAGCAGGGACAGACAGACGATTGCCTACTGGCTCTTCTAGGCTTCAGCCCAAAAGTGGCTCATTTGGCTAGAACTGGTCACCCAACTCTTCCCAACTGCAAGGGTAGCTGGGAATTCTGGAGAAGCTGATGGAATATTGGTTGAGAAGTACAGCTTCTGCCAAGGCTGATGCCAGCAGTTAATTCTTAGGTCCATTTCTTTTTAAAGAGAGTTGATAATTCACTTTTTCTTCTTTGCGTCCTCAATGTAGCCTAGGGTATCAGAATATCTATATCAAATCTCCATTCAGAGTTTGAGCTCCATGAGGACAGAACTGTGACTTCTCTTTGTATCCTAGTGTCTAGTGGACTGCGAGCCACATAATAGGTATATGAACAATGGTTATTGATCGAGCATGTAAATAACCTCCTACTTTGGCATTCCAATCCCTTATGATGAAAAGGATTTTTTTTTTTTTTGGTATTAGTTCTAGAAGTTCTTGTAGTTCTTTCGTAGACTTTGGCCACCTAATGTAAAGAGCTGACTCATTGGAAAAGACCCTGATGCTGGGAAGGACTGAAGGCAAAGGAGAAGGGGGCGGCCAAGGATGAGATGGTTAGAGAGCATCACTAACTCAATGGACATGAATCTGAGCAAACTCCAGCAGACAGTGAAGGACAGGGAAGCCTGGTGTGCTACAGTCCATGGGGTCACAGAGAGCTGGACTGAACTCAGTGACTGAACAGCAGCAATGACATCAAAGTAAATAGGATCACTCACACTGTCGGAAATGATGCCATGATATGGTCAGAAATGATCATTACAGGATGTACAGTGTCAGAGGAGGAAGAATCCTTTTGTCTCGAGCATCTGACGCCTCGTTTGACAATAGGGCACTGAACCTGGGACACTTGTCAGCTGCAGGCCAGTGAGGCTCTCTGTGGGGTTTTCTTGGAAGGCATAGTCCTAGGTGGGGCCGAGTCTCTGTTTCCACCGGGAAAACGTTAGTGGAGACTGTAACCTCAGCTTTGTCATATGTCCCCCTGCCCCCAATTGTTCTCTTTCATGTCAGGACTGAGGCAGCTTTCTCATTGCTCAAATTCCAGAATTTGACCCTGTTCTCAGCCTTCTTGGGATTTAACACTCACTTCCTGAGGCAGCAAAGTGTAGTGGGAAGGACTTGGACTGCAAATGAGGCAGTTTGAATTCTGACTTCTCTGAAATAATTTCTGCACAGCCTTGTGGCAGTTATGTAAGCCCTGGGCCTCAGTGTTTCCACATAAGAAGTGGGGGTGATGGGACCTGTCTCGTGGGGTTGTCTTGATGACCGTATGAGACAAAGTCTGTAGAAGGCCCAACAAGTGGATAAAAGATGTCACATCTCTTGACATGAGCCATTGACCCAAGCTCATCAGGATGGAGGGAGTAGGGGGCTCAGCCCTCTCATTGCTCAACCACCCAAGGAAGCAAAGACCAAAGTTTCCTCCTCCTCCTGAGATGAGAACAGATGTGGAGAGCTCAGCACAGAGTGGGTGCTCAGTTCACAGATACTGATAATAATGATAGAAACTTGCTTCGTATCTTTCTCTAGCAGCTTCCTGTTTCTAGTCCACAGGCCCTCAATAAAGGAGGGGTGACTTTGCCCAGAGTGCTCTATTGACATCATTACATGCCAGCTGTCTTCTCATGGTGCTAGGGATGGGATCTTCCATTTAAAACACCAGAGAGCAAACTTCCTTCCCTCAGACACATTTTCCGCACTCTCAGGTGAGGGAGGGAGAGAGCAAGTTAAGTCTACCAGCCATGTGGATGCACCCAAACAAATATCACACACCTTGTCTGGGTTGCTGGTCAGATGTAAGCTGGAAATGGTTTGGAAATTTAATTGTCTGCAGGCCATGTGTTGAGAATGATTAGGTAATCAGGGTTGAGTAGTACTGGTAGCTTGGTTTATTATCTAAGTATATTTAATGGTCTTTACTGGGTACAAAATGTACCTCAAGGCATTTGAGACCCAGTAGGAGTCACACACCGAAGAGGCTGTGTATCAGTGGGAGGCCAGGACTGGGGGGCTCCTGGGGGCCGGGCATCTGCGGCAACCCCACACTCAGGCTGCTCTCAGAGCACGTCAGTTTCCCAGCAAATGGTGAAGACTCTGTTCTACCTGATCTTTAACAAGCCACCAGTTCAGTCGCTCAGTCATGTCCGACTCTTTGCAACCCCATGGACTGCAGCACGCCAGGCCTCCCTGTCCATCACCAACTCCTGGAGTTTACTGAAACTCATGTCCATTGAGCTGGTGATGCCATCCAACCATCTCACCTTCTGTCACCCCCTTCTCCTCCGGCCTTCAATTTTTCCCAGCATCAGGGTCTTTTCAAATGAGTTGGTTCTTTGCATCAGGTGGCCAAAGTATTAGAGTTTCAGCTTCAGCAACAGTCCTTCCTATAAGCATTCAGGACTGATTTCCTTTAGGAAAGACTGGTTGGATCTCCTTGCCATCCAAGGGACTCTCCAGAGTCTTCTCCAACACCACAGTTCAAGAGCATCAATTCTTCAGGGCTCAGCTTTCTTTATAATCCAACTCTCACATCCATACATGACCACTGGAAAACCCATATCCTTGACTAGACAAGCCATGGAACCAGGTGTTCCCTGAATAATGAGTTCTTTGTCTATAGGACGCTGAGCAGGGCACAGAAGGATAGCCACAGGAGAGCTAGGAGAAGAGACGGGAGGGCGAGACTGAGGCCCAGATGCTGCGTGACGTGCTCTTTCTCTCTTGTCTCGCTGGACACACACTATAAGGGAGAGGGCAGTAAACCCATTTTACAGTTAAGGAGACTGAGGCTTTAAGAGATTAAGTAGCACATTGCTGTAATTGCCACCCCTAGTGACAGTCATACTGGACAACACAGACCCAGATCAGGGGTCTTCAAACTAGAGCTCAGAGGCCAAATCTAGCCCACTGTTTGTTTTGCTCACAAGATAAGAATAGTGGTTTTTTTTTTTTTTAATGTTTTATAATGGTTGTATGAGTACCTGATTTTCCCTTCATGCTCAGAAAGCCTTAAGTATTTATTATCTAGCCCTTTAAGAAAACGTTTGCCATGCCCTGACGGAGATAAAGGTGTAGTGGACACTGGGGTGTGCTGCCCAGAGCCCTCCCTTCCAGCCCAGGCCGTTATTCCCCAGCTGCTGAGGGTGTTGGCTGCCAACAGCTCATTGCCGAAGCCGAGAAACATGCTTGGGTTGTGAGTCCCAAGGTTTTGCCTTCCAGTAACTGACTGATCGATGAGTGGGTGCAAAGGGCCAATTCTCTAAGCTCAACTTCTGACAGCTCTGCTCCACAGGCAGAGTAGAGGGCCATCTACTCTGCAGGGTCATCCCGGCCCCACAGCTGTCCCAGGGCTGGCTGAGACCTGGGTTGTGTTGAGACAATCCCTGGCTTCCTGTCAGTGCCGGCTGCTCTGCCCAGGCATCTCCTGCCCACAAAGCTCTCCTCAGCATCACATTTCCCAGGAGATCATCCCAGGTCTTCTTCCCTACTGGGTGAACACCAGGGAGCTGGGTGGGCATTGGAGGCCATCCTGGCTGAGTGGAGCGTGGCCATGAGGGAGCCTCAGGGGTCCTCCCAGAGATGCAGGTGGAGCCAGGTGACTTGTCAGAGGCTCTGTGTGCTCCAGAGCCCCCCACACCGCCCCTTCCAGTGGATCCAGGTCAGGCTCGCCTCCACCAGTCAGTCCTAAAGTCTGGCCACATGGCATCTCCTGCACACCTCTGAAGGCCTCGTCTTGTCTTCTGACTTTTGTACATCACGATCCCCTGGGATACCTTCTCCACTCTATTCACCTACTCTGGAAAACAGTCATACAGCCTGTGACCTTCTATGACTGGCTCCTTCAATTTAACATGACATTTTCAAGGTTCGTCTATGGTATAGCATGTGTCAAGGCTTCATTCCTTTGAACAGTCAAATAATATTCCATTTGGATGGATCTGCCACATTTTCTTTATTTATTTATCGATTGATAGATATATGGGCTGTTTTCACCTTTTGACCTTTTGACTATTGCGAATCAGGATGCTGAGAACAGTCTTTGGATGTTTTTTAAAATCACAAAAATCATAAAAATCACAGAGACAAGCCTGAGGCCGGGTGCCCTGGACATGCCCACTGTCCTGGCAGCCTCTCTGGGCAGGGTCAGAGTAGAAAGGGTTCTCTGCTTCCACTTTGACAGGTGTTAAGTGGTAATGCTCAGGGAGAGAGTCTCCACAGGCCTCTCTCAAACCCGCCTCTTAAAAGCCCACCCTGAGGTTGCTTAAGAAATTACTAAGTAATTGAAGCAATAACTTTCAAGACCAAAATATATATTTTCCTCCTCTGTAGACCACAGTGCCCATAACTCCTGAGATGCTTTTAGCCGTTCTGGGAATAAGCCGACACCTCCTCTCTTCCCCTTGTGCTGCATGAAGCATGGAATGGGGAAAGGTATGCTCCGAAGGGAATCATAAACGGAAAAGAAATAAATGCTCTTTTTAAATCCTCAAAAATATTTAACCCCAGAAAATGCAACAAAACCCAGCAGCCCCTGACCCCAGAGAGGTGGAGCTCTCGTCTTCTCTGTACTCCCGGAGGTTGGTCTGGTTCTGCAGCCATCCACGCGTTGGAATGAAAGCCTGTTCGATCAGAATTGTCCACAGGTTCTCGTTTAAATTCCAGCTGCATGCAGGAACATTGTTTCTCCCGGAAATGACAGCTCTCTTAATTCTTTCCCCTTTTAAACAGATCCAAATGATCTCCCCCTGATTGAAGTAAAAAGAGTGTAAATATTTTAGCATTTCATAAAACAAGAGACATACGAGGCTGCCTCCACAGTCATTTGAATAACAGCAAGTATTTCTTGCCCATTCTAATCAATTAGCCTTCCAGAATGGTTCTGCGCCAACCCACTCCAACCCCGTCGCAACATCACCGCCTCCCATTTCTGTCACTTTGGACACAGGAAATTCACTCATAGAGGGACAGGAGATTTCTCTCGCCTTGTACACGATACATTGAGTGTGTCTGCAAGAGACAGTGTGGCGGCGGTGGGAGCTGGCCTGGGTCAGTCCTCGACACATGAAAGGATGGTGTGTGTGCGTGCATCCTCAGTTGTGTCCAACTCTGTGCGACCCCAGGAGCCACCAGGCTCCTCTGTCCATGGAATTTTTCAGGCAAGAATACTGGAGTGGGTTGCCGTTTCTTACTCCAGGGGATCTTCCTGAGATCAAACCTGTGTCTCTTGTGTCTCCTGCATTAGCAGACGGATTCTTTTATCATGGTGCCACCACTGAAATCAGGATTAAGAAGCAAGAACAGGTTGCTGTCTTACTATGGTGCAGAATGGACATTCACAAATGAGAATTTCCATGGCCCAAGCAGGTTGTCTAACTAGATGTCTACTTTGCAGAGTGCAATTTCATATAGCATTTAAAAAAAAAGAAAAAAAAATGATTTCTTGCCAGGGCTCCCTCTACTAAAGGCCATTTGGAAGAACTTGGAAAGCTTAACGATGCCCTGAAAGGTTGCAGAGGAGGAAAAGTATTGGCATCAGCAGGTGTTAGGAAGGGAGACTAAAGAAGCTGCTTGTCTCTCTCCAGCAGAAATTCCACCCAACACAAGCCCAGCCTCCAGGGTTGAAACTCGGATAATCTGTCTGGTACCGGGAGATTTTGAAGCATGGCCTGTGTCTTTGGGCTGGGAGCTGGTAGAAATTTTTAGTTTTTGCTTCGGCCTCCTGCAGATGAAGAGGAGAAGGGGATGACAGAGGACGAGATGATTGGATGGCATCACTGACTCCATGGACATGAGTCTGAGCAAGCTCTGGGTGATGGTGAAGGACAGGGAAGCCTGGCATGCTGCAGCCCATGGGGTCGCAAAGAGCTGGACACTGAACAACAGCAACCGGCAAATGAAGAGGTCTCTGGGGCCTCTGGCCCGTGTTTGGCATCTGGATGAGCCTGAGGCAGGGGATGGAAAGGGAATCTCAGGTCATCGGACCTGGAGGATGTGTATGTGGAGAGTGGGAGGGGAGGAAGTGTTTCCTGCCTGGTCATCCAAAGGAGGCCAGGACCCAGAATGCACTCTGAAGTCCCCCTCACACTGAGAGATGTTTCCTCACAGGCCGGAGATGACAAATGCGGCGACAGAGCCGTAAATATCCCGAGAAGGGAGAAGATAGACAGCGGGAAGTCATTAGCAGTGACAAAGAGTCCCGGTAGTTGAGCATCACTCGCCTAAAAATGATTGCGAAGGTTAAGGCTGCCGCGAGGGGAGAGGCAGGTGGGGTGGGGGCGGGGCGATACCTGTTTCCTGGCCCGCGAGCTTCCAGAGGGCTCCCCGCCGCCCCGCCCACCTCCTGCGGCCCCGCCCAGAATTATATGGCCCCGCCCCCTTGAGCCGGTTCAGGTTGGAACCTGCACTGGAACATCTGTACCCTTCAGATCAAGCTCGTCACTGAGATTTCGCAACTAGTTACACCTCTGCCTTTCAGAGTAGAGAGTGACAGTTGGGAAAATCCTAACATTTTCCTGAGAAAGAGTCTCAATTAACCGTCTTTATTGCTGTGCAGCACTCCATTTTAAAATATACTTTCCCTGGCGAACCATAGCAAATAATCTGACTGTGGCCAACAACACTGCATGCTCTCACTTCTCTTCCTTGTTGTACTCAATGTCTCATAAAAATAAGAAAAAGAAGGAAATTTTCTATTCATCACTCAGAAATTTCTAAGATTAGAGATTAGAAATTTCCCGGCTGTCTCCTTGGGAAAAAAAAATTAAGATAACTTAGGGTGATGCTTATGGTACTGAAACAAGAAAGTATCAACTGGTATGTTTTTGAAAATTGAAAATAAAATTATGGAGAAAATGCTTTATTTGATTCTCTGTTTATGGGAAATTCATTTTATTTGACTTTTTTATTTGTAATATCAACTACAGAGCAGAGCGCAGTTGCCAAGGTGTTCCCTCCTGGTTCCATTCTTCTAAATTATTAATGCTGGGCTGTTGATATATTGTCAGCCTTGTACATACATTCTATGAAAATGAGTTTTACAGTAGGTTGGGATTTATAACAAAGCTTGACATATGCAGCTAATTCACCTACACAGTCCTGTCAGTTTTAGGTTCATAAATAATTGATACCCGGGGCTTGAAGTTCAGCTACTGTTAGTACTTCAGCTGTTAAATTTCAGCAGCATAATGGATGAATATTTGTTTATAATTTCTGTCCATGGTCCCGACATCAGCTCCCTGGCTTCATTTGCATAGGTAGATGGAGAGGGTGCGGGGTAATGAGCGCGTGAAGATGACGAATTGTTTGCTGGCATGCTGGTGCGGTTCTGTAAATGTTTGATTAGTTCTGAATGGATTACCGTTAGATTATCTGGTTCAGAGGTTAACGTGAGCAGTTCTTTGCTCCGAGAGCTTTGGTGATCCCTTGCTGACAGATTTTAAAATTCATACCACGAGATCAGAGCCTTGCAAAAGCAAGGGGGTGTTCTCGGCAACAGATGTTTTGTAATTAAGCATACGGTTTCCCTGTTTTGGAGAGCTGGAAGAATTTCAAATGGGCATGATTTGTTCAGTTGGAGAAAACTCGAGTTCTAAGAAAATATTCTTACTCCCCCCCATTCCCCTCCCCCCTGCCCCAAGTTAGTCTGCTTCCCAAGAACAGGAATTAAATGAACGAAGAGCACAGAGGTATCTGAGGAGGAGGAATGGGTCCCATGCCAGCGGAGGGCAGCTACTTATGATCCGGCTCCTTCAGAAACCATGTGCTTGATGTGCAAACCACACTGAGGAAGCCAGAGACCAGCAGGTCACGATGGCCAGTCATGCATCGTCCCCCCAGAAGTTAATGTGATCTGGAACCCTGGGGTGGCAGGTGGCTTTAGGAACCCCAAATGAATGACATCCATGCAGAGCCTTTTTTGCCAGTGTAGGCTGTCAGGAAAGTATAAGACTCACACACATATCACCTCAAAAGTGTGTGTAGGTGTGTGTGTGTGTTTGTGTGAAGAGCCAAATGCCAGCCATGCATCTGGTCCTGTGATCCTGGTTGATCAGTTTCCAGGAGGATAGGCTGGAGCCTCTACCAGATCTGACGCAGCACAGCTTGGATGAAGCCTTTTGTCAACTGGCACCCGGGTCCTGTTTCGAGGCTATGCAAGCTACCTGCCCCCACCCTGGCTTGGTCCTGCCTTCTCCCACCAACCATGCCCCCCACCCAAACCCACGCCCCCTGCCCACCCTCTGTTCTCTTCTCCCCTGCCCCCACCCCCAGTAGAGGCTCAGAAAATGGAGGCAACAGGGCCTTAATGAAAAGATTTAGGGCTTGCAGCTAAACAGAACTGAGTTCCAGCGCTCTCTTCAACTATATTTTTCCAGCCCCGCATCCAGTTCCTCAGCTTGTCTGGCAATCATGTTAGTGATTATATGGGTAATGAAACACGTGCTCTTTTTGTCTGAGCCTCTGATTAATCTGCCTTCTCTTTAGCCTTGATTTATGGCGCTCAACTCTGGAGGTGAACGCTGGTCCATCAGTTCCGTAGCTTATTACAGACGCAGGGGCTGCTAAATGCCTCGGAGGCTTGAATTGTTTCTTGACAGCCAGGCTTCTTGCTACATTCCCTCCAATCTGTTTTGGTTCCTGGTGTGACCTTTCATACAGTAAAATACATTAGTTGAATAGCACAGTCTCATTAAAAGAGTGAATTAACCGAAGAGTCTTTTTAACTAAATGACAGCAAAGGACTGAGTGCTAATAGCCAGGAGCAGTTGGAAACTTAACTCATGAATCAGCCCTGTTAATACTGCCTCATGCCTGAAGCACCGAGGGTACCACGCTCTCTGCCGGCTCTCGTAAGAAGAAAAGCTCATTACTTTCCTCCTGATGGGAGAGAAAGAGTGAGCGAGCAATAATAAAGCTTGAATTTTTCAATACTGTTAAAAATGGGGCTGACAGATTGCCGACAATAGGGACAACGGGCCCAGGCAAGGCGTCCGGAGTCGCTGAATTAGCAATACCATCCATATATCATACGATCTAATTAAATCAACCCGGAGAATGAAATTAGTTTTCTGTGAGTGAAATGGCCTCTGAAAGAGCTCTATTAAATGAACTGGAGAGCATTAATTAAATAATTCACAGTGAGGGATTTTGCATTTATACAAAAATTGTGGGCTTAATTGTCCATGCTGTATTACAGATCTGGCCTTATGTTAACAATGTGTCGAAAGCACACTTATTGGGGCATATCATGAGCAGTTTAACACAAACGCGGCTTGGAAAGTTTTATGGGTTGGGCCAGGGAACCCATGAAAAAGCCCCCAGGATCACCTAGGCTTCGCAAGTCACCGGACAAGGTGTTTTGGTGCCTGACCAAGTTTGCTCCTTCAGACTTTGAAGCGGTTCTATCACGAGTCATGATGCTGATCAGAGCAGCTTTTAGCTGCCTGGGGTGGTATTCTCTTGGGGTGTCAGAGGGCTCCTCCTCAGTTAACCCCTGGGGTCATAGTTAATCTGGCAGCTTAGCAACTATCTGGCACATTTTCCTCTCTGCAGATATTTGTCTGTGTGAACTCATTTCCTTTTTGTTCCCCCCAAATGTATTAGTCAGTTACTTAGTCAAAGCTATGGTTTTTCCAGTAGTCATGTATGGATGTGAGAGTTGGACCATAAACAAAGCTGAGCACCATAGAATTGATGCTTTTGAACTGTGGTATTGGAGAAGACTATTGAGAAACCCTTGAGAGACCCTTGGACTGCAAGGAGATCCAACCAGTCCATCCTAAAGGAAATCAATCCTGAATATTCATTGGAAGGACTGAGGCTGAGGCTGAAGCTCTAATACTTTGGCCACCTGATGCAAAGAACCGACTCATTTGAAAAGACCCTGATGCTGGGAAAGATTGAAGGCAGAAGGAGAAGGGGACGACAGAGGATGAGATGGATGGATGGCATCACTGACTCAATGGACATGAGTTTGAGCAAGCTCCAGGAGATGGTGAAGGACAGGGAAGCCTGGCAGGCTGCAGTCCATGGGCTTGCAAAGTCAATGGGGACACGACCGAACGATTGAACTGAACTGATGAACTCTCTCATGGAAACCCAAGCATACTGGGTGCACTGAAGGAAAAAGCGAATTTAGATACAATGCTTTAGAGAAATTAGACATCAGCCTGCTTAGAATTGTGGCTCTCGAGGTTGAAAGAAACCCTAAAAGTAATTTAGTTCAAATCTACCCCCTCCCACGTAATGTCTGAAGTTCCTCTAGAATATTCCTGCTCAGATACTCAAAGAGCTGTGGCCCCGAGGAGCTCAGTCTTGGTCAGGGCAGGGTGGTGCAGTGGTGGGGTGTCCAGGCTCTGGAGCACATTCCTGGATTTCGAATCCCAGCAGCTTCCCCACTTTCTAGTTGGGCAGGTTGGCCCAGGGAGTGGGTCTCTATGCAGGCTTGTTTCTCATCTAATGAAATGAAGACAAGGGGCCTCCTTAGGACTAACTGAGCTGATCTGTGGCAGCACTAAGCGTCTACCACGCAAAGGCTAGAGAACATTATTTTGCTTTTGTTATTCAGCTTCTCCTTTCAGCCTCTTACGTCAATAGTTTTGCATCAATTATAGCTTGATCTTTAAAAATATAATTTAAAAAATTATCCTGATATTTACTGTCTCTTCTCATTGATTAGAGAATTTGGTGACTTGAAAAAGTCTTTTTTTTTTTTTTTTGGCTTTACCTTTAAGGCTTCTTATAGTTTTAAACATTTCCCTAATTTGGAGCCAGTTTTCTCCATGTTCACACACATTTTTCAGGTTGTGTTGTAGGTGTGGGAAATTGTGCTGAATGAGACAAAATCTCTGAATCCAAGGAGCTCTCGTTCTGTTTTTCTTTTCTTTTGAATTATTGTTTATTTTCTTGCGGCTGTGCTGGCTCTTCATCGCAGCGCATGGGCTGCTCACTGCGGCGGCTTCTCTTTCTGCAGCAGGCAGGCCCTAGTAGTTGAGGCGCATGCGCTTAGTTGCTGCACTGCATGTGGGATCTTAGTTCCCAGACCAGGGATTGAACCTACGTCCCCTGCATCGACTGGCAGATTCTCAACCACTGGATCACCAGGGAAGTCCCCTGTTTTTCTTTTGAACAGTATTCAATGTGCTACACACCTTGCACATCCTTAAAGTGGTACAAATTTAAATTAAAAACAAAAGGAAAGAAAATTCTTGTAGAATGTCTTAAGTGGAAAAACCTAAAAGTGGATATTGAAATATCAGAAATAATAAGACCATCATGCAGACAACTCAGCCATCTTTAGAACACATTCCCTCTGATGTTTGCCATCTGGATCTTTTCACTGTTAGACATCATGTTAACTCCTAAGTACAGGTAGTCTTGGGGCTGTTTCAAATTATCAAGCCACTCTGGTACACAACCAGGAACATCTTGAAGTACATGCATCAATAAAGCAAACTGGTGGCCTGTTATTGTTCTTAATTATAAATCATTTTGTTTTTTATTTTGCAAAGATTTACTTTAGCAATCCAACTAGGTCTTCTGAGACTTCATCGTATTTACAAACACTTCATCGTATTTATTTTGTCACATGCTTTTACCAGGTTGCTTTAGAGACACAAAAATAATCATCACCTTTATTTCATTAAAATAAAAAGTTGAGATTTTTCCGTAGGACAGAATCTTGACCTGATTGTGAAGATTCTTGACAGAATCTTCCTAATCTTAAATCAGTTATTAGGAGCTTGCCATGTTCAGGGGTCTTAAAATCCTAAAGGAAGCAAAACAGAATCTTAACCTCAGGCCAGCAGTCTTTCCCTTGTAAAGGAAAAGTTTATCAGCCCGCAGGACAAAGAAAAACAAAAAAGCAATCAATCAGAAGGAAATACGGAGAGAAGGAAAGAAGAGGGCTTGGCCATCGTGGAAACTGGGAGGAAACGGAGTGTGAAAAGCCTCAGAGCATCTGCAGAGCCAGTGTGCCTTGGAGAGCCAGAGGAGAGAGCCTATAAAGAAGCACGTGGTGAGTAGCAATGTTGATTCCCTTTATGTTATGCGAGACATTCAAATACAGATTAGAGCTGCCTTTGGTTGTTGGATATGACAATGCTGAGATTGGGGGAGCATGGATACGTGTGTATGTATGGCTGATCCCTTTTGCTGTCCACCTGAAACTATCACACCATTCTTAATTCAGCTACACTCCAATATAAAATAAAAAGTTTTACAAAATAGATATGTCTGACATCCCACCTAACATATATATAAAGTGCAAGTATATAATGCTCTATAACCCAAATAAACGTCAGAGGTCCAAGTGGTCCAATAAAGTCATATACACTTAATTATATAAGTTAAGTGGGAGGTGAGACATACTTATTTTTTTTAACTTTTATTTTATACTGGAGTATAGCTGATGGTTTCAGGTGGACAGCACAGGGGCTTAGCCATACAACCACATGCATCCGTTCTCCCCCAACCCTCCCCTTCCATCTAGTCTGCCACAGGGCATTGAGCTATGCTGTGCTGTGCTACACAGTAGGTCCTTGTTGGTTATTCATCTTCAATACAGTAGTGTGTTTCTTTGGTGGCTCAAACGGTAAAGAATCTACCTGTGATATGGGAGATTCGGGTTTGATCCTTGGGTTGGGAAGATCCCCTGGAGAAGGGAAAGGCTACCCACTCCAGTATTCTGGCCTGGGGAATTCTACCAACAGAGGAGCCTGGTGAGCTACAGTCCATAGGGTCACAAAGAGTCAGACACGACTGAGAGACCACTGCACACACACACAGACATATCTACTGATTCACTCATCCACCAGGTGATTTTTGAACACCCACCATTTGCCACAGTGTACTTGGAGCTACAGAGGGTACAAAGATGATTCAGACAGTAATATTGCCCCCAGGAGCTGTAAGCCTTACCCAGCAGGTGGTGAATAAATATTTGTAAAATCATGAATGAATGCCTGTTGAATAAGGGCACTAAAATATGTTCTGATTAATTCTAGTAAGGGAATAATAATAATACCAATTATTCACTGGGTGTTCACTGGAAGAACTGATGTTGAAGCTGAAACTCCAATATTTTGGCCACCTGATGCGAAGAGCTGACTCATTTGAAAAGACCCTGATGCTGGGAAAGATTGAGGGCAGGAGGAGAAGGGGATGACAGAGGATGAGATGGTTGGATGGCATCACCAACTCAATGGACATGTGTTTGGGTGGACTCTGGGAGGTGGTGACGGACAAGGAGGCCTGGCATGCTGTGGTTCAAGGGGTCGCAAAGAGTCAGACATGACTGAGCGACTGACCTGAATAATACCAGTAACTAATGCTTAGTGAGCACTTACTATCATCCAGGCATGCTCTTTTTACATGTGTTTATTCTTTAACATGTGTGCCCTAAGTGGAGTGTAAGATGCTATGGGAGTTCAGAGGAGAAGATGACTTTTCCCTTCGGGAGGACAGAAAACTGCCTTAAGAGGCCAGGGAAACAGTCTGACAGGTAGGGAAGGGGAGAGGCTCAGACAAGACCATGTGCGTCGGTGCCTCCAGTGAGCCTTGGATTGGCCACAGGGCCCGAGGGAAGAAGGGCGGCTTCAGACGTCATACGTGCGCTGAGAAAGTGGGGGGCAAGACTGGAGCCGTCTGAGGAGGTGTGCAGGGGGCAGACAGGCGGCGAGGGAGGCTGATGGCCTCCGTGGGCAGAGGCCAGCCAGATGGATAGCAAGGAGGCCAGACTGACCTGAGCAGAGATTCTCAGGAGTTCATGGTGGGTCAGGGCTGAGGAGAAGGAAGGGTAGAGGGAAAACCCAGTGAGAGAGCGTGAGGGCCTGGGCCCCCAGGCGAAGGTGGGTATCACCTCGGCGGGACAGGAAGCTGCACCTTCCGTTTCCCAGGTGAGGGCCTGGGGGGATGTCTTTCAGGAAAAGCGCAGTTGGGGCTGTGCCCAAGGTGGACCCGAGATGCAGGGCCGCTCAGAGGTGGTCCCAGGCAACCAGCTAAGAGGCCAAAACGCAGCAGGTGCCGGTGACTTGGAGACAGCATTGACTGTCAGATGCCCTCCCGACCTTCCCAACCGTCCTCGCCCTGATCAATAGCAGCATTTTAGTCAGGAGATGAGGCAGGGTCTCGGAAAACAATGGCACTCAGATCCAGTCTCGAGCTTCAGGGCTTCAGCTGGTGGCCTTGCGATGGAAGAGTGGGAAGAAATATGTATTTCCCTCTCTTTCAGCATCGACTGTTTCTGTGAGTCATGGGCTTTGAGTCTCCTCCTTTCCCTGGAGGAGGAAGGAAGGGGTGTGCAGAACTGGGCATTCAGGCCTTGACAGCTCTGGGTGATGGTTCTGTCCTCAGAGTCAGTTCAGACCAGAGATCTGGGGGTCCGCAAGGGCCAGGCTCTGATGCAGGAGAAGGAGGGGGCGGGATACTGAAGACGATGCTCTTATGATCTGGACTGGGAGGGCCCCCCACCCCAGGGACAGGCATTTAATGAAGGACCAGTTTCCTTCAGTAAGTAAGCAAAAAGAACAGGGCCAGAATGCTATGGCCCATTTGGCTTCCTGGCTCTGAGACCTCTTGGTACAGACGGGTGGGAATTCTGGTTTCCTCTGTGGGGTGGGTGACCCGGAGGTAAGGGGCCACCATGGGGGATAAGCAGAGCAGACAGGTGCTGGGCACCCCAAGCATGTGTGGATCACACCCTGCTACCCAGCTTGGAACCTCTCCTTGAGTTGTCACACTCAACATGGAATGGACACCGCGCTCGCTGATTAGACAGTAAAGCCTGAATGGGCCCTGTGTCCAGACCATTTTAAGAGAACGCCTCATTGAAGGGAGAAAGGGGGTCCCTAGTTCATGGGTGAACCCTTTCAATCTTGCGAACCCTGGCCTGGGCCCATCCTAGGAAGCGGCTAGCCACCCTTGAACCTTGGTCTGAGTTGTGCTTCCTTAACAGCAGCAGCCTCAAGACTTCTCTGCCGGTCCAGTGGCTAAGTCTCTGTGCTCCCAATACAAGGGCCCTGGGTTTGATCCTGGGTGTGGGAACAGAGTTTCCAGATGCCTCAACTAAGACCCGGAGCAGCCAAATAAGTAAATAAATATTTAACAGCACCAAGAAAACAGAGCAGCAACCTCTCCCTTGTCCAAATCCTCCCCCAACCTAATGATAACGTTTGTATTTGCTTTTCTGGAAGTGGAGCTCTTGTCATCAACTTGCATCCCCACGTGAGGCCCTTTGGAGGGTAGGACTGTCAAGCTATTCAATCTTTTGCACCATTACCTTTAATATTAGCCGTGTTTAGTTTATTCCTAAAGGCCTGTCTCACATGAGGGAACTCTTTCTGTAATCGTGACAGCTGTGTTCAGGATCCCCTCTGAAATGTGTCATCTGCTCCTTCTTAGGCAACCAGTAAAAATCCAGATGTTCTCATTGTTGCTAGGGTCAGGAAAAGGGAGATGTCTTTGGTTCTCCTTCTGGCTCTTTCCAAGAAGTCCGGGCTTGTCTTTTGGTGTGAACATTGCCTGGGCAGACCCTTGGCTGAAGGACAACTCTGGACGCAGAAGAGCTCCCAGTAGAAGGCTTCGGGGTTGTGGTGGAAGAAATCGAGGGAGCCTTGGGATGGGGTTTGACTGACCCCCCATTTTACAGACACGACTGTGCAGGACACAGAGGCCTGGAGGGGACGATTTGGACCAGCTCAGCAGGTGGGCAGTGGGCCTGGGTTTGAACGCGGGTCTCTCATTCAAGGGCATCTAGCACTGCCTTCCTGGGCCAGTGCTGTGCACGCATCACCTTGGCGGTCTCAGCAGCCCTGCAAATGGAGCTGCGTGCTCCTGGATTTCAGACCCACACAGGAGGGCTCAGGGAAAATGAAATGGTTCATGCATTCTTATGGTGAAGACATGGCCCCAGGATGTGGCCCCAGGCTAGCCAGGCCTCAGGGTCCACTGTTGGGGGCCACCCCAGGCGAGAGGGGGTGGTTCCATTGTAAGCCCCACTTCTGAGAAGACTTGGACCGCTGGGGAGACCTTTGGTCTCACTGTTTCCCCTATGGGTGACGCCACGTTGGTGCAGCCTCCCCTGAAAAGTAGTCTCCCAGAGTCAGGCGAAGGCCTCTGGCCCTTGGAGGGTCTCCCTACCTCTGCTGGTGCCTCTTTCCCACCTCCTTGGAAGCAGGGGACTGGCTTCCCTCCTCCCTCCCTCTGCTTGGGTTTTGTTTTTTCTTTTTTTTAATGTAAAACTCCAGGGTACAGTCCACTCAGGTTGGCTAAACAGGGGCCAGAGGAACCAAAACAATTTTTCTCTTTAACAAAGCCATTGTTCTGTTGCCAAGTTTTATTTTGAATGTCAGAATTGAAATATAACCTCCTTTTGTAACAAATTCTCATCTTCCCACAAGCAAACAGTTAGTGCAGGCCACCTAGAGAGAAGGACAGGTACTCAAGGGAAGTTAGAAGAGGAACTGCATTAATGCGAATATTTTGCAAAGCATTTACCTTATTTATTGATTTACTTGCTTAAATAACTTGTGTTTGCTATTAAAAATAATTTTAATGAAAATACAGATAAGTAAAAGAAGACAATCAAAATTACTGCTACTCTACCATGGACATTCTGGGGTATTGCATTTCAAACTTCTCCTAAGCATGTTGTATACAGGTGTATTTTTCATACAAAATGGAATGATTGACTGCTTCTGCTGTACATGGTTTGAACAATGGGGTGACCATCTGGATATGTGAAGTCATCATGTGATTCCCGGGTGTAGCTCTTTCAGAGCAGAGATCCTTGAGTGAAGAGGGGCCCCACATGTTGTGGGGAGACTGGGAGTAGAGAGCTACAACAGACAGTCCTGCTCAGAAAAGGGGGCCAGACAGTCCTGTGAGTGCTCTTGTCCTGCTGATCCCACAGATAAACAGAAGTGAATGGGAAGAGCCATCTCTGGGTCCAGGGCACCAGTCAAGTAGATTTGTTTGTGCCTAACTTAAATTTAATATGTGAATGTGAAAGTCAACCTCATATTTACTACAGTGACATATTCTGAAAAGGTTTTCATTTATATCACCAACAACTTCAGGCTGCTAAATCTAAGGGTCAATTCTCAATCTTCACCTTGTCTGAACTGAGTGATACTCAAGGCTGATGGGGCTTCCCAGGTGGCTCAGTGGTAAAGAATCTGCCTGCCAACACAGGAAACGTAAGAAATGCAGGTTGCATTCCTGGGTTAGGAAGATCCCTTGGAGGAGGAAATGGCAACCCATGCCAGTATTCTTGCCTGGAAATCCCATGGACAGAGAAGCTCGGTGGGCTACAGTCTGTGGGGTCACAAAGAGTCGGACCCACAGTCAGTGGGTCAACAGCCACCTTTCTCTACAAAAACAATGCACAGGAAAAAGTACCAATCACTTATCTATGCAGCAAGAATGGACAGTTACCAATATCCCAAAGTTTCCAGGCTCTGCAGAGTGTCTCAACACATCCAGGGTAGGACATCACCACGATAAGTCACCCGTTTAGTGTGATGGATTCTGGGGTCTCTGCCCAGTGCAGGTTTTCTTCATGAAACAGAACTTGAATCCTGGGGGGTGGCCCAGATCATCCTGTACAACCTCCTCATTCTGACGGGGAGGGAGCCTGAAGGCCCATGAATGGGCAGTAACTTGGTGGAGGTGCCACTGTGCCCTGGTGGCAGAGCAAGAATCAGTCAGTTCAGTCGCTCAGACGTGTCTGACTCTTTGTGACCCCTTGGACTGCAGCACGCCAGGCTTCCCTGTCCATCACCAACTCCCAGAGCTTACTCAAACTCATGTCCATCGAGTCAATGATGCCATCCAACCATCTCATCCTTTGTTGTCCCCTTCGCCTCCTGCCTTCAATCTTTCCCAGCATCAGGGTCTTTTCCAATGAGTCAATTCTTCACATCAGGTGGCCAAAGTATTGGAGTTTCAGCTTCAGTATTAGTCCTGAGTGCTCTCGTACAATAACAAGGGCCTAGATAAATGTTCCTTTTCCATCTGCATCCACTTGCGGGGTGTCTGCCGAGTGCTGGTTGCTGTGCTGGGAATGAGGACCATGGAGGATAACACATGCCCTCTGCTGTGAAGATGCTGAGTCCCACCCAGCTATACTCCTAAAGAGAAATGGCGTTGGTCCAAACCATGTGGATACCAAGCCTCTTGGAACTTTTCCCTTAGGGGAGCAAGCATTAATAGCATCACTTTCAAGGTCTCAAGGGCTCCTAATTCTTGATAGGGGGTCAGGGTGCAGCTGGCTGTCGCAATCCCACCACTGTCGGCAGGAATAGAGTGGGCGGGGGCCACGTTGACCACAGCCTCTGTAAAGTGAATTATGGGCAGTTGCCAAGTGGACCAACATCTGCTTCAGCATCTTGAGAAAGCTGAAAATAAAAATCGATACGTGTAAAATTAGGCTGTCGTGTGAACCCAGCACCACAGGTAATTGCAATCTGGGCTCAGGCTTCTATGAGTGTCCTGAACAGTCCAGAAAACAGGGACCTTCCCCCACATCAGTGTCTGTGTCCTCAGCTCCCTCCCCCAGCGATAGTTTCTGCCTTAGAAAATGATGCTGCTGGCAATCCCTATAGAATCTTTTTTTTTTTTTTATCATTCCCTCTTCTTGGCTTAGCGTACACCCATTTGTGTTCTGCTATTTCAGAGAAAAGCAGCATATAATAGTTGTGTTGTAGAAATTGGAACAAGAAACTAGCAGATGCAAGTTTAGTGAATATTGAGTTTTAAACTTGTCTTGCTGTGATTTGTGGCCGTGTCACGGCAAATATTTTTCAATGTCACCGCCTCAGCCAGGGCTGTCACTAAGGCAGTCAGCTGGGGAATAGAGGGCCGAACACTATGATCTCAATATTAATGGGAGCTGTTGAAAGTGGCAAAGGTGATAAAGTATTGTTTAGTTATTAGTGCCATACTTTGGCTGCGGGACATTATTATAAAACGCAGTCTGTTTTTGTCAGATTTCAATCATGGCTTCAATAACACGTTTAGAAACTTGGAGTCTAGGAGCCCACAGAAGAATGAATTTTTTTTTTCATCTTAAACTAAAGGAGTTTAGATTGCAATCGGAAGAAACGGGGCTTGAAATTTGGATTTTGCTTACTTTATTAATTATTTTTTCCTCCAAATGCTTTGGTGACGTGACACCCTTGTCTGACTTGCAGACAGTCGGGTGGGTTGGACATGGCTTAAAGGAGCTGGGAAGTTGATACCATCTCTTTCTTTACACTTGCGATGCACAGAGATTCCTGCAGGTTGTGCAAAAGTGGATCTTGTTCAACGGGCAGAACCGCAAATCACCCTTGTCCATCCCTCCGTCCCCCTACCCTGGACGAGTCCAGGAAGAGAGAGTTATGCAAAGTGCGTAATACTTTAAAAAATAATATCCTGTTTTGCAAAATTCCATTTCGTTCAGGAAATAATAGGTTTCCTCAGCTTGTCTGCGACCCTGGGGAGAAGACGAATGAATGATTTAGTGGGAGAGGCTGCCCCTGCCATTGGTAGAGCTGGGGTTTACACTTATAATTAAAATAATCTTTAAAATTCAATTTTTATAGATGGAGGAGATAACTTGATTTGAAACCCTTCCATGCACACATTTTCTGTAGCATTCACCCAAATCCAGTGGCACCATGGAAAAACAGGAACATAAAACTGCATGATGAGAGTTTATATAGCTTTTAAATATCAAGCTGTCAGGCTTTGTGCGGGCAGAAATATTGCAATTGGAGAAGAGTGAAGAAAAAGAGTTTATATTAGCGTGGAGGGTTTTGGAGTAAATTCAGGCCAAGCAGAATATAATGGAAACCCCTTTAAAAGAAAGACGACAGAAAAATCTCGAGATCTGAGCACAGTCTGACCTCCCTTTCAGAGGCGATCTGCTTGATAAAGCAGACACAACCCCAATAAAATACTGACAATAGAAAAAAGTAAATAGAAATCATATTAAGCAGTGGCGATATTGCCTGAATTGAAACAAAAATTAGGTATAATAGCCTTGCCGGGTTTTAATATGGTCCCCAATCACATCACAATATAAGGCACATCATGATGTTTCTAAATAACGTTTATCGTCCTGAAATCTCCCTGCCTACTAGACAACTTGCATTATTGGAGGCTTCTGGCTTATTATTTTTTTTAAGAACTCATAAATATTTAATGTCCAGGATCAAGAACGGGGCCAGGGGGAGGGGACCATGTCTCCAGGAACCATGATGTTTCCCTGCGTGAGAGGCTCTGACATTGTCTGGGGCTGGGTCTTGGCCCCAGTGGTGAAGCTTCGGGACAAGGTGGTACGTGTCCCATGGAGGACCTGGAGCCACCTGGTACCAGAGCCTCGGAGATGAGCCCAGATGGCCGGGCAGCCTGGGGCATGGGTACTGGCACCTGTCTGCCAGGCCCTGGCAGGACTGGCCTCAGGCGATTCTTTTTTTCCCACGTGTGTCTTGGAACAAATGGGCCACAGAGGGAATAATAAAAGTTGAAATGGGGTCATGTTGCCCTTGTGTGCTTAGCTGCTCAGTCGTCTCCAACTCTTCGTGACCCCATGGACTGTAGCCCACCAGACTCCTCTGTTCATGGATTTTTTCCCGGGCAAGAATACTGGAGCGGGTTGCCATTTCCTCCTCCAGGGGGTCTTCCTGACCCAGGGATCGAACCTCCATCTCCTGTGTCTCTTGCACTGTAGGCAGATTCTTTATCGCTGAGTCATTGGGGAAGCTATACGTGAATGCTATTCTGAATTCCAGAACCTGATGGAAAAATATGGCCAAAGACAAATCACAATGTCACTCAAACCAGCCATTTGTCAACCAACCAGCATGTATACTGAGGGTTTAACGAGCCAGGTACCACAATCCTCAAATGGTGTTGCCTGTAAGATTCTTTAGGGAGTGTTTCCAAACTTTTGTTAGAGTTTCAGAAACCCACATTTTCTTTAGGGTTGATGCTGCAGGCATTTAATAAGGGTTTTGGAATCTAGTCTTTTCTAGACTTTGAAGTTCTACCTGAAGTGAGGAAGAGATTGGAAGAAGAGAAGACAGGTTTCCTGCTGTGCCAGTTCCTCAGAATTCCTGCGATCAGTTAAAAAATATGAGTCTTTCCGGTCAGGCTCCACAGCATTGATTCACTCGCTTGTTCACTGACTCATTCTCTCCGCAAACACTTACAGAGAGCTTGCTACACTCCAGGCACTGTCCTAGGCTCTGGAGATACAGCAGTGACTACCCCGGTGGGTTTTCTGTCCTTCTAGAGGTTGTGGGTCAGTGCACGTTGAAATCCAGGTGTCCTTCAAACAGAGAGGTGAGAAGCCAAATGCCTTCTTGGGTGGAGTGATTGATGCTTTGGGAGTAGAAGCAACTTGACTCACTCAGGATTCACAAGGTTGTTCTGATCGAGGGTGGGCAGTCCCCACACTCACATGTGTGTCCCTCTTCAGGTCTCAGTGGTCATTTACAGAAGGAGAGCAGAAAAGGGGGGCAGCTCCTTCCTGGGGGCCAGCATGGCGCTCACTCTGCCCTCTGCCCAGTGAGGGGGCTCTGTGGGCATAGCACTGCCCTCCTGGCCTGCAGAGCAACAGGACAGCCCTTCCTGGGATGGGTAATCTTTCAGCGGTACCCCACCGACTGTAGCCCTCAGTCAGGCTGAACCCTGGCATTGAGAAGGGAGACAGACCCCTGCTAGGATTCCCTCAGGGAAGATGAGCAAACATAGTTCTGTCCTGCGAAAGGGTTGTTGTGTCTGGGAAAGCGGAGTGGTTTGCAGAATCACCAGGGCAAGCGGAAGTGAGGCCAGGGTGGGAGCTCTGAGTGAGTCCAGGTGCTGAGTCAGAACAGACGCAGCCCGGAAACCCTGAATGCCAAGGTCACAGGGAGACCCCTGCCCTGGGGCAGCCCCAGGCTGGGAGAGGCCTGGGCCCGGGAGAGGCGGTCCTGGAGAGTTCTCCTTGGCTGGACATCAATAATTTTGCTGCTATGTCACTCAGCGTTTTGAGAAGGGACTGGGTTCAGGAAGGAGAGAGAAAGACAAAGGGTGGGGTGGGGGAGGATCAGAGAGACAGAGAGAAAGAGATGCTCCGTTGGAAGTGTCTATGTGTGTGTGTGCGTGTGTTTGAGTGTGAGTGTGAGTGAGTGTATGTGGGTGTGTGTGTGTATGTGTGAGTGTATATGTGTGTGTTTGTGAGTCTGTGTGAGTGTGAGTGAGTGTGTGTGTGAGTGTGTATGTGAGCAACTGTAATTTTTTTTCTGGGGAGACAGTCTCCAGCTTTTACCAGATTCTCACATAAAATGGCAAAGAGCCCACTCTGGATGCTGCTTTCTCTGTTACCAATGTCTTAATGAGACTGATGCAAAGAGCTGACTCACTGGAAAAGACTCTGATGCTGGGCAAGAGTGGGGGCAGGAGGAGAAGGGGACGACAGAGGATGAGATGGCTGGATGGCATCACGGACTCGGTGGACATGAGTCTGAGTGAACTCCGGGAGATGGTGAAGAACCGGGCCTGACGTGCTGCAATTCAGGGGCTCGCAAAGAGTCTGGCAAACGACTGTGCGATTGAACAACAAATGGAACTGGAAATTTCCCTTTTAATGCTTCAGAGTCTCCACATGCAACAGATGCACTCTCAGCAAGGGTCTCCGGCTTCTCAACACTTCCTCTGACCCCTGAGGCCAAGGACTGGGGAAACAGAGAAAAGGAATTTTTAATCAGGTTCCAGTAAGGGACGCCAAAAAAAGTGGCTGTCAGGATTGGGGGAGGTGATGGCCCCCATGAGAGCAAAGGCCATGGCTCCTTGTGCATGTGTGTGCCTGGGGGCACGCACGTGTGGATTCAGGGTGGAAGGAGCCTGGGTGGGAGAAAGGGGCGATGCTGCCTCAGCCCAGCCCAGAGTGGGCACTCCCGGTGCCCGGCCATCCCACCCTTCTCTTTCTTCCCAGCAGGGAGCCTGAGCTCTGCGGAGACCATCATCCCCAGGGGAAAGGAGAGGTGCTTCCCATCTCCCAGGTTCAAGGACTCCTGAGATCACAGTCCCCGGGAGGCCCCTCGGGGTGAGGCTGGGCCCTCACGGCCAGTTCACGTAGGTTGCTGGGGCACCCAAGGAAGCTGGGCTCGGGGGCCTCCTGCCAGCCTCAGCTCGCTGTGGCATGGTCTTGAGAAGTATGTGAGTCTCCATTTTCTCGTCTTTAAAGTGGGCCTAAGAAGAAATCCTCTACAACCTTCACTCGTGGTTGCAGTGAGAATTAAAAAAAAAAAAAATCTATTGTTTATATGTGTATAAGCAAGCCTTACACTGTAAAGTCCTACAAATGCTGGTGTTTCCTTTGATGAGATGACTAATGATATTGAGAATTCAGTTATTGAGAGATGAGGTTGCTGGTGTCATATCCTGGGTCCCATGGCAGACAGGTGAAGAGCCGTCAATGGTGACCCCAAGGGTGGTGGACACCCCTGCCGTGGGAACCTGCTGCCTCAATCGAGTCCGTCCTTCCTGCTACGCTGCCTGGTTCAGATTCCCGTCCCCTGAGCCCTGAGGAAAGTCACGCCACGCAGAGTCCGTGAATGCAGCTCTGGGATGCGGAACTCTTTCTAGGAAAAGTCCTCCGAAACACCAACTGGGACCAAAACCTTGTGGCCTCCTTGTGCCCGTGTTTCCAGCTCTCGGGCCTGAGCGCTTGATCAAAGCGAGTCCCACGGAGAAGGGGCAGGCTGCCCGATGAGCACTTTTGGGAAAGCAGGGCGCTGAGTAGGCTGCCTCTTAATATTCATCCCTGCCTGGATCTGCAGGGGACAGGACACCACGCTGGTTTCATGGAGAGGAGAGCTGGTGCTTGGATGGGAATTCAACTTACTCAGGGTCTCAGAGCAGCTAAGTGATGGCTCCAGGCTGTGAACCCCATTTCTGCCTCTGGAGCCCCAGCCTCTCCCTCTTTACCACCCAATCCCCTCCATCTTCTCTCTCCCCACCTCCCCAACCTGACGCAGTCCCTGGGGGATGAATGTCCTCAGGGATGGGCTCTGATCTCTGTGCTGACACTGATCCCTCGAAGGAAGTGTTAAGGAGGATGCTGAGGCTGCATTTGGGTTTGGTTGGAGAGTGCAGTGATCGATTAGCAATGCCTGCCTTGCACCTGGGGAGGAAGACGTGAATCAAATTGTCACCACTGCCTTAGTCCTGGGTCACCAACCTCCCAGGTGCTCTTTGAAGTGCTGCAGTGGCGGCAAAGGAACAAGTTAGGGTGGAACCACCCCTGGCGGTTCAGGGGTTAAGACTGCCTTCCAATGCAAGGAGTGTGGTTCAATCCCTGGTCAGGGAGTTAAGATCCCACATGCCTTGCAGGCAAAAAGCCAAAATATAAAACAGAAGCAACATTGTAACAAATTCAATAAAGACCAAAAAAAAAAAAAAAGAGAGAGAGAGAGAGAGAAAAAAAAAATAGACCAAAAAAAAAAGAAAAACAGGACAGGCTGGCAGTGGCTCAGGGATGCTCAGCTGTGTGCCCTGCATCCTCCCGGGTAGATGGAGCAGGGACAGCCCAGGGGTCCCCTGCAGCCGTGGGAGGAGGCAGGGCAGCACCGAGACTGGTCCCATGGCTGGGGTCCCCAGCAGGAGCATCAGGCCTCAGCCAAATTGTCAAGAGGCCTCCAGTCGCCGTTTGGTCCCTCTGTGATCTCAGATGCCCCCAGAAGGGTTCTGGCAAGAGAGCCCCATGGCCGGAACCTCACCCCCTCTCAGGGCAGGGTTGGCCAGCGAGCTGAAAAGGAGTCAGGGGCATGGGGTAAGGGCCTGGGAGTGAGGACAATTGTGGAGGAGGTTGTCCCAGGAGAAAGGACAGGTGAGCCTCCCTAATCTCACAGCTCTCTGAACACAGGCCACCTCAGTACGGTTGCCAGGAAGAGACAGGCTACCCGGCAATGTTTGCATTTCAATTAAACAACAAACATTTGTTTGATGTAAGTCTGTTCCAAAGAGTTTTCTTTGCTAAATCTGGCAAATCTAAACCCTTACCAAATTCACCCCAGGCTCTGAAGTCAGAAGCGTCAAGGGCTTCAGCCTCTCATACTTCATGACAACTGAGAAAGCTTCAATAAAAGAAGAAAGAAGAGTAAGGCCTGCCAGATCTGTGATGAGAGACACTGTAAATACAACTCAGTGATTATAGATGTGGGTTCAGAAGCTTGACTGCCCGTGTTCAAAGCCCCATTCTGGTACTTGCTACTGGGGAGACCTTGGGAGGGTTACTTAATGCTTTGAGCTTCAACTTTTACATCTGTAAAATGGGTATGGTGGGATAGCTCCTAGCTCACAGGGCTTTAGCAAGTTTATTCATGAAGGCGCTGTAGACAGCATACTTGAGTCAAACATGGTGATGGTGATCATCCAGGTGGCTGCTTCTGTTGTGTAAGCTTTGAATAGGTGTGATGACAGAGTTTTTCCAGTAGTCATGTATGGATGTGAGAGTTGGACTATAAAGAAAGCTGAGCCCTGAAGAATTGATGCTTTTGAACTGTGGTGTTGGAGAAGACTCTTGAGAGTCCCTTGGACTTCAAGGAGATCCAACCAGTCCATCCTAAAGGAAATCAGTCCTCAATATTCATTGGAAGGACTGATGCTGAAGCTGAAACTCTAATACTTTGGCCACCTGATGAGAAGAGCTGACTCATTTGAAAAGATCCTGATGCTGGGAAAGTTTGAAGGCAGGTGGAGAAGGGGATGACAGAGGATGAGATGGTTGGATGGCATCACCGACTCTATGGACATGAGTTTGAGTAAACTTTGGGAGTTGGTGATGGACAGGGAGGCCTGGTGTGCTGCAGTCCATGGGGTCGCAAATAGTTGAGCGACTGAACTGAACTGAACTGATGAAGGAGTCTGGGTCCTGACTTTCATTTCAAGCTCTGTCATGAACTTGCAGGGTTTCCTTGGGCTGGTCCCACGTCCCGTATATGGACCAAGTGAGTTGGACTGGGTCAGTCAGTTGCTAACTTAAATGAAGTGATTTCTGAGCAGCAGAGTCATTGCTTCAAATGAGCATTAAGGAAACTGGTATGGAGACTAAACAAGTGTCTCCTGGAGCAGAGGCACACATGCACACGTGTGCGTGTGTGTACACGTGTGTGTGTGTGTGTGTGCGTGTGTGTGTTGGAAGCAGGGCTCAGACAGTCCTCTTGGCTCTCCTTTCCCAGCTGGGGCGTCTGGAGGAACCCTGAGCCCCTGGATGATGGTTCAGTTCCCATTAACTGACAACACTCATTCTGCACACATGCCTGTCCCTGGAGAGCCTACACTGTTGGACCTGGGTAGAGAGTGGCCAAGGAGAGTCCCTGTCCCAGGGGCCATCCTGGGGGGTAAGGGGATCAGAGGCTGATGTGGAAAATGCTCCAAGCTGTGACGTGGTCCAACAGCAGCTGCCCTCACCCGAGACTGAGAGCCTGGTGTCTGGTTCTGCCAGGACGGGGAAGTGTATGGGGCCTCCCTGGGCGAGCCAGAGGACTGAGGGCTGCTGCGTGGGGAGAGGCAGCAGGAACTGGGCACTGGCTGGAGCCCCTCTGCTTCCAACCCCACGAGGCCAGGAGGGGAAGGGGCACAAGAGGTCTTCCCTCTCTAACAAGAAAGCAGGTCGTCTGTCGGCGCGCTCCCCCAGCCCCACCCCCGTCCCCATCTGCATCTTAGGGGAAGAACCGTGTTTTCTTCTGCCTCCTTCCCTGCCTGCAAATGTGTATCAGTCACTCAGTCGTGTCTGACTCTTTGCAGTCCCATGGACTGTAGCCTGCCAGGCTCCTCTGTCCACGGGATTCTAGAGGCAAGAATATGGGAGTGGTTAGCCTTTCCCTTCTCCAGGGGTTCTTCCTGACCCAAGGATCAAACCCTGGTCTCCCACATTGCAAGTGGATTCTATAACACCTGAGCCATAAGGGAGGGCCTTGTTAAAAGGCCAGCATAGTTCAAAACGCTTCCCGATCACCTAACTACTTCAGGCTTTTCCTTTTTTATCCCTTCTTAGTCCCTGGATCAGGGACTCAGAAGTTTTCTGGGTCAAGTTTACTTTTCTCAGAGGTTGAGCAAGGTTTGTGGTCTGTTGGGGAGGCTCCTTGACCTCTGTGTAGGCCAGGTGGACCCTAGAAAATGAGACCCTGCTAGTGCCAGAGGGCCCTCCCTGGCTCTCTGGTTGACCTGGTTGTGCTGGGGAAGATGGTGAGGAGGCGGGTGGGCTGCCTGTTTTCTGTCTGTTTCATCTCTGTGATAGCCATTCATTCATCTGCTGGAGAGGACCCCACGTCATCCGCTCATTCAATCCTTTTTTGCTGTTAGTACTTAACAAACACCTATTCTCACTCCTTTGCCAGATGGATCTGGGCGTTAGTACAATAGGCCCTGCCCTCTGAGCTGCTCAGTCTAGGGAGAGACAGTTGTGTGGACATCAGACAATAATTCCAGTGAAAGGTGGTAGAGGACATACATGGCGTTGTGGACACAGGAAGCTGCGCGCAGACTGTTCATCCTCAGAAACATCCACGGCATCTTTGTCTTTTGTAGACCAAAGGAAGGGAGGACATGGAGGCGTGAAGATGCCCAAGTCTGGAACAAGTTCAATCCTTTTAATATTGCGTTGCTGAACCTGACTTAATTCAGGCCTCGTTTCTGGCTACTGTATCAGTTCATTAGAACACAATAATACACGACCAAACAGACAAGCAAATTTCATGTAACATAAGCTTCGGCAGGAAAACGGCTCCTGGTGTGTTCTGTGTGTGACTCGGTGGGCGGACACACTTCTTGCTGCAGCAGCAAGACTGATTTGTGTGAAGGCTCCTGTCACCAAATCACTCCCAAGCTTGGGAGATAAAATGTCGCTTAGGATAATGTAATTGGCCTTAAGGTACAGGAGTTGAATTATTTTCAGTGATTTATAATCTGGAAATTAAAGACTCACTCATTTTCTAATTTAATTCCATCTTCAATGGAAAAATGTTCACTCTGATCTAAATTGGCGAGTAATGTTGCTAATTCAAATGCAGATGTAATTTCGATCCTGGTAGCAGTTTGCGGTGATTGACGGGTCTCCAAAGAATCATTAAGATCCTTATCTCCCAATCTCACAAATTCCCCGGCAGTTGTGATAATAACTTCGGCTAAGGAGAAAAGGGGAAAAAATAAATTCTCCCCAGTCCTGTCGGTTTAGACCTTGCCTTTTGCTGGACAGAAATTGTAGGTCTCTTTTGAATCTACAGCCTGCAAGAGACAATACTGAAGCTTCATTCCCAAACGTGGGGGTGGTATAAACACCAAGGTTTGAATTGTTTACCTGTGTATCTTCCCTCTAAAATATGAATGAAATGGGCCTGGGCTAAGTTATCCCCAGTTCACGGTTAATTATCTGGGATTTTACACCACATTTGGTGCCATTCATTGACAAGTATCAACCACCCAGGGACAGGGGGACAATGATTAGCCATAATCATGCAGCCTGCCCTCCCCCTTCAGCTGTCACATCCCTGGCACACGGTCATGTGTCTTCATCTAAGTAGACCCCAAGAAGCCGGGATGGAGAAATTATGGGGTCGCTCCTGCTGTGTGAGAAATGACCGGGTCAGGGGTACAGTCGCCGGCATCATCCGTTTGCTGGTTGAGCAGCGATGTCTGGATGGAGTTGCAGCCTTGGTCTAGGATGCTATTGACCTGCTGGATGGTGGGTCTGGCTCTCTCTAAGCAGATGGCAAAAGGACTGACTTCTTTGTCCAACGGCTAATTTGTTTGAAGTCAAGTCATTCGATCCTGAGTTGGTGGTTTCAATCCAGCATAGAAAACAGAGTAGACATTTGGGGCAAGTTGGTATCCTGCGTTTCTACGGTGGCTGAAGGCCATGAACGAGGAGTGGGACATGTCTTGGGAACGTGTACTGACCCCACTTGCCAGCAACAGCTCTTCCCACACATGAGCTGTGCAAAGTTTTATAGCAGAATTTGTTGATTTATATTTTATATTATGTCTCCAGGGGTACATGGGTTATGGTTGCACAACTTTGGAGAGTGGAGGAAACATGGAAAAAAATAATTATGACTTGGAATAGGAATGAAGGCAGTCATTTTTGAAAAATATTTATTGCTATTTCATAATTTGTTTTTAAAGTCTGATTTTGGACTTCCCTGATGGCTCAGATGGTAAAGTGTCTGCCTGCAATGCAGGAGACCCGGGTTCGATCCCTGGGTCAGGAAGATCCTTTGGAGAAGGAAATGGCAACCCACTCCAGTACTCTTGCCTGGAAAATTCCATGGATGGAGGAGCCTGGTAGTTTACAGTCCATGGGGTCACAAAGAGTCAGACGACTGAGCGACTTCCCTTCACCTTTGGACGTATTAAGCTATGAGGGCAAGACGGCTCATGCTCACACCAGCGCTCTCATCTTGGGCGTATGGCTAGACCACATTTCCCAGCCTCCTTTGCTGTTGGATGGAGACTTACGATTGAGCTCTGGGTGTAAGAATGGATTCATGCATCTTTTCTAGGTGAAGAGAACCTTTCCTTGTGATCCGTATTCTCTCTCCCCATCTGTAGGATAAATGGAGAAGACAAGATTCTTCCTCTTGCCTCTGAACAGTAGAGCCAGAAAGGAATTTTACTTGAACTAGAAAGAAACTCCTATTAGGTTACACTATGGAGATTCTGGGGTTTCGTTTTAGTAACCGACATTCTTGCCGCTGTTCAGTTGCTCAGTTGTGTCCGACTCTTTGCAACTCCATGGACTGCAATAAGCCAGGCTTCCCTGACCTTCACTGTTTTCTGGAGTCTGCTATAACTAATGTCCATTGAGTTGGTGAGGCCATCCAACCATCTCATCTTCTCTCACCCCCTTCTCCTGCCTTCAATCTTGCCCAGCATCAAGGTCTTTTCCAATGAGAAAATTGTCATCAGGGGGCCAGAGTATTGGAGCTTCAGCTTCAGCATCAGTCCTTCCAAAGAATATTCAGGGTTGATATCCTTTAAGATGGACTGGTTTGATCTCCTTCAGTCCAAGGGATTCTCAAGAGTCTTCTACAGCAGCCACAGTTTGAAGGCATCGATTCTTCAGTGTTTAGTCTTTCTTGTTTTCCAGCTCTCACATCCCCACATGATTACTGGAAAAACCATAGCTTTGACTATATGAATCTTTGTAGGCAAAATAATGTCTCCGCTTTTGAATATGCTGTCTAGGTTTGTCACAGTGTTTCTTCCAAGGAGCAAGTGTCTTTTAATTTCATGGCTGCAGTCACCATCTGAAGTGATTTTGGAGCCCAAGAAAATAAAGTCTGTCACTGTTTCCATTGTTTCCCCATCTGTTTGCCATGAAGTGATGGGACTGGATGCCATGACCTTAGTGTTGTGAATGTTGAGTTTTAAGTAACTAACATTACTTATCCTAATACAAGCTGCATCAAGCATACCAGTATAAAAATATTTAATCTATTTATCAATTTCCTCCAATCCCCCATTAAATTCTTTGTGTATCTCTTATACATTACTACAAATGATCAAGCTGATACCTGCATGACCCACAGATGAATAAAGCTGTTTGCATTTCTCATTTAATCACCATGACACTTTGAGTTAGACTTGTGCCTTGAATATGACGACTAGTACATTAGAAGCATTTTTGTTTTATAAATATGTAGACATTTTACTAAGATGGCATCTGTGTCCAGAGCCAGGGTCAGTAGATAATATTACAACTTCAAGGCCATTTTTACTTAAATATGAAGACCCACTGAGATATGGTGTGTGTCTCTGGCAGTTGTTTTCCTGGTTGTAACTTAGCCAGTGGGCTTCTTGGGTGGCTCAGTAGTAAAGAATCTGCCTGCCAATGCAGGAGATGTGAAAGAGTCATGGGTTCAATCCTTGGGTCAGGAAGATTACCTCGAGGAGGAAAGGGCAACCCACTCCAGTATTCTTGCCTGAAAAATTCCACGAACAGAGGAGCCTGGTGGGCTACAGTCCATGGGGTCTCAAGAGTTGGACACGACTCAGCAACTAAACAACAGCTTAGCCAATGCTTAGTCTTTGTGCTGTGCTTAGTTGCTCAGTTGTGTCCGACTCTTTGCAATCCCATGGACTGTAGCCTGCCAGACACCTCTGTCCATGAAGTTCTCCAGGCAAGAATACTGGAGTGGATTGCCATGCCCTCCTCCAGGGGATCTTCCCAACCCAGGGGTCGAACACAGGTTTCCCACATTGCAGGCAGATTCTTTACCAACTGAGCCACCAGGCAAGCCAGCCACCTTTTGAATAATGGACAGAGACAGCAGGCTGGAGATCCTTTCCCCATTCCCACCCCTCCAGTGGACTCCTTTCCAAACCTCTCCACACACAACTATTTGACACATTACTCTCTGTTGTGTTGGGAGAATTTCCTTCTGAAGGATTATGTTCCATGCTTCCTTACAGCTGAAGAGATCTCAAAGACCATGGTCTGAACTCAGAAAATAGATTTCTTTTCTGCTTTTTAATGGAGGCATCAAGAATATTCATGCAGTTGAATCTCATCAAGCTTTATGACCCGTTGTTGGAGACCTTGCCCCTGCCTACCTCTGGCCTCACTGTTCATCTCAACCTCCTGTACCCCTTGCCCCCCAGCCTCCAGCCTCAATCCCTTAGGACTCATTGGATGAGCTGAGCCTGTCCCACCTCTGTGCTTTGTATACCTTACTTTTTCTGTCTGGAATACTATACCAGGCAGTCTCCTCACCCTCTTCAGAGTAGAAACCCAGTTCATCTTGAAAGTTTCAGCTCAAGTATCAGTTGACCTTCTCTGCCTCGATCCCCTGCCGCTCATGGGAGAACTGGTCTCTTTTGCTGAACTGCTTTCTCATAGCGCCTGGAACTTTGGATCATTCTAATTTTGTTTACTTATCCATCTCTCTCTATCCTGTCCTCTGGGATAGGATGGTGATGTTAATGTCATTGCTATATAATTCATATCTTATCATTATTATTGCTACCAATTGCATTGCAGAAATATCCATGGTATTATATCTCATTCATGCTGTACATGGATGGTTAGCTTCCTGGATCCGGGCTAATTTCTGTCTTCAACCTTAGGCATTGAGAGTACTTTTCATTCTAATGCCAGACAATTGGCTTGTCATCTTCTGAGGGTCTTACTCTGATGGGAAGGGATAGATGGTGATGTTGCTTGAGTTTGAGGCTGCCTGTAACTAACTATACACAGAGCTGCTCACATATCAGTATCTGGATGGCTCTCCTGTAAACCACCTGGGCCACTTGATGCTGAAAAGAACCTAACTGAGCTATCATTCTGGATGCACTTAATTCCTTTAAGCCACTCACCTAAATAATAACCTATGGTCCAGAGTCCTGCAGGCTAGTGACAGGGCATGTACATATTTCCTTCCGCGCTTTTTTAGATTTTTTCCTTTTACTTTTATCAAGAGCCCTCTTGTTCCCACACCACTAGAATACAGAGAGGTTGCTGCCTCACCTGTCCACGGGCAGGCGTCTCAGTGCCTCAGTGTCCTCTGACACCACCCTTTTCTAGACCATATGCCCTGATATAGTCATCCTCTAGAAGAAGCCGGCTTCTGAAACTTTGGGACCAATTCACCCTGCTATTTTTTTAAAAATCAATATCAATAAACAACTACTAATCACTAAGTGCTGGCTATGGCTCAGGTGCTGTATGAAGGGCCTGGCACCTGGTTCTTCATTTGATCCTCATACCCAATGCTCACGACCTAGGCACCATTATCTCAGTTTGGCCTACAAAGGAACCAAACCCAGAAGTTCAAGCCCAAGTTCACCTGGTCAGTCAGTGTTGAAGGCTGCATTTAAGCCAGGTCTGCGCTCTGCTCCCTCTACACTGCCACTGACTTGGGTCCCAGCCTGGACGCTCCCTGAGGGCAGCACCAGGGCCTGTGTCTGTACACCCCCCAAAGCTGGCCCCTGGGCAGTGCCCAATACTTGTCCCCTGAGAAAAAAATGACCCAAAGCAGAATTACATTCTCAGAGTCCAGAGCACTAAAGTTTTAAGTGTGGATGAGTATGAGAGGGGAAGCTGCAATTTTCTTTGAAGTCCTTGCATTAGTCAGGGCCCTCCAGAGAAATGTCTTTGTGTCTGTCCCTCTATCAAGATTTATTTTACTGAATGTATATGTGTGCTGAGTCATGTCCGACTCTCTGTGACTCCATGGACTGTAGCCCAGCTGACACCTCTGTCTGGGATTTTACACGGGGTTTTATAGGGAAGAAGACTGGAGTGGGGTGCCATTCTCTTCCCCAATTTTAAAGAATGGGCTTGTAAAATTATGGACACTGAAAAGTCCAAATCTGCAAGATAGATCAGCAGGCTGGAGACCCAGGAAAAGCCAGTGTGGCAGTTCAAGTCTGAAGGCCACCTGCTGGCAGAACTCTTGTTTGGGGTGGGGGGATTAGTCATTGTTCATTCAGGTCTTCAGCTGATGAGATGAGGCCCACCCACCTCATGGAGGGCAATCTGCTTTACAGAGTCTGTTGATATAATCTCATCCAAAAGCACCTTCACAGAACCATCCAAAATAATGTCCCACATGTCTGGGCACTGCAGCCCAGCCAAGTTGATACATCATTAACCATCACAGCCCCCTGGCTCTGTTTTGAGGACCGCAGACAAGGAGACCCTTGGTCTTTTGCATAATACAGTGTAATCATCAAGAATGGACTCTGGAGCCTGTGTTTGAACCCCAGTTCCTCCATTTCTTGCCATGAGACCTCGCGGAAGTAGATTAACCTCAACCATTCACAGGAAATAATAATCGCTGGGAAGAATAACCTTAGTCTGATGGGGAGATTAAATGGCAAGATGTGTGGGGAAGTGCTTTGAAAGCATTAAAGCAACGTATAAAGTGTTGAAATAATGTATAAAGCTAAGCAATCTGTGCTTATGACCACTTTCAGCTTGGACCAGGACTTCAGCTTGGAGCCCATCAGGGTGGCATTTCCAGCCTGGTCTTTCCTGTGGTGCAGTTGTCATGGATACCAAGGATACCATGGATACTGTTCCTTTAATTGGCAGATATTGGGCACACTGGGCGGTGTTCTCAAAACCAGTAGATCACAGCAGTCAGGAGTGGCCTAGCCTCTGGCTGGGTGAAGTGAGGCAGGGTGGAAGTAAGTCTGTCTCAGAAACAATCCTTCAGACATTGCTATTTAGGGGCACATGAATTGACCTGCCGTGGAGACCCCAGCTAGTGGTTCACACTATTTCTTTTTTCCTTAAATATCCTTGGCTGGAGAGTTTCTGAGCACTTGGTATGCATGAACTCATTCCATCGATGAAGTCAGTAACATTCTTCCCATTTCACAGCTGGGGCCTGAGCTACAGGGAGGTTGAGTAATGTGTGGCCAAGGCCGCACCCTGGTAAGTGGCAGGACAGCCAACACAAGAACCTGTGTCCCTAAGAACTGTTCTGTGTCTGCTTCCAGGGGGCTAGCACGTGACTGGGGGCCACCTCAGGTGACCAGAACAAAAAGGGGTTTGTAACTCTTCATCATGGCGTGGTCCCCAGACTCCCCCATGCAGCCCCCGGCAGGCCTGCCTCCTCCTAGGACCTCACTTCTCCCATCTCGGCAGTGGAGCCATCTCTGTGCAGCGGGGCAGGTGTGCTCCACGGGATGCAGATCTGCTGGTCGTCTGCATGTGATCGAATGCATGTTTGCTCTGCCTCAGTCTCTGCTCATGCCACTCCCCAGCCCTTCCAGGAAGTACCATGCTCAGCAGCCAGGTCTGGCAGGAGGGCTGGGCTGGGTGCTTCGAGGGACCCCATGTAGGTTCCTCACTCACCATGGCTATCCGTGGATATGGCAGCATGATGCCTATTTCAGCATCCAGCGAGCCACTTGGAAAACATGGACCCTCGCGCAGGAAGTAACTGGGGAGTTGGGAGAAAGGATGAGATGATTCCCGTCTTGGAGTCACTGTTCTGAGCGCTGTGGTGGAAGGGTGGGTGTGAGTGCAGTGCTGCTCCTGGGGTTGAGGTCAGTGGGCAGAAAGCATGACTGTTCCCCGGCGGGCACCATGCTTGGCCAGCCGGCTGGATCACCTAAGATCACAGAGTCAGCCGAGCTCAGAGGTGAGACACTAGCCACGCTCAGAGCCCTGTCATTTCTCCTAGGCTCTCTGAATGGGGCTGAATGAAGGAAGCCTCTCAGGAGGACCACTGGGTCCTGGCCTTCACAGACTGAGCAGCTGGGGAGGAACCACTGAGTGGGCCTGGCTTGGGTGTCTCTGCCAGGCTGGACCGTGGAACTGATGAACTCTGTGTCCATCTTCTATAACTAAGACCTTTTGGCCAGTTCAGTTCCATTCAGTCACTCAGTCGTGTCCGACTCTTTGCGACTCCATAGACTGCAGCATGCCAGGCCTCCCTGTCCATCACCAACTCCCAGAGTTTACTCAAACTCATGTCCATTGAGTCGGTGATGCCATCCAACCATTTCATCCTTTGTCATCCCCTTCTCCTTCTGCCTTCAATCTTTCCCAGCATCAGGGTCTTTACAAATGAGTCAGTTCTTCTCATCAGGTGGCCAAAGTATTGGAGTTTCAGCTTCAGCATCAGTCCTTCCAATGAATATTGAGGACTGATTTCCTTTAGGATGGACTGGTTGAATCTCCTTGAAGTCCTGGCCAGTTAGGAATCCCTTGATCTTTCTAGCAAAATTACCTGGCTGGGGTCTTGTAGGTGCAGAGCTCTGCACCATCAGTGAGGCATTATCTCCCTCCAGAGACGAAGTCCCGTCGACAGAGAGCTAATGACCCTAAAGACGAACTTGGGAGCTCCACCTCCACAGTAGGTCCCCTCATGGATGAACTCGGCTCCCCCAGAGCCTGGCCCCTTATCAGAGCTTCTCAGGGAGGACCAGCGTCCTCCTAGGGAACGTCCCAGAAGATGGATGAAAGCCAAAAAAGGGAGCTAAGCAGGACGGAGCCCTGAAATGAGAACATAAAAGTTTTCTCGTTTACTTATTAGTACAATATGTAATTGGATAGAAGGAGCAGGTTTCTAAAATTTGTCTTACCATAATGACTATAATTTTTTAAAGATTGAAAATGAATCTGACTAGAAAATACCATTAAACTACCAAGTTGCTTAAAATTTAAAGGGTAATTCACATATAATGCTTTTATTTAATAGCCCAATTTACAAAACGTCTAAAATTAATGCGGATCTTTTCAGGACAAAATCAGCCGTAACTGCACCAACTAATTTTTGCTCATTTGAACTGAATTATTAATAAGAGAGAAATATACCATATGTTCCCCAAAGAGCTGGATACATTTATTTCAAATAAAAGCACCGTGTTTGGTAGAATATAAGAGGTTTAAATGCTTTCAGAGAAATGGGTTACTTATATACAGATTTAATAGAGTATAAATCAGGCAACGTAATTAAGGACGCAGCTGCTGCGGAACCCAAAGCTGGCAGCCTTGCCTTCTCGAGTTCCTTTATCACCTGCAGCGGCTTTCATCAGCAATCATTTGTTCTCAAAAAATAATACTAGTGAATCAATGATGTTGCAATTTATACTATACTGAAAGAGAATTTTATAGTAGGTTTAGATTAGCCTTGGTCATATCTACTGACTTCATCTGTTTCTCCTCTAAAAATGATTTAGAGTACCTACTGTGTGTCAAGTGGTGAATCTGTGTCTGAGTGAAATAGACCTGGGCTGCTTATTTTCCCTTCTTCCTTCCCCGCTTTCTCCTTCCCTTCCCTTCCCTCCCTCCCATCACTCCTTCCTTCCTTCTTCCCCTTCCTCCTCCCTCCCTCCTTCCTTCCTTCCCTCTTCCTTCCTTCCAATTACTCCTCATCTTGCAAACAGTACCTGGGATTCAGGTTCAATGTGAGTGGCCTCAGCCAACACTATGGAGTGAGCGGGTCACTGTTTCATTGTTTGTGCCTGGAGGGGAGAGGTTTTCCCCACCGCTGCTGATGAGCTGGGAAGCCTTCATCCCGGTCTGAGGATTGATTGGAAGACTCTAGTCTCTACAGCTTCTTGCTTTGGAGGACAGATTGCTCCCAGTATTAGTCTAAGCATCTCACTGCAGACCATCAGGGAAGAGCCCGCAGATGTGTGAGTTAGAGCATCACCAGCAGAGAGAGAAGTTCAAGATGATCCTTAGAATGGCCCCAGCGTTACAGCACCTGCTAACACTGCTCTCTGTATTAGCTCTTGGATTGAATCTATCAGATTGCCAAGACCTTTGGAATGTCTCACTCCATCCGCGGTTGTCAGCAGGGAGACAGCTTGAGGTAGCACATTTGGTGCCTGCTGCTCCCAGGGGCTCGGCACGGAGACTTCGGCATCCTCATGTCTCAAAGGCCCTGCGTTCTGGGAGCTCCCAGGGTATTTCATTTGTGCTGTCAGCGCCTTAATTTCTGTCTTTGCTCTGGGATTCCCTGTAAGCCCTGGCTGGGACAGGCACTGTAGTGTGGACAGGCTCTGGGTGTGGCTGGTTAACTGTACTATTCCACTGACTGTTGCAGGGTCCAGCCCCGTGGTAAGTACCCCAAGCTCAGGCGTCATGAATAAGCCAGACAAACAAACAAATGAAAGATGATATTTCTGAATGGCTGACTTCTGATGCACTGGCCCCTTTTCCATCTTCTGGCATGCCTTTGCTGACTTTGGCACTGCCATTGTGAGCAGAGTTTAATTCAGGGGAATGTATCTGTTTCCTTGCAGGCTGGAGTGCAGATACACGCTGGCAGTCGCGGCCCTGAAAATCTGTGCGTGTGTTTCAGCCACGTGCGCAGGCAGCCGGTCGTAAACCCCCAAAGCACTTGCGTTTTAAATCGTATCTCAGTGAGTTTTTTGTTTTAATGGAAGCAGTTATCCAACCAGCAGGCTTCAAATAGAAATAGCCGCTCTCTCTACATAATGGGCTAGGGATACTTTAATTAACAGCACCTCTTGGCTATTAATGATGGTGGCTTTGGTTTCTGGCCATCTGATGACTACTTGAGCTATTGTTTTGGGGATGCAGGGACATGCAAACCTGCTTGAGTCAGCCTGGACACAATGGGCATCTCAGAGGTGTTGTAATTTGTGGATTTGCTAAGCCTGGCGTCTGGGTTTCATTTATATCTCAGAGCAGGCGCTCTACCCTGCGGGGTTGGGGGAAATGAAAACCTCTCCATTGTCTCTTTCATTACGGTGCAAACTCAGGGTAGGATTTCCAGCTGCCGACAGAGTTGCAGCACAGCTTCCCTTTATGGATGGATGCGGCTTTGTTGCAACACGGCTGTGCCTGTAGCAGCAGGCGTGGTCTTCAGCGGCCTTCCCGGCCTCTATGGCTGCCGTATTGACCTGGCTCAGATGCGCCCAGGAAGCCAGTTTTCTAAGACTGGGGGCTGATCCTGCAGCTGATGAGGAGAAGGTCCTCTCCTCCAACCCTGAAGCAGCGGTGATCGGAGGTGGCAGGCTGGGGACAGGGCTGCCTTCCCACCAGGTGGGGTGTTGAGGACCGAGGGTACAAGGTGAGGGAGACCCTCGAGGGGCTGTCTGTCTGTGGGGAGACAGTGATAGAAGTGCACGGTAGTGACATGAGCGTGCCATGGGCGCTCTAGAGAGGCGGGGTCTGGGTTCTCCTGGCTGAGGCTGTGACCCCAGTTAGCATCATCTGGCTCCAAAGAGGCCAGAGAAGGAAGCATCTCCAGCCCCCAGCCCTGCCAGCAGGCTTCCCTCTGCAGCCCCTGCCTTTTGGCTTTTTGAGGGGTGCCCCCCAGGCAGGGCCTCAAGAGGAGCTCCAACCTTCCCGTGTCTGGGCTCCCTGCACTGCCAGCAGCCATGGATCAGGATGGGGGCAGGGCGTGTGCTTCAAGTGGAGGGCGTGGGGCTGGTGGGCCCTCTGCACCCTTCCCTCCGGCTGGGCCAGGCCTCTGCCTCGGATTTGGACTTGCGTCCTGCTGTGGGCTTGCACGCATGCTCAGTGGCGTCTGACTCTTTGAGATCCCACGGACTGTAGCCCGCTGGCTCCTTTGTCCATGGGGTTTTAGGCAAGGATACTGGAGTGGGTCACGATTTCTTCCTCCAGGGGATCTTCCTGACCCAGGGATCGAACTCAGGTTTCCTGTGTCTCCTGCTCTGTGGGCAGATTATTTACCCACTGAGCCATCAGGGAGACCCCCTGGGTCCTGTTGCGACCTTGCAAATCTGACCCGGTTACTTGCCCACCCGACCCAACGCACATGCTCCTGTAAACCTTCTAGAGTCTTCCTCACGGGGGCGAGTAAATCCAGGAGCAGGGTCTCTCAGGGCCTCTCTGCCTTCTGCCCCACCTCACCCCCTCACTCCAGCGCTGGGTCTTCTTTCCCTCTTGCCTTCCCTCAGGCTGTCCCCGCTGTGGGGAACACCTTTGACACCCCTAAGTGCTGGACCTGCTGGGTCCTGGGCTTCAGCTCTCAGCTCCCCCTTCCATCAGGAGGCCTCGATTTCTCCAATGGCCATTTTCCCCCACAACGAGGTCTGTGCACGTCCCCTCTTTGTGCTTAGTCACTCAGTCCTGTCCCACTCCTGTGACCCTGTAGACTGTAGTCTGCCAGGCTCTTCTGTCCATGGGACTCTCCGGGCAAGAATACTGGAGTGGGCTGCTGTTTCCTTCTTCATCCCCTCCTTAGACACCATCTTTATCTCCCTCCTGAGTGCTGCTCCAGTGGGAGGAGACCCTAGCTTCTTCCCTTTGGGTGCACACATTTGGGATTTGGGAGATTCGGAGAACTAGGGTGTCCTGTTCTTTGCTCTCTGCTCTGGATTAGGCCGTGGTGACTGCATTTCCCTGAGATACTGGACAAATCTTGAGCCCTGGGAGGCGCTGACCCCTCTTGCATTGTCTAGAACAGGCATTCATTGTTAAATGAGCAGATAGGGGAAGAATGTGTGTGCGCACATGTGTGTGTGCACCTGTGCACGTACATGTGCACGCGTGCATGTATGTGCATGTGCACGAGCACATGTGTGCGCACATGTGTGTGTGTGCACGTGTATGCACGTGTGTGTGTGGTGGGGGGAAGCCCTCATTCACGGGAGGATCTTGGTCCCTCTGTGCCCTGGCGTGCTGCCTGGAGGACCAGCCGCAGAGGCAATGTGTTTCCTCCGCCATCTGCCCTCCTGGACACACACAGGAGGCTGACTTCAGCTCATACAGAGAGGAGGTAATTAACACTCTCCAGCTTTCTGCCTTCTCATCCGGGTACCTCAACCCCAGGATGGGACCCTCTGTTTAAATAATTAATTATAATCTAACTACCTGAAGCAGAAGAGGAAGCCGTGGGCTCCCAATGGGGCAAGTCCTTTAACCTTCGAACTTTGATCTCGGCCCCAAAGGTCAGCCATCAGCCACTCATCCTGCAGCCGGCCTGGTGCTTAATTACCCAATTAACGCATCGTTTTATAGCTGGGTGGTTTAAGGGATGATGCAGGAAGAGTGTGGGCCGCGGGGGCCTCAGCCTTCGGTCATGGCCCCACGGTTCTAATGCACGAATTAACTATCTGTCTCTTCTAAAAGTCAGTGCGTGATTTATTGGAAAATTGGTGGGAACAGCCCTTGGGGGGTTGTGCTCAAAATCTGGTTTAAAAGAGTGGCTGCTGGCTATGACTTTTTGATTTCCTCTATCCTATTGAATGTCATTAGCCCTCTTTCATGTAAAATAAATGTTTGAAGCCAGTTCAGAGAGGACTTATTTATTCATTTTGTTCCCTTCACTGCACACTATCATTATTTCTCTGTTGATTCTCTTCTCTGGGAGAACAGAAGCTAAACCCTTTCCTTCAAGGCTCATATTTGGGATTCAGACAATTCGGAGGCTCCCCTGGGCTTTCTCTCCGGACCACCCCCCACCCCCCCAACTTGGAAGCAGTAGGTTGTGCATTTCAGTCTTGGTAAATCATATGCGACTCCAGGATAGGAAGGGCTCATTTGTGATTTGCTGTTATTTATTTATTGGGAAGCAGACTCCCCAGGATGGCTCTAGTAGTAAAGAACCCACCTGCCAATGCAGGAGACATGGGTTGGGAAGATTCCCTGGAGGAGGCATGGCAACCGACTCCAGTATTCTTGCCTGGAGAATCCCATGGACAGAGGAGACTGGTGGGCTACAGTCCATAGGGTCGCAAAGAGTCAGACATGACTAAAGCGACTTAACATGCAGCCTTTCCCAAAAGGAGCAGAGTCTGCAGAAAAACATCATAGAGGGACTCGATCCACCTTACAGCTGACATGAAGAAAGCCCCAGCCACCCTTTTCCAATCAGGAGGGAAGCATAGGTTTCATCATAAATCATATCCTTATTAAAACATCCTGGTCTCCATCTGGGAGATGTGAAGAGCCTAGATTTTATCTTTTCCTCAGCCACCTGACCCTCTGACCTTTAATTGTTCAGCAGAAGGTACCAGAGAAGGCCATTCATTTACTAGGTTACTGTGGGTGTGGGCAAGGGTCCCAGTTAAGACAGAGCATAAGAAAGAGAGTTTGCAAAAAGACAGCTAAGAAGAGACTGCCTAATAGGCAGTGAGCTTCCTGACACTGGGAGTAATCGAGTTGATTTCACTTGGAGGAAACAGGTTGGATCAGAGATTCAAGTCAAAGGAAATTTGGATCAGCTGAAACGAGACTCCACATACCTTCTGAGCATCTAGGTGCCTATGACCCAAATATTTGTCATTTATAAACTGCAAGACCTCTGTCAGCTTTGTCTTCCCAAAGGGCCAAGTAGCCAAAGTGGATCCAGAGACCTCCCTCGGCCCAGGCTGCCGGCACCTCAGTGATTACACTTGTGTGCTCTGCCTTGGCAGGATTAAAGCATTCTTAGTTCAGTTCAGTCACTCAGTCGTGTCCAACTGTTTGCGACCCCATGGACTGCAGCACACCAGGCCTCCCTGTTCATCACCAACTCCTGGAGTTCACCCAAACTCATGTCCATTGAATCAGTGATGCCATCCAACCATCTCATCCTCTGTCATCCCCTTCTCCTCCTGCCCCCAATCTTTTCCAGCATCAGGGTCTTTTCAAATGAATCAGCTGTTCGCATGAGGTGGCCAAAGTATTGGAGTTTCAGCTTCAACATCAGTCCTTCCAATGAACACCCAGGACTGATCTCCTTTAGGATGGACTGGTTGGATCTCCTTGCAGTCCAAGGGGCTCTCAAGAGTCTTCTCCAACACCACAGTTCAAAAGCATCAATTCTTCAGTGCTCAGCTTTCTCTATAGTCCAACTCTCACATCCATACATGACTACTGGAGAAAGTAAAACCTTGACTAGATGGACCTTTGTTGACAAAGTCATGTCTCTGCTTTTTAATATGCTGTCTAGGTTGGTCATAACTTTCCTTCCAAGGAGTAAGCGTCTTTTAACTTCAAGGCTGCGGTCACCATCTGCAGTGATTTTGGAGCCCCTGCAAAATAAAGTCAGCCACTATTTCCACTGTTTCCCATCTATTTTCCATGAAGTGATGGGACCAGATGCCATGATCTTAGTTTTCTGAATGTTGAGCTTTCAGCCAACTTCTTCACTCTCCTCTTTCACTTTCATCAAGAAAACATTCTACTATGGTTCATATGCTGCTTTCACATTCAGTTTGTTTTTCTTTTTTGAAGTCCATCTGAACCTTTACCGTGTCTATCTTAGAATTAGAAAACCTAGGCTCAGGGAAGTTAAGTGAGCAGCCCAGGGTCACGACGCATGCCAGGAGCTAAACAGGACTCGGACGCCAGAGTGTGGGCTCTTCCCCCTGGTGTGTGACCGGCCTGCAGCTGGGACTTTGGAAGTTGGAGATGTTTAGTAAATGCTGAACAAATAAGTGAATCATTGCACGTCACCCAGTGAGGAACTCCAAGGGGGATCACTTGGGTCATGGCTGATCACTGACAGCTTCGCTTCTGTACCAGACAACAGATGGCCAGCTCTTCTAGGGCAGGACGTCGGGTGCCCAGCAGAGGGTGTGCAGGCAGTGAGATCCCAGCATCTCTGTGTCTGCGAGCTGGGGTAAAACGTGTGTGGCCAGCAGCTCTCAAAAGCAGAGCACACCCCCCTGGAGCCAGACTGCCTGGATTCTGGTGCAGGCACTTCTACGTGCAGCCTGGATGACCTGGGGGAAGTCACCTCACCAGCTCAAGGCCCAGCTGTCTCTTCTGTTACCTGGGCTGATGCCAGTACCAATTGCACAAGGCACTTGGAGAAATTAAGTGATCACTGCACGCAGAGCGCTGGGAATAGACACAGGGAGCCCTGTGTGAGTAGAACAACTCCTGTGAGCATCCACCACTGGCTCACCTCCCTACAGCACTGGAGTATGTTTTTTGGATGAGATAAGCCACTGTGCTTGGAGCAGCCCTTTGGAACGGCAGTGTGCACCCCAGGCTTATGCAACTGTCCAAGGCCAAGGAAATGCCGCTTCCAGGCATTGGATGATGCCTCGCTTGGGGTAAGGTGCAGAGGCTGTTTGGCCCTGCACAGAGTGGCCCCTTACAATGACCTTTGCTCTCCGGTCTGCCTCTGATGTGTATGTGACTTTCTAAGCTGTCTCCTGTGACTTTAGTTTCTCCCTGCAAACTTAGCTCTGGGACTCAGCCTGGAATTCTCCACCTGGTCCTTTGAAAATCACTTTTCTTGTGCTCAGATCAGAAGCCAAGAGAACCCAAATGTTAGAAGAGAATAAATTACCAGCAAGTCACCTTTGGGTGAAGGGTGGGAAGATTCCTTGATGAGTAAAATGTGGTGATTTTTCTCTCCCACCTGAATTCTGTCCAAGGCCTTCCATAGGCTTCTCATCCCTCTCCTGCCGGTCTTCAGTTCTTTCCTGTTCAGAAGACATCAGTCATTTGAATTTACATATCAGAGGACACTGCTCTCCTACTTTAAAGCCGTCAGTGGCTATCCATTTCCCCTAAGGATAAAACCCAAGCTCTGCCCACAGCCTTCCCATGAGCTGACCCTCCCGATACTTCCAATCTCATTCCCATCTACTCTTTTCCTTGCTCAGGCACTCTTTGGCCACATGGGACATGCTTAATTTCCTCAGACATCATTGCTCTTTCCTGCCCCAGGGCCCTTGCACAGGCTACCTCCTTGGCCCAAAACACTCTTTGCCCTACTGTGAGTATAGCTAATTACTTTACGTCATTTAGTTTTAAGCTTAAAAGTCACCTCATCAAAGAGACCTTTCCTGACTGTTCTAAGGTGAGCCCTCCTAGCCTCTCTTTTTTCTATTGCTGCTTTTTGGGGGGATTTCTTCTCAGTTCCTATCAAATATGTGGGCTGCTCTTTCCTTTTAAGGTGTTAACTCCTCAAGAGAGTGACGAATGTACCTGGTTCCCCACTGCACCTCTCGTGTGCAATACCTACCAATGATATGCAATCACAAACTTGTAGAATGAACTACAGCACATGAATTCTGTGACTTCTCCATATTTTCACTTTTTAAGCTGCTTTCTGAATTTTTCTTAACATTAAAATTGCAAGGCGTCATCACAGTGATGATGTGAGTAAGGATGTGACTATGAGATGGCCATATCAGCAGGAGGCCTTGGTGTGACAGATATCAGTGATGGCTGGGCCTGTGTCTCCTGGGGCCACTTCTGAGTCGTCTGCAGCAACAAAGGACAGTTCCCAGCTCAGTGAAAGCCTCCCACTTCCATGTCTGCCCTAGTCTCCATGCTTCTTGGCCTAAAACCTTTCTTGAGTGCTGGGAGTGTGTGGAGCTCATATTTGGGCAGCCCAGAAGTGCCAGGAATTTCACCTCCTTGGGCAACACCTTCAACCCATCGAGGCAGGGATTAGGCATATAATCACCCAGCTGGCCTGCCTCTTGATAGGATAGCTCAGGGATGTATTGTCTGCAGTTCTTCAGCCTTGGCCTGGCCTCACTGATGGACACAGGCAGGAGGGCACTGTGCTTCAAGCACCTCCCACAAATGGCCATCATGCCAACTGGCTCAGTGACTGCACATGAAGAAAGATGCACACGGCTGGGCACCACAGCTGCTTGGGGACTGTGACCTTCTGCCGAGCCCCCACTTCATTGCTGGGGATGCTTCCTACACCTGCAGGTGATGCCGAAACTTGGCTTCTGAGATGGAGTCTGCAGAAACACGCAGTGTCCTGGGTTGTGTCTTTTTGATTTCGAAGCTTTGGGCATGACACACATGGGAATCTTCTGGAATGGCTGGAGACTTGTGTATGAGAGAGATGGTGGGGCCAGCTGGCACTTTGCTCTGGAGATAAAAGGAAGTTTTTGCAGTTATTAAACAAGGGAGTGACCCTATGTGATCTTATAGCTGGAGTAGGCAGCCCCACTTGCCTATTTTCAAATGTCCTTGAATTGTCGATTTCAGTTGAAATAGACCTGAGTTACCATTTGAGATCAATAACCTCAGATATGCAGATGACACCACCCTTATGGCAGAAAGTGAAGAAGAACTAAAGAGCCTCTTGATGAAAGTGAAAGAGGAGAGTGAAAAAGTTGGCTTAAAGCTCAACATTCTGAAAACGAAGATCATGGCATCTGGTCCCATCACTTCATGGCAAATAGATGGGGAAACAATGGAAACAGCGGCTGACTTTATTTTGCAGGGGCTCCAAAATCACTGCAGATGGTGACTGCAACCATGAAATTAAAAGATGCTTACTCCTTGGAAAGAAAGTTATGACCAACCTAGACAGCATATTAAAAAGCAAAGACATGACTTTGTCAACAAAGGTCCGTCTAGTCAAAGCTATGGTTTTCTCCAGTAGTCATGTATGGATGTGAGAGTTGGACTATAAAGAAAGCTGAGTGCTGAAATATTGATGCCTTTGAACTGTGGTGTTGGAGAAGACTCTTGAGAGCCCCTTGGACTGCAAGGAGATCCAACCAGTCTATAAAAGGAGATCAGTTCTGAGTGTTCATTGGAAGGACTGACGTTGAAGCTGAAACTCCAATACTTTTGCCACCTCATGTGAAGAGTTGACTTATCTGAAAAGACTCTGATGCTGGGAGGGATTGAGGGCAGGAGGAGAAGGGGACGACAGAGGATGAGATGGCTGGATGGCATCACCGACTCAGTGGACATGAATTTGGGTGAACTCCAGGAGTTGGTGATGGACAAGGAGGCCTGGCGTGCTGCAGTCCATGGGGTCGCAAAGAATCAGACACGACTGGGCAACTGAATTGAACTGAACTGAACTGATCCATTTGAGAACTACATCCTACACCAGCTGTCTTGAGAAGAATGGTTTGGGAGAGGAGAGAACTAGAGGCAGGAAAGCCAGCTGGAGGATTTACAGTAGTGCAGTCAGAGACAAGATCCTGCACCAGGGAAGCGGCCATCAGGCTGGACTTCAAAATGTCAGGGAGATGGAAATGATGGGGCTTGCCAACCAATGGAGAATGTAATGTTAAAAGAAAAAAGGAGGTGTGGAGTCTGCTGCCCCCAGGTTTTGGGCTTGAGTGGTTGGGAAGACAGCAAGGCCATTCACCGAGGAGAATTCATGCATTCATACTTGTTCCACCCTGTTCATTTGTTCTCTCCACACGCAACCATCTTTGTCCACCCATCTGCAGTCACCCATTCACCCATTCTTCCATCCCCCTACATTAAACCATTCATCCATCCACCCACCCACCCATCTACTCACCATCCCCAAATCCTTACTGAAGGCTTCTGCTTAATGCAGTCAGTGGGGGTTCAGAGATGGAGGTTCAGAGACAGGAGCTGAGTGTTGGACCATCGAGTTTGAGATGTCAGTGAGACCTCAGGATGGATGTAGTGTCCAGCAGACCATTAGGTGCTAGGTTAGGAACTCAGACAGAGGTAATTCCACAGACAGCTGTTGAGACCACACAATTTGTGGCTTTAAAAAGCTGTAAATGAAGCTGACAACCTCCCATAGGTGATGGATACAAGACAGCCAGGTGAGTGAGCACGGAGCCCAACCACTGAATCTACCGCCACGGAAGATGCTTTGTGTCTGGTCCAGGCTGGAGAGAGTTCAACTCAGAGTCTCCTCCCTACCATCCTGGGACCCTCAGCTGAATGCCAGCCACCAAGGACGGTCCTCCACCACCACCCGCCTTTGGATTTTCTAGGCTTTGTTGGGCCCGGGTCACTGCATTAATGTTATTTAAATCTAGGGTTTGAATGGAACGTTATTAAATGCCTCCTCAACCACACGAGGCTTGTGATGGGCCGTCGTGAATGGGGGATTAGGCAGATAAATTGCTATTCTGACTCTAGCACTATCACCAGGTTTGCTGAGGACAATAATTATGTAGCTTCCAGTGTTTGGAAATATTGCCTAAATCTCCTCCCCACATGTTGTTTGTGATGGAAAACAATTAGACAAAAGGTCCTTTTGGTAAGCTGCCTCAGATGCAGATCGGCTTGATGAATGGGCTTTCTCCTGGACCCCGAGCATTTGTTAGAAGTAAATTATATGTCATTTCAAATCCAAAAGGTCTGCCTCCCTATGTTTATTGGGATAAATTAAATCTTCTAAGGAGGGTAAACAGAAGGCCCTGATAATTATTTGCTTCTGTATAATTTGAGCTGAAAAGGATGCTGCCAAGAGGAGGGGTTGGGGGAGTAACACCCTGCATTGTGCCCACCACAGAGAGGGTACAATGGGGAAATTTAATTTGATACTGATCTACACGCATGGCACGGTGTCGGGGTGGGCAGCCCCACTCGCTCACCAGGGCTGTTTTTCAAATGCTGCCTTTGAGTTGCAAATTGCAACCAAAATCATCTTGATTTGCTATTTGAGAATTAACCTTTGTAATTTTAAGGAGCTTCCTTGCAAGAGTGGATGATGCTTCTCTGATCAGACAGGGCTCCAGTCCTCGTGAGACTAGAATAGGACCTTCTTCTGGGCGAGACTCAGCACAGACCTGAAGGCTACCAGCTACATTGATAGGAATCCAGCAATTCATCCATCCACACATCTGCTTACATATTGATTCATTCATGCATGTGTTTTCTTCCCTATTCATTTGTCCTCCCCACATTCAACCATCTTTGTCCACCCCATCCATTGTGATCCATCCACCCATTCTTCTATTCCCCTACATTAAACCCCCCATCCATCCATCCATCCATCCACCCACCAATTTATTCACCATTCCAAAAATCCTTACTGAATGCTTATGTTCAATGCTGGCTACCAAAATACTACCAACACAACTTATCAAAAGACAAACCAATGTTTATTGATCAGCAAGGTAAAGGAGGCCCCACCTCTACAGAGCTCTACAGAGTGGGGAAGGCAAGGTCAGAATTTATTGATAATTGGAAGTGTGGGAGGTATGAGAAGGGTAGATTAGGATTAGACAAGGATTGTGGTCCGGCGGTCAAGGAATGGCAGAAACAGCAAGGCAAGGATTTTCTAGGTAAGGGATTCAAAGAAATTTCAGGAGACACACTCAGGGTGCATCAGTTGGTGTTTCCCAAGAAAGAACTGCATGTCTTTAGGAAAGTTCCTCTGATAAGTAATCAAGCCATTTTCCTGGACAAGAGGCTTCCAGGTAAACAAAGTGATGCTGATAAAGCTGAGGGATACATAGTCTTGGTCATGCAGAGAGGTGTGGTTTTGAGTCTCTGTGTCCAGGCTGAGTTCAGGGCAAATGGGCTTCATTTTCGCTTCTAGGAGGAAGTGACCGGAAGGGGAGCCTGGCCAAGCGGTGGCCCTGGAGGCATTTTTGAGTCCAGCCAGATTGAAGGGACGCAGCAGCAGCAGCAGCAGCAGCAGCAGCAGCAGCAGCAGCAGCAGCAGGGAGCTCAGTGGGGTGGGAGCACCCTGTGGGGGATCATCCCTCTGCTGGGTCTTTGTGCTTCTGTCCCATGTTTCTGCAAACACAAGGCTGTTGTGTAAGACGTAGTTCCTGAGTATCACCCGGCTTGGCAACTTCTCTTGAGTTGAGGTGCAGGAGGAGGAGTACCAAACAAGGGAGGCGAGAACAGGGGTGGGAAGGAGAGAGAGCTGATGGGCAGCCCGCCGGCGCATGCCCAGCACCGGGGCGGGAGCAGCTCCTGGCCTTGTTGGCCGCCTGGCGCCCGCCCCAGGGTATCATCTGCCATGTGAGGGTCCAGGCTCAGGTTTCACTGGTCGAGCCTGCGATAACATCTGGCTCCCAGGCCACTCCCAGGCCAGTGACCTCTTAGGCTCCCTGGTGCCTCGCAGTCTGCGGGGAGCGCTTCCTCCGCTCCTGGACGGACAAGCCTCCTTTGCTGATCTTCAGGGACGCTAAGTTAGCCAGCTTCCAGGCCCCTCCCTGAGCCAACTGTCTTCCTCACAGGCAGTGCTGTAGTGTCCTGCCCTGGGGCTCTGCCTACTTCAGCTTTGAAGGAAAATTCCATCCAGCCATTGCTACTGCCCAAACACCTAACCAAGCCCTCGGCCGGAGCCTGCAAGAACAGACCTATAAAATCCCAGATCTGTTTCAGCTTCTATCAGCAATCTTAATCATGGCTGGTTGGAACTAATAGGCATCAACTAGTGCTTATTAGTAGATGCAGAAAATAAAGACGCTTCTTGTGTACAGAGCAATAGGAAAACCACTACATGGGCTGATTCACTCCTGACTTGGTGGGAAGCGTCCCCATTTAACAGCTGAGGTAGAAGACACGTGTGGTGAAGTCATTTTCCCAAAGACAAGCTCCTGGAAGTGAGGACTTTGTGACTCCCTTCCCACACCCAACTGAGAGGCGTGGAATGGGAACAAGGTTGCTTGCGACAGACCTGGGTTTGACTCCAAGCCCTGCCTCTGGCTCTCGGTGTGTCCAGAGCAGTCTCCTTCTTCCCTGAAGTGCAGCACCGCATGGATTCTTCTGTGAGTCAGAGTCAGCCAACTGTCATACTTAGAACACATGTGTCAGAAACAGGATGCTGAGCCGCACAGAACGGGTCTCTCTCTTTTAAAGAGGGAGCATGTTGCCTCCACGGACCTACTATCTCTCCCTCCTCCCCTCCACTGCATCCTGGCTTGGTCCCCCGAGCCTGCTGGCTGCTTCCCCCTGGTTCTTATCTTCCTCTTGCTGGGCCTGGTTGTGACCTGCGCACATCCTGCCTTCTGGAACACCGTCCACTCAAGGTTGGACATGACCGCCCTTCCTGGGCCATCCATTCCATCTCTTCCCTGGAAGGCCACTGCCCCACCCCAATCCTATAGGGATGTCCCTGTCCGTGATGGGGTAACTGTTCTTGGTGTGATCTCCTGGCCCCTCCTTCACTCTCTTGTCCCACCCCAGAGGTTCTCAAAGTGTGGTCCCTGGACCAGCAGCGTCAGGCTTACCTAAGAGCCGATTAGAAACCAGACCCAGAAAATCAGAAAGTCTGGGAGATGGGCCCAGCACTGTGCTTTGAGTCACCTTCTAGATGCCTCTGGAACCTTGGTCTATTCTCTCCTGGATCATTCCAAGAGCCTTTCTAACCTTTTGTGAGCAAATAAGTCTAAGTCTCTGTCTCCTGTCTGTCTTTCCTTGGCGCCTAGTGATTCTATGAAAGCTTGATGTTGTCTCGGGATGATGAATGTGATTCATAGAAAGAGCTAGAAGAAGCCCCAAGACAGGTCAATTGGAACAATCCTTTCACTTTAAAGAGCAGAACCCTGGGCTTCGGAAGGGTGATGGGGCCTACAAGTTTCAGCTTCTAATCCAGAGAGGCCTTTCTTTTTCAGCAGATAGACCCTTCCTCAAAATCACCTGCGGGCTTGGGGGTGTGGGTGCTCATTTCATGGGTACAGGGGCCTGAAGCAGGGCTCCAGGAAACCTCCTTTACTGGAGCCCCTGCAAACCTGCACCTTCTCTTCCCTCTCGGGCGGAGAGCTGCTCCCGGGCTGAGGGACGCTCATTGATTTCCATTAGAAGACACAGTCTTAAGGACTGTGGATCACTGTTCCTCAATATGTCCTTACACTAATAAGGTTCTGATTAGATACTAATTAGTCTCATTGTAATGAGCCTGTTAAACATCTCCATGCTATCCTGTGCTCTGTACACCTGGTCCAACAGGCTCCCTCAAAAGGCACAAGCAGTTGGGAGTCAAAGCTTGCCTGGGCTTCCATGGGAAAGCTGCTTTCCTGGCCGGCCTGTGCCGCTATCAGCCCGGCCATGGGATTAGGCACGGGTCAGAGCCGGGGTCGCGGGAGGAAGATCAGATGTCAGCACTGGGGCCACGGCTGGGTCCTCGACACAAGTGAGGTTATCTTCCTAAGTGGCTCATCTTCCAGGCCAAGCCTGGATTCAGATTCAAGGGAGGGGAAATGTCCCAGGGGAGGCAGGGCCAGGGGGTTGGAGGCTGGGTTCTGGGCCAGCAAGGTGACTCCCCCATCTCCACATCTCCACCTCTCCAAGAGCCCACTCCCCTGAGCCAGAGGCATTCCCCCAGTTTCACAGCTGCTGAAGACAGGCTCCTCCAACAAGCTCAGTGTCACCATAGCTGCTGTTCACTGAGATTTGCCCTGTCTCAGGGTCTGTGCTTCTCACCTTATCAGCGTTCTTGTTTCCTTGGAACACCAAGGTGGGGAACCCTGTATTTTTCAACTGAGGTGAAATTCACTTGATATGAGATGAACCATTTTAAAGTGAACAGTTTAGTGGCATCTGATACAAACATCTTCAACACCCCCAAATAAAACCCTGTACCCATTTAAGCCGTTTCCCCCTATCTGCTCTTCTTCCTGCACATGGTAACCGTGAATCTACTTTCTGTCCCTATGGATTTAGTTATTCTGAGTATCTCATATAAGTGGAATCTCATAATATGCGACCTTTTTGATTGACCTCTTTTACTTAGCACATTTTCAAGTTCATCCACGCTGTAGCATGTATCAGTATTTCGTTCTTTTTAATGGCTGAATAATATTCCATTGCAGGGATGGACCACAGTTTGTTTGTTCATTTATCCATTGGTGGACATTTGGATTGTTTCACCTTCAGAAGTACTCATTTTACCACCATTTCATAGAAAAGGATCAAGGTTGGATGTTTTTCCCAGGTCGCCTCAGCTGACTGACAGAGGTGGGCATTAAATTCAGGTTTTAAAACCTCCGCTTCTAAGTTTTGCAGCCATGACTTCTCAGTAGGTCAGAGCAGCTGCTGGGCTAAGAAGATAGAGGACTGGTGCTCTCTGGCCCTCCTCTCCTGTGGCTCTTTCAGGAGGGGTTTCATGTCCAGTCTGTGTTTTTAATACGATGTTTTGGGCAGAAAAATGAGAATTCTTAAAGAAGATTAATCTGTAATTCAACATGATTTATCATGCTATTCCCTTTTTAAAAAAGTTATAAGTTACATGCAGTGCAAGTCACCAATTTTAAGTGTATAATCTGATAAACTCTGACACAAGTGAGTAGTTGTACAACCACCTCCACAATTAAGATAGGAAGCATCTGCAGTCTCCCTGCATCTTTTTTTAAAATAAAAAAAAAAACTTATTGGAAATAGTTGCTTTACAATGTTGTATTAGTTACTGCTGCACAGCAAAGTGCATCAGTAAAGTAAAGCTATATGTATACATATATTCCTTCTTTTTTGGATTTCCTACCCATTTAAGTCACCACAGATCACTGAGTATAACACACTAGTTATTTATTTTATACATGGTAGTATATATGTGTCAATTCCGGCCTCCCAATTCATCCCACCCTTCTCTTCCCACTCTGGGTGTCCAAACATTTATTTTCCACATCTGTGTCTCTGAGACGTGAATGGTTCCCATCCCTTTTTACAGCAGCTTCCTCCTAGATCCTGGCTTCTTCTACTCAGCACAATTGAAATTCACCCATGTTGCTGCTCTTGGTAGTTTATTCCTTTACTGTCGAGTGGTATTTGGTTATTTGGATATGCCTGCAATTTGGTTATCCATTCCCCAGTGGATGGACACTTAGGTAATTTCTAGTTTGGAACTATTATGAATGAAGGAGTTATGAACATCCATATACAGGTCTTTGTCTGGACCCAGGAGTGGACTTACTGGTGGCACAGGAAGTGTATTGCCATATTTATGCCTGGGAGGTGGCTTTCTGAAGTTGCCTTACTCTGGGACCCATGAGGGTCCTGCCCAAGGATGCTAAGATGAAGTCCTGAGCCTGATGGTCCTGGGATGGGGGAGGCCCAGCTTCACCCACAGTGTGAGTGTCCCTCCCTGGGGAGGATCTGATGGGGCTTAGAGGGCAGCCCTCAGGTCTCCCCAATGAAACAAGGCAGGTTGGAAATGGGGATAAAGTTTGCATTTTAAAAGCTGTCAATATTCTGAGCTGACGATTCAGAACCTGACTTACTGACTCACTGCACACCAAGGGATGCAGTGATGCTTTTCAAGAGCCTTCCTAAAAGCGCTTCCCCACAGGCGCCCTTGGGTCCCTGCTGGGGGCAAATGGATAAGATGGGGCTCCTGCTAGATTGAGAATTTCTGGGTGCTGAGGCTAGGCCCCTTCTCACTGCCTGGCTGGAAGGCAGTTAAGCTCTTCCCAATCAATAGGCCTGCAATCTCCCTGCTGTTAGAATTTTACTAGGCAGGGCAGTTATGGTATCTCCACAGTGTTGGGAGTGGAAAAGGAAAATGAGCTAGGGAAATGCAGGCAAATGTCTGTATATTTTGAAACAGAGCCCTTCTCTTCCAGGCCTTTTCTGGGGGAGTCATTTGCATGCCCATCTGATAACAGGGGCCTGAGCTGCCCCAGCAGATAAAACCCATCTGGGACGTTTGAATGAAAAATAAACATTTGCTTCCTTTAGGCTCCTGGAAGGTCATTTGCATAAAAACCTGCAGTGTTTCCAAGGCCTTGTAGGTGGGGTGGGAAGTGCAGAGGTGGAAACAGGAGTTTGCATGAGCCTGGGAAAACAGAACTAAGTGTTTCAGGTTAAGCCCTATTGCTTCCTTATTATTTGCAAAGATCTGGAATCCAGAGACGTTCAGGCTGAGGCCCCGATCCTTGCTCTGGCTTCACTTCCAATTCCCGCTTGACCTCGTAGGACCTCAGTTTCCTCTTCTGTAAAGTGAGTGAATGGGGCCAGATCTCAGTTTCAGCTGTCTGCATTTGCCGAGAATATATGATTTGCAGGGCACTTGTTAGACGATTAAGATACAACAGGGTAAATAAGGCCCTCACTTTCGGAGGTCCCTATCCAGCAGGGCAGCAGGCAGACCAGTGGACACCAACTCGGCCTGTGCCAGTGCTGTTTAGGAAGACAGACAAATCTGTGCTGGGAAGACAGGACAACAGAGGATGGGGTGGGTGAGAGGAGGGGCCTTCCAGGGCAGGTAATGCCGTACTTCCAGTTCTGACCCTCAGATCTGACTCTCCTGCCTGTCCGCATGGGCTCCCTCACCTCGAGATGATCTGGGGTTACTTCTAGATGACAGCCCGACTTTCTTGGACATTGACAGAGTCCTTTCAGAGATTCGATTGTCAAGTTCTGAATGACATCAAGTCAAATTATGGCTGCCCTCTCTTCTCTCTCTCTGCCAACTCTTCCCGGGAAGCCCCTGGGAAGAAGTGTGTCCTAGAAGACGCACCCAGCAGTGGAATTAATGTCACACCAGCCTCAAGTTTGGAGTCTACGGGACCACAACTCTGATCAGGTGAAAAATAGGATGTAATTCTAGAGGGAAATACATGAGTTCATTAGCGATTTTTTTTTTCAATGAAAAAGAGAAAGTCTAAAAGTAAATAAAATAATTGGACATTGTGAAAGGAATACCAGCCAACACCCTCCCAGCCAAGACGCAGCACCAGGCAGCAGACAGATCCCTGGGCAGGATCAGGAGAGAGGACTCAGCCTGGCTTTGTGGCTACAGGCAAGGTCTCTGGGACTCCGTTTTTCCCAGGTGTACAATGAGGAGATTAGACCAGGCTGGCTATAGGTGTCTTTGACACCTGACCTTGGGACTGGGTCAACCAATGGGAGGACGTTCCTCCGTGTAGCTGATTTGGGAAAGCCCAGCTCAGAGAAGTCCAGGGATGTGCTTTGGCCCAGCCAGCTGCAATCAGATGATGGACCAGAGCTATGTGAAAGCAGAGGCTATTTCCAGCTGCTGAACTGGTTTTTGTCCTTTTCGGAGGATCATGCTACATAGAGACCCTCAAAAAAAAGGGGTAGTTTGGTGTATACCACTGCACATGTGTTCTGGTGCATACAACCAGGCACTTCTCAAAATGCCTGCTGCGGACAAGCCCTTTAAAGCAACTGATTGCAGCCCAGATCCTCAGCATCACTGGCTTTATCAAAGAAACAAAAGCTTTGCAGTCCCAAACCATCCTCCCTAATCCAGTCTCCTTCGCCTTTAAGAATTTTATTGTGACTGACTACACTCTTTGGATGCAATTAATTAAATCAATGACCCTCTCGTAAATTTAAAAAATACATCTCCCATGTCTCTAAATCTCCGAATCCCAGCTGGGAAACTGGAAGGCGTGAAATACACAGTCATCATGTCATAGTCACAGAAGCGCTATTCTGGAGCTGTGGTTCTGTGATGAATGTCCCCGAGACACACACCCACAATTTGGTTAAGCCCCAAGGGGCATCTGGAGAACCCAGGAAGGAGGGGGAAGTTTCCGGGGAGAGACTGGGCTGCCTTAGGGTGTACTGTGGGGATCCCTGTAGAGTAGAGGGTCAGACAACAATGTAGGGCAAGGCCAGGGCTTTCCAGAAACTTCATAATGTACTTGTCTCCAACCATGGATTTGGAAAGAAATCCCAGAAATTCCACTAGGGCAGCTAGGAGGCCACATGGGCTGTGTCCTGCCTGTTTCTCTGAGTCGGGAGAGGCAAAAGGAAAAGATACCAATTGCATGCCTTCTCCTGCCAGGAGGCTAGACTGCTCAGACCTGGCGTTGCAAACTGCTGTCAATAAATGCCTCTCTATTGAGGACCTACAAAGTACCAGGCACTGACCTAAGTATTTGATTGCCACGTAAAGGGTGAGTCTGGTCCTGTGCTTAGTGATGGGCAGCCTAGAGGGATTGCAGACACACGAACGGGCAGGGCAAAGTGGCCCCAGGACAGGTGCCACTGGAAGGCACCCGTGGGCAACCTGCCTGCAGGGACACAGGCCTCTGGGGGATGCTGAAGCCATGAAGGGTGACTTAGGGTTTCCCAGGTGAAAGGTAAGGATGGAGGGATGGGTTGGAAGAAGGAAGCGTGTTCTCTGCAAGGGCATGGAGGTGGGAGAGAGTAGAGTTTGAGGAATAGGAAATCGTTCAGTGTGACCCAGGCTTGGGGGTGCTGGTGTGGGGCGGTGTGGGCAAGGTGCTGTCTCGGTGACCCTAGAAGGTGGTGGGAGTGACCCTAGGCTGAGGGGGAGGGGGCCGATGGGGCAGTAGGCTCGGGAAGTCAGTAAGTACACTTCGGTGCATTTGGGGAATTCAGTTTATTACTCAATTTGACACAGTATTGAGGTTGAGACTTTTCTGTCCCCTTTGGTTTTGGTAGATTCTATTCATTTTTCTTCTCTTTTCGTTTTGTTTTGGTTTGGTTTTGGTTGGTATTGTTCCCAATCCACTGAGCATTATATTTCAGAAAATACTGTTTCCTGAATTCCCTGGGTTTTCATCACAGCGATTATTTTCTTTGGGACGAATCAGGGAAAGCCCCATTTCCCGCGTGCAGGTTAGCCCTCGGGGCCTCCCCCTTCTGATCTCCGTCCCAGGAAGGGAGGCTCAGCAGACTGCCTCGAGAAGGACCACGGGCTTGGGTGGAGCGCTATGCTGCACCACCTCTCTCAGTACCAGCCGCATCACATATCCTGGGCTCCCGACGGGATTGCAGGGGCTGGCTGGAGTATCTCACTGGTTCCCACCCAACCTTGCAATGTGGGTGTTATTTTCTTGATCTCACCGATGAGGACACCAGGGGCTCTGAGAGAAAATGTGGAACTGTGGCATCTACGGAGGGGAGAGAGAGTCATGGTGTGACTCCAGCAAGGACCACCTCGACCCCTCCTTCTGATGGAGCTCGTGAGACTCTGGCTCCCGCAGAGAAACAAACACAGACTCTGCATATTCGTGGGTGTAAAAGGGAACCCCTGGTTCCTGGCAAGCTGGAGGCTCAGAGCAGAAAAGGCAGGGTCTGAGCAGGAGGGTGAGCTCTTTTCTTTTTGTTTGGCTACCCAAGTGCCCCAACCTTCCCAGAGCCACCTCAGGAAAATGACCCAAATGGTTTATTTAAAACTTATTGTTTTCAGCAATGTAAGTTGAAGGCAATCTTGGGCAAAAAGCATGCCTTTTACTGCGGGCCCATGAGAGACGGGAAGGAGACCCTGCTGCCCCCTCACTGCTCAGCCTCCCCACAAAGCGGCTCTGTCCTTCCCTAATCCCTGCCTATCCAGTCCCGAGTTTGAATGAGCGCCGTTTAAAAACCGCTGCTTGAAAATATTCTTAAATCTACATCTATTTTCAGCTTATGCTCAGTTCTTAGCATTAAAATAAACCCTAGCTCCTCATTACACACTGTATGAAGCAGAACCTCCTTTCATTTTGAAAACTGTCTCCTTCAAGCTCCAGGAGTGCTTTTCCATTTGCGGGGGAAGCCACATGATTTCTCGGGAGTTGTGTAGGTTCTGGAATCTGAAAATCTTGGGTTTAACCCCAGCTGGGTGGCATGGGGCTAATAGATATATATGTCTGCTTGCCCTCTGAGCATTATTGCTTTCATGGATTAACATCCACCTCGCTAGGATTTGGGATATTTAAGTCAGACATCATATGTGATGTTTTTCTTTCCCTTGAATTCTGAGTTTACAGCCCTGGGTCACTTGTCCACACCCTTCATGACTGTTGATCACCGACCGTATCCTGCTTGCAGTCCCACACCGCTAATCTTTCCTCTTTACAACCTGGGCTTTGGTAAACACAGAAGGAATGAACGCGCTTTGCTTATTCTGGGCTGTGCGGATCGCATAAAACTGGTCCTTTTCTCTTTCTCTCTTCAAGCTAATCCTGGCCCTGATCTTTCATCCAAGTAAGCAGACACTCATTCACTCCATCGCGGGGCCCTGCAGACCCTGCCCTATGGGTCTCGGGTGGGCGGATCCAGGTGCTTCCATCTGAGAGGAGATGCCTGGCCTGGGACCCCCCTGCCCCGTGGGTTTCTGCTCAGAGCAGTGTCCTGTGACGTCATCCATCAACACCCCTGCAGCCAGCACTTCTCTCTGCTGGTTCCCCCACCCCCATGTCAGTCCCGACAGGAAGACTCATGGCCCCCATGGGTCCTGGACCACTGATGTGAGGCCCCTCGGCTTCCTTTGACTCGGCCGCTGGCACAGCCCCAGGAACGGGAGTCCTTGATGGCACCTGGCCCTTTCTAGTCACCGACAAGGGAAACCTGACACACCATTCTCAGAAATGGAACTAAATTGTCAGTGAATCTGTCCCCATCTGGAGAAGAGAGGAAGGTTTGGGGTGGCAACAAAGGCTCCTTTGATATCTGTTAATTAACTACTTTGGACTCGGGGGTCTGGAGAGGCTTTCGTTTGACACACAAAGAATCTGGGGCAAGGAGGATACCCACATACAGGGTGTCTACCCTGGAAAGGGCTCCATGTAGTTACCTGTAGGGCAATTCAATTAAAAATAAAGAAAGGGGAAAATCTATGAGATTAGCTCTGGGAACAATGCCACTGATTGTGGCCAGGTCTAATGATTCCGAGTAAAGCAGATGTTAAATATTTTGATAACTCAGATCAGCTCCAATGTGAATCTTCTGTTTTTCTTCATTATCTCTGGACAGGGAAATGGTGAAACCTTTGACAGTCACATGCTTTGGTGATTTATTGAAATAATCATATAGAGAGCTGGGTTGTAAATACCCATAGGAAGGGGCACTGTTTATTAATGAGGACCAGCTGGTGTTGTCTACTTACCTTTCTGTCCTCACCTGTCCTTCCTGGAAGGGCCTTCTGCGACTGCAGAGGTTTCTTGGGCTTTTGTGACAGACTCAGGAGAAGGGGGAAGCATAGAGGGGCCCGAGCAGTATTAATGGGAAGGCCCTAGTGGAGGCTACTGGAGTCTTCTTGGAAGAGAGGAGTAGCTGAGAACTTGCAATATGTGAGCAAAAGTGATGTGAAGGACAAGGGAGAATTTCAGAAGTGTTGCCTGGACCACATGCCCCTTTAGGAGGGTACTTACGTCTGTGTGAATGAGTGAACCCAGGTGGAAATGCCGACATGTTGAAATGATTTTGGGTTGCCAGACCACATTCATTTGACCACAGTGTCACTCAGAGACTGGACTACTTGGGACACAGCTTCAACAGGGTGATAGACACTTGCCTGAAAGCGATTTGCTAGACTGAGCTATTTCACTTATTTGTTTTTAATGAAGCAAGTTTAAAACCTGGAATACTTTTAATATACTGAAATAGCAATATTAAAACATGAAGAAAACTCAATAAAATTTGCTATTTGAACAGCTTTCCAGATGTCTATTGTGCTAAGTCATGTCAGCCGTCTCTTTGTGACCCCACAGCTCGCCAGACTCCTCTGTCCATGGGATTCACCAGGCAAGAATACTAAAGTGGGTTGCATTTCGTCCTCCAGGGGATCTTCCCAACCCAGGGATTAAACCCACATCTCTTGCATCTCCTGCATTGGCAGGCGAGCTCTTTACCACTAGCGCTACCGGGGAAGCCCCTAAACGTCTGTTAAATGGAATAATCACCTCTCCTCTTCCTTCCTTTCCTTTCTCCGTCTGAGCGAGATGCCAGCTCTGTGATGTCTTGTTCACAGGAGGTTCCAGGGCCATCACTTGGCTCACCATAAGCTTTCAATATGCATTTGTTGAATGAAGGAAGGAATCAATGAAAAGTCAGGTTCTCAGTGGCTGAGGTTCCATGACCATTTATGGTAGAGCAAAGCCTCCCCAGCGTCTCTGAACACACACTTGTGAGTAGCTCAGATCTGAAATCTGGCCTTATTGACCAGATTCTTTGTAGACTTCCTACCCTTTCCGGTGCTTGCCATGACCCTTGACTCTGTCTTTACAAAGCAATAAGACTGCATTTATTATAATGTTGGTCACATTGAGGCAGGCCATAAAATTTGAGTGGTAGATATGGAATCATTTCATTTGAACATTTTTAGCTTCACATTTTTCAAATGGCCATTTGGCTCTGTATAGACACAATGAAAGAATTACGACCTTTGGCCAACTTTACTGAGCAAGGCAATAAAATACGGTTGAAGTATATAGTGCCTTTTGATTTTTTTTTTGAGAGTGGGGGATGTCATTATAGCTTGAATTATTCTATTTCATTGACAAGGACAGGAGCATTCTACAGAGACTGAAAAGTCCTTTGTATCAGCCTCTGAGCCTCTGGAAGGAGAAAGACAGGCTGTCTTGGGAATGTTCATCTATTGATACTTAAATATCCCTGAAAAAAGGAATCTCACATCTGCTTAGAGTCCTTCAGCCTCTCAAAGAGCTTCCCAGGTGGTGCTAGTGATAAAGAATCCGCCTGCCAATGCAGGAGACATAAGAGACACGGGTTCAATCCCTGGGTCAGGAAAATCCCCTGGAGGAGGGCATGGCAACCCACTCCAGTATTCTTGCCTGAAGAATCCCATGGACAGAGGAGCCTGGCAGTATAGTCCATAGGGTCATAAAGAGTCATACATGACTGAAGCAAATTAACAGCAGTTTCTCTCAGACTCCATCTTCCCTTTAAAATATGGAAATGGCATTACCCGTTCTGCCTTCTTTATGTCATAATTATGTGAACCAGTTAGGAAAATATATCTTAAAGTACTTTCCAGACTTTGAAGCAGCATGTAAATCTACCTCATGTTCTATTAGCTTAAAGTGACCCTACCTTGGACTCCTGGAGTATATATCATAGACGGCCATATGAAAAGATAAATCTTAATATTTGTTTTAAGAGTCAATAATACAACATTTGTCAGCCACATAATCATTATTTACTTACCAATTGCAGATTACTTTATGAGGATAATGACTTGGGTAATTGCTTTGTCATAGCAAGATATCCACACACTCATAGCCAACCATGTAAATGATAGCTTTTTAATCTCACAATTATGGAGCAGTGTGAAGGCTACCAAAGAGGTTGAGATGTAATTGCTAATTGCCAAACAGTGCACTGGGACTTTATTTATTTCCCATCATGACAGTTTAACGGCGGGATGGAAAGCAAGTAGTGTAATGTGGGAATGGTTTGCATATGTCTAAGGCGAAGACTCAGCCCCAGACTTTTCAGAGTTGCATTGTTTTAGCTTGTATTTTAATAGGACACTCTCCACCTGGAGATGCAAACATGTAAAGGAAAGGTTTGCCTTCAACTGTTTCAAGTGACGACCTAAGGTTTCAGGTAGGGTGGCCTGAATGTTACCTCTAGAACTGGTGCCAGCTTCAACAAGGGTCCTCAGAGAGAGGTCAGCCTAGAGGTCATACCTCTGATGAAGAGCGTTTAGATCAATACAGGAAAGGGGTCATTGACTCACATTCAACCCAATACATATCGATTTGGCTCTTTGTAAGGGTAGGACAGAATGGGGGTTGGGATTCTGGCTCCTATTTCTGGGCCATGTGACCTGGACTCCTCCTCTCTGAGCTTTAATTTCCTCATCTGTAAGACGGAAATGATAAAGAGAGAACCTTTATGGGCAGTTGTTGGGAGCAAGTTAAATAACATGATGCAGGTTGAGTGCTTAGAGCAGCTCCTGGCGTGTTGTCAGGGGGCTGGCCACATTGGCATATTATCCATCTGGCGTGACCTCATGCTGAAGCTTTCCTAGACCGACGACTTATGACTTTGTTTCTTGGAACATCACCCGTCTCACAGGGAGTTCTTAAATGTCTGACGTGCTGACAAGTGATGTTAACCTACCCTATCAGCTTGAAGCGTCCTGCCTTGGGGACTGGAACCTGACTCTGAGGATCAGTCACTTGCCTTACGTGGGGAACTTTCCATCTTGGCTTCCCTGAGGCTTGAGTTAGGCTCCCAGGAATACTTTACTTTTTAAGGCTCATGAATCTGATTCAGCTCACTGTGAAACCTCAGACTTCCAGCTTGGTCTACACGGACACCAACCTGCCCTTACTCAGAAATCCTTAGTCCAAAAGCACATACTCTTACACTTGAAGTTCCTACCTACTTCATTCATGGTCATGCCTCTCTACTTGCCAGGGTTTGAGTGAATTCCAGCCTCCCTTGCAGCTGTTTTGTTTCCATCCCACCTTCAGGTTCATGACCCATCCCCAAACCCACATGGGTCATGTTTATAAGTATATTCACCAGCAACTCAGGCAGATTTGCACAAATAAGACTTGATCTTGATGCTCAGGCCTTGATCTTCTTGGCCCCATTCTGTATTTCAGAGTAACAGCGCAAGCCACTAGCTTTCTTTGGAAAAGGTCAACATGTTTAAACGTGCCTACTCCAAAGCCTTCCAATGTGTTTTCCGTGTGGCCAGACAGGAGTTCTGCCCTTCTAAGAACCAGAAGTCTCCCATAGGAGTGGGGAAGATGGGCAATTTCAGAATTCTTCCCTTAGGAACAGTCCCGGGAAACTCTCAAGGGAAATTGTGTTACAAAATGTGAATTTACATTCACATTCGGATTTCTAGTTCTCCTAAAACTGTAGTCTCGAGAGGTTTGGATCCAGAGAAAAGAGAGACGTGGACAGAGGAAAAGGTCAGTGCTTGGAAAGGTGAATGACCTGGATCCAGGGGAAAGTCTTTCTCAGGTATCAGCTCTGGGTCTATGTGTTTTTATTGTAAAGTATTTTATGACCCGTTTTCATGATTGTGAATAGAAGCTAATCCACGATTCTGCCCATTCACAGGTCTGGAGAACATGACGTCTAGAGTTACACAAGCAGAAAAAGTGAAAGCTAGTCGTGTCCGACTCTTTGCGACATGGACTGTATAGCCTGCCAGACTCCTCTGTCCATGGCTTTCCCAGGCAAGAATACTGGAGAGGGTAGCCATTCCCTCCTCCAGCGCATCTTCCCCACCTAGGGACTGAAGCTGGGCCTCATGCATTGCAGGCAGTTCTTTACTGTAGCCCACACAAACAGAAGTGGTGTGTCTTAAATGCTTATCTTTTCAGCATAAATCCATGGGGCATGACTGCTCTAGTCTCATCTTTTGGTGACATCAAGGCCAAGTGCAAAGAAGATGCACTAATAAAGCAGAAAAGTCAAAGGGTATAGGTGTACAATTTTAATATCGAGAGAATGAGCAATATTCTTTTCCTGATGTGAAAAAAAATGAAAAAGACCTTGTATTCTAGGAAGGAGTCTTGAATTCTCTTTGCTAAGAGAGGATCACTTTGTAACCAAGCTTATTTGCATTGAATCCAGAGGTTCTGTGCCTTAGGGCCTGACCGTCCACTGGTGTCTTAGGAGAAGGGTCTGCTGGCAGCAGCTCCAGATGGAGATCCAGGACCTGGGTCTGAATTCCTCCACTTCCACTTGACCTTGGGCAAAGTTGCCAATATTCTTAGTCTCAGTCTCCACTTCTGTGAAATGGGCAGAGCAATCTAGCTGCCATGCAGTGATACTGTGGAATTGCGTAAAGGCACGGGAGAGATGCAGAGGAAATCGTGATCTCTCTCCCATCTTCCTCTTTCCTTTCCTCCCCTATCCTTTCTTTCTTTCCTCCATTTTTTGAAGAATTTTTCAGGAGGATGGGGTCAGGGGCAGGGAGAAAGTGGGATTTATTTGAAGATCTGGGTAACAGGAAAGCTGGAATATGTTTTCAGACCTCACTGAACAATGTTTCTCAGAGTGGGATCTGGGGACACCTCCATCAGAGGAATCTAAGGGGCTCATGTCAGCTGCAGGGTTCTACAGGCCACGACGAACCTGTCCAATCAGTCGCTCCCGGGGTCTGCCTGCTAATGAGCGTTGTGGGCCCCAGACATAGCTCAGGGCCGGCAATCATCACCCTTCTCTCTTCTGACCAAATCTGCTTTGTTCAGGGGTCCACTCCTCCTTGACAAAACTCGGGGGCAAATCCTGTTTGGTTTGAGCGGATCAGGAAGCCTCTTGTCCCTCTGCTGATGACAGGTTTAGCAGAGGGCAGGGGCCCAGTATTGACCAAGGGGATGTGCCAGGACAGAGGCTGGGGGTTCTGGAAAGCTGGCTTTCCTCCCTGGAAACCCCCTCTCTCCCTCCCCTGCATGTTGCTGTGTCTCTGTGATGCCTGGGCCTGGGGTCTGTCTTGCACCCCAGAGAACAGCCAAAGGCAGAGCTCAAGGTATCCTCACTGATATATCAAGTGTGATGGGGTTTTGGGGGGAGGCAATTTTAAAAACTGAGATATAATTCATAGAACATAAAATTCACTCTTGAAAGTATACCATTTACTGATATTTTTTAGTATGTTCCCAATGTTGGGCAACCATCACCTCTAATGCAGGAACACTCCTCTCATTCTGCAAACCAACCCACCCCTATGACAGTCTCTCTCAATTCTCCCACTCCCCAGCAGCTGGGAATGAGCAAGCAGCTTTCTGTTTGTATGGATTTGCCCGTTCTGGACATTTCCTATAAATGGAATCATTCAGTATGTGGTCTTTTGGTCTGGCCTTTTTTCCTTGGCATGATGTTTTCAAGGATCACATGTGTGTTAGCGTGAAGTGTCTGAAGGTCAGTGACATTCATTTTACCACTCAGATGAACCTATTCCTTTTCATGGGTGAATAATATTCCGTCATATGGATATACCACTATTTTTATCCATCTGTAAGTGTACAGACATTATTTCCACTTTTGGCTACCGTGAATACGCTGCTATGAACTTTCATGTATATGATTTTATAAGGACAAATGTCTTCCTATCTCTTGGATATATACATCAGGTGGTCCTTATACCTCCTAAAATATGAGCAGTATGGCAGATGGTCAGAGGTAGACTATGGAGTTTGATCACCTGGGCTCAGTTCCTGGCTCTAGCAATTACTAGTTTGGAGATATCAGGCTCGTAACAGGATCCCCTGCCTTGATGGGGGATCCCCCTTCTGTCAGATGGTGATGGTAGCTACATGGTCTCCACAGGTTCGCAGTGAGGATTAAATGAGTTAATCCATCAGTATGCCTTTGAACTCTACGTAATTAGTACTGTTAGAAAATGTTAGCTGTTGTTAATATTTCACCCACATGCCAGAAGGAACTCACTGCAGACACTCCTGCTCAATTTATTCATATCAAACTGGTCAAATTTAAAAAAGAAACTGGTCAGATAAGAGCAGGCATGTGGGGTGGGATGGGGTGGGAGGTGGGAGGGAGGGAGGTTCAAGAGGGAGGGGACATACGTATTCCCATGGCTAATTCATGTTGATGTATGGAAAACACCAGCACAGTATTGTAAAGCAATTATCCTCCAATTTAAATTTAAAGAAAAAAAAAAAAAGAGTGGGCAGTAGCACTGCCTTCTCAATTCTTTTACTTAATTCACTTTGGGCTAATTATTGAAAACACAAGCTTTTTCTTTCTATACAAAATACAAGCCCTATCTGCCTCATTGTTCTGTGGCTAACATGATTTCCTTATCAGAAGGCCCATCTCTCTGGACCCCTTGCTGCATATATACCTTGATGCATCTTTTGAGCTTCTCTTGTTCAAAGGTCAGCGTTTTCAAGTCAGGCTAGTGATGGCGTGGTTCTCCCAGCCCACCCCAATACCAACCAGTGTGAGGACTGATCCGCCCTTAATGCCAGGCCTTAGTCAGAGCTTCAAGGGAGAAATATGAGACAAGATATGGCCTTGGGAGTGGGTTGCTGTCCTCCATTTCGAGCTTTCCCGAATGTCATAATTAATGTGTTATAATTTATACCTAGCTCTGCCCGAGCCTGAGCGAAATGCACATCCTGGTCCCAGGGGGCACATGTATCTTGGCAGAACTGCAGCTCCTGGGCCCACAGTTCAAGCTTCCTTAGTGTTATAGACGCCTCCCTGCCAGGCCTGAACTCTGAGGCAGGTAGAGGATTTGATTTCAGTACATCGGGGTCTGGACCCGAGAGGCCTCCTGTTCCTTACTGACCTGTGTGAACACCTTGCTCTGGAAGGCTAGCTGGCACCCCGACAAGGGGACCCTGGACCTCATTTTCCAGCTCTGAGGCCACATCTGTACGTTTCTCCTGGCAGTGTAAGATCCTAGCTAAGGAGACAATGGCGATGCAGGGCCTGCCTCCATCGCTTTCAGCTGTGTGATCTAGGGCGACTTCCTGCACCTCTCTGAGCCTTAATGCCCTCATCCTTAAAAGAGAAGGGACAGCAGCAACTTTGTTGTTACTTTGTTGTTTTGTGGATCAAATAAGACAAAATAAAGTGCTTTGCAGAGTCTCTTGGACAATTCTCAACAAAGATGAGCTGCCAACCCCGTCACCCTGGGCCTGCGTCCCTGTGTGGTCCGCCCTCATTGAACTCGCGTCTTCATCCATCGGTCTGCTCCTTCTCCTGACTTCCCTCAATAAGCAGCACAGACCCTCCATTCCCGCAGAGCTGACGCACGTTCCCGATTCCTCCTTGTCCCTCACACCCTGGGGACCAGACCCGCTCTTCCTTTCAAGCCACCCACTCCATCTATTTTTTTTCCTGCCTCCTCTGTCCCCTGTCCCTCCTCCCAAGCAGTCATCACTGGGCTCTGGCCTGAATGCACACCACCACACACGCTGTCCCACTGCCTCCAGGCCTGCCTTTCCAAACCACAGCCCTCACTGCCTCCCACATGCTCGGAGAACTCCGTGGGGACCCCTGAAAACATCTGGGCCTTCCCACCCTGACCCAGACTATGGTCTGGTCTCCTGGCGGCCTCTTTCCTACACGTGGAAGGAGCACTGGGCTTCTCCAGGTGCGCTCAGGCCTCCCATGTGTGTTCACTCTGCCTACAGCTGTGAATGCCCCCTCTGCCCAGCCTGGACTCAGAGACCTTTATTTTGACCCTCTTGTCTGGGAGAAGCAAGTGGCACCCAGGTTTTCAGGCTCCCATTGCTTTCCTCTGGCTATGAGCACAGTGTGTCTCTCTGCTGCTCAAGCATCTCAGCTGAGGTCTGCGTTGATGTTTCAGCATCTACAAACCTGACAGGACCAAGTGCAGGCCCCCACCCACTCTCCAGGCTAAGCAACTTGGCCAGAGTCTGTTTGGTTTATTGGGCTCCCACTTACAAGTCATTATAAAAACAAAAATATATTCTGCTACTGACAAAGCAGTTCCAGAATCCACAGTGAGTAGTCACTCAAGAGCCTGGAATGAGTCTCCTGCCAGGAGATGTTTCAACAGGCAGGAACAGAAGTGAAATTTAATTTCTCAGCATCACGTACGAGGGTCTTTTCTGTGATCAGGAGAGGGCCCTTTGGTCCACAAGATGGAGGAGGAGAGAATGGACATGGCTTTGGTGATGGAGGGGCAGCCTCAGCCCGAATGTGGTCAGTGCCCAGTAGGGGGCAAAAGGGCATTGAAGGGCACAGCCAAGTCTGGGAAAATCCTGATAAGTATCTGACCTCGGTCAGGGTCGACAGCCCTGAGCTTATGCTCAAACCCATCAGGCCTCACGTTGCCAGCACTGATCAGCTCGAGTCTCTAGTTCACTGGTGAAAACAACGATGGGTGTGCTCGACTCTTGCCCAGGCTGTGGAATCCAAAGCTCATTACAACCGGTTTTCGCTTCCAGGCCTGGAACGAAAACGCCGAGCTGCTGACGGCTTCCTACAAATTCCACGGTGTTTTGTTTAAGGAGGAGAAACACATCCAGCTCTTTCTATGGGCTCTCCTTGCTCCGTCAACCACACAATAAATTAGACGGGTCAAGCGTTGTAGATTTAATCTCACTGTGAACTGAAAACATAGTAGCTCTCCCGGCCATCGGAGAGTCCGCGAGCGCCCGGTGACCCCCCGGTGAACCGGAGGGGCTGGGGCGGCCGGCAGGTGCGCTGGAGGGACTCAATGTGACATTCAGCGCGGTTCTTTGTGCCCTTCTGAGAACTGCTGGGGAGCGCTTGGAACTGAATCCTCCAGGGCTTTCCCTCGCCGTCTCACAATTACCTGTGCCCAGCAGAAAAAAAAAAAGGAGAAATTGAGAAAGGGATGAGGGCAGCGGGAGGAGGGAGAAAGGGGCTGATTCTTGCAGAGATGAGGAGGTTCCAAACGAGAGGTTGACTTTGGCTGAGGAGCCAACGGGGTGGTCAAGGGCGATAGAAACAGCGTTTGGTGGAAACAAATTGCTCTCCGCTTGTGGGCGACACAGAGAGCCCCGCGTGGTCCTACAGGTTGGGGAGCGGGAGGGGAGAGAGTCTGAGAGTCCAGGAAGCCAGGTGGGATCGGCTGAGGGGGCAGAGGCTGGACGAGCCGCGTTGGGACCTGCTGCGGGGCACCTGCTCCCAGGACAGATTCCCTGTGACGACTTGAAGCACCCAGCATGGGGGAGCAAGCACTCTCTTCTGTGCGCTAAGGCTCAGGGGTTGGGAGGCGGGGTGCTGATGGCTCCCCTCCTCGCTCTGCACAGCCTCTTGCCAGTGACCCTTGCAAGGTGCCCACCTTGGGCACAAGCGTCCACAGGGGGGCTGGCATTTGGAAAGGTCGCTGGGGAACTCAGAACACAGTAATGAATCAACCCCCTGAACCCACTGGGTTTCGATTCTACTCAGACAAGTCTCCTTCTCCACGGGAAAGGGAGAGGGTGGCAGGTGAAGTCTGTTTTTGCATCACAGCAAAGCCCAGGGTGCCAGGGGCTCCAGGCCCGAGGCTGCAAGGACTCTCAGAGGGTGCAGTGGGGGCTTAGGGTCTGCAGGAGTCAAGAGCAAAAGAGAGAGGACTGACTGCCTGCCTTACGGGTACCCTTGAGGGAGACCTGACCCCCCTCTTCCACACCTGCCTGGGACTCAGCATCCATGCAGATGTGTGAGTGCTGATGCCCAGGTGCCCACCAGGCTGGAAATTCCACCATGGGTGGGAGTTGAACAGGTGCAGAGAGAAGAGCACGGAGCGACCCATCTTACCCACCTGGCACCTTCAACCAGGTGATATTTCAAAGTCAGTCCCCAGGACTAAGACTGATTTGTGGTCCCCGGAGAGACAAAGAAACACATGTCTAAAGGTTTTCCCAGATGGGTTGAGGGAACCATCTTCTGTCGTCCAGGGGAGTGCAGCCCAGAGGGAAGAGAGAAAGAGAGTCCACGTCTAGAGCAGGAGGAGCGCTCGCCGGGGCAGGAGGTGGGAGTCCAGACAGACGCTCGCTTGCCGAGAGCTTGGAGTACTCAGAGGGTCAGGCGCTGTGCCAGGCTCTGAGCATCCTGAGACACAGGATCTGCTCTGGCCTTAGATGGGCTCATGGGCAGCTCATGGTGCCCACAGCCTTAGAGTGTTCTAGTAAACCCCCGAGGCTCTCCTTCACCCTGAACCTCCTTCCCAGCCAGAGGCCAGCCGGGGAGACTGGATGGGTGAGTCACTCAGTACACAGGCTGGTCCATCTGACCCCTAAGCAGGGGCTTGAGGGCAGTCACGGGGTGCAGGGAGCACTGGCCTGGAATCCAGGGGCTGGGTTGAGCCCCTGCGCCCCCACTAGCTACCTGGGCAAATCCCTTCTCCAGCGTAAGCCCGGTTTCCTCCTCTAGGCCATGATGCAGATACCTTAGGGGCATAGACTGTGACATCTGAATTAGTCTGAAGCCTGTGGTCACTAGGCCACCCCCTCAGGTCTTCCCCAAACCCCTAGGTAGCCCTGAGGGCTGTTCTGCCACTTGGGGTAAGACTGAAACCCAGAAGGGGTGGGGAGACCTAAGGTTCCCACACTCGTCTTTTCTCTTCAGCATCATAAAATGACTGGTGGGACTATTTCCCAAAGGCCTCTCCCTGCCAGGTTCCAAGGGCTCTCTCTGCAAACGCCTTCAACCTGGAACAAAGATGCCACTCTGGTGGGCAGGGAAGGCACTTTCGGATGAGGCGCTGAGTCATCTTTGTCTATCTCAGGATACCTGAGAGTCCTGGCCGCTGCAGGACAGCACATTCAGAGCGTCTCTGGACAGAGAGGAAGGCTTTGTGGCTCCTGCTCATTTGTAGGATATCCGGAACCGCTCGTTTCGTGGGCCTGGGTCGGGGTCAGAGTGTAGGCACTGTGAAGGCGGCAACCTTGCCTTGCTCCCGCTTCCCCCAGTGACTGGCCCATCCCAGGTGCTCAGTCGGTGTCTGCTGGCAGATGAAGTGACCTGACCCTCTGCTCCCTCCTTGACGTGAGTTGGGGATGGAGAAGGTGGTGCTGGGGAGTGGTCCCCTCTGTCCTGCCCATGCAGTGAGGAAGAGGACTTCCCTCCCTGCCTAGTGGCTGGTCGTTCCTGAAGGGGAGCTTCACCTAGGCCTGGAGAGCCCACAAAGCCTCCATCTACTTTGTTGGGCTTTTCCTCCTGGCTCTGATTCCTAAAGGTCCACAGTCCTTTTTCTGAGCTCAGCCCTAGCCATGGACACAGACACAGACTTGCTGTCTAACTTCCCCTGGGAGATTAATTTGAAAGGGGTCCTGAGTTCATGTAAGTAGAGTTTCCCACAATGCATTACCTTTACCCTCACTATGCCCACCCCTGCACCTTGGCATCACTCAAGTATAGTGATAGCAATAATTAACGAATGCTTTGGTTTCCTGGCTACAGACAACATTAAGTGAAAAATGAAAGTGAAGTCACTCAGTTGTGTCCAACTCTTTGCAACCCCATGGACTGTAGCCTATCAGATTTCTCCATCCATGGAATTTTCCAGGCAAGAGTACTGGAGTAGGTTGCCACTTCCTTCTCCAAGACAACAACAAGATCAGGTAGAATTTGATCAGTCCCACCACAGACGTTTGGGAGAATTGCTTTGAAGGCCCGAGGAGGAGGGAGAAGAACCACCTGACGGAAGGCATCAGGAAAGATTTTATCTGATAATCCGGAGAAGAGCCCTACAGGACAGGTGTGGTCGTCAGGTACAGATGGAGGGAAGGACAATTAAGAGGAGGGCGTAGCATGAGAACTGGTTGTGTTCAGGGAATACCTAGCTGCTCCACCTGGGTGCAGAGCCAAAGGTGCAGAGAGATGTTGGTATGATCGTCACGGTCCCAGCCACCATCAGACCATCATGATGCTGACACTCTTGCACGTGACAAGCCGGAAGCAGGCACACCAGAATACTGTGACCATGTAGCGGGTAAGGACAGGAGGGGGTCTGGGTGCGTGTTGTGGGTGGCTTCAATGCCAGAGTCGAAAGTTGGCCTCTCTCCTAACTCACCTTGGCAGTGGGCAGCCACCTGAGATTTCTTTAAAAAAATGATTTTATTTATTTACTTCTTTTTGGCTGTGCTGGGTCTTTGTTGCTGCGTGGGCTCTTCTCTAGTTGCGGCTAGCAGGGGCTACTCCCTAGTTGCAGGGCAAGGGCGTCTTGTTGCAGTGGTTTCTCTTGCTGTGGAGCACAGGCTCTGCAGCGCGCGAGCTCAGGAGCTGTGGCACAGGGCCTTCATTGCTCCGTGGTCTGTGGGATCTTCCTGGACCGGGTGTCGAACTCGGATCGTCTGCATCGGCAGGCAGACTCTTTACCACTGAGCCACCAGGGAAGCCCCCTGAGATTTCTGGGCTTCATCTGCCTTTCCACTTTAGGAAAAGTAACCGAAAGTGGGTATTCTATTTCTTTTGATGAATTTGAAAGTCTTCATGGAGAGAATTCAGTTGCGATGACCCCACCTGCACTTCTTATCAACTGGGCTTCAGTAAGGGTTTCTCGTCAATAATTGCTCCTTCAACCTCTGAGCATTTAGAATGTGTCAAGACCTGACCCCCAGTCCCTCCACCCCAGCGCAGATCTGAGGCGAAGCAGGACTGGGAGATCTCCTCTGAGGAATGCTGGAGACCAGCACTCAGACAGTTCTTTGTAAAGGGCAGATAATAGATATTCGGAGCTTTGTGACCCATATAGTAATTATTCAGCTCTGCCACGTGGTTTAGTCGCTAAGTCGTGTCCGACGCTTGCGCCCCCATGGACTGTAGCCCGCCAAGCTCCTCTGTCCATGGGATTCTCCAGGCAAGAGTACTGGAGTGGGTTGCCATTTCCTTCTCCAGGGGATCTTCCCAAGCCAGAGATCGAACCCGGGTCTCCAGCACTACAGGAGGATTCTTTACCAACTGAGCTACAACGAAAGTGCATTATGTAAATGATGAGTGTGGCTGTTCTTCTGATAAAACTTTATAAAAATAGCTTGCGGTCTGGATGTGGCTCACGTGTCTTAGTCCGCTGACTTCTGGTATCAACGGTAGAAAGGTCTGGGACCCTGCTCTCTTTCCAGGCCGTGATACTTCACGGCTTTCATACACGGCTCTCACTGCATAGAAAAACTCACTTTTGTCTGACTGCCCAGATGCAGAGTTGGGGCTCCTGCTGGCTCCCTCTTGTCTCCAGAGATGGTGTCAGACCAACTCACTTCTGTCTTGACAGCCGTGTTGTCTTGGCCCCAGCACACATACCGATGGAGGAGTATGATGTAAGGCTGAAACATGCCTGAAGATGTTGGCTGTTAAGGGTGCAGGGAAGTGGGCCCCTGAGCTGCCTAACAACACCCAGCCCCTCCTTGGCCCCTCCCCATCATTTCACAAAAGGCCACCTGTCAGAAATTCCTCCAGTGGCCGCTGTTGACATTGCTGTCACTCTCTGTTGCTGAGTTTCCATCACGGATATGATGGGCAGTTTAAAAACGTGCTTAGAAATGCTGTCAGCCATCCTTTTGAGAAAAGCCTGCCGGGACCCGATTAAACAGGGCTTGTAGCCGAAGCCCTGCTTTTCTTGATGACACAGAGTAAGTGGCAGGTAATCCGCGTCTTAATCTCCTTGCGGCCCCGAGAGGCTTAGGGTAACCGATACCCCTGTGAATGCCACAGAGTCTGATTGAGTTACCCTGAAAGGCCAGCGCTTCTTCCTGCTCCTCTCCTAATGGAATGTACTCAGATAAAGGCACCTTGAAGTTGGCCACAGTCTCCTGAGATGTCGCTCTGAAGGGAACATTTGATTTCCCTTAAGCTGGGCCAATGTGACTTGGTGATTTTTTTCCCTGAAGCATTTCACCAAATGCAGCCACGTGACGGTACACTGGAAGGTGGGGGGCGGTGTGGGGTGGGGCGAATCCCCGGGGGCTAACCTGCTTCCTATTGTGGCTTTGGCCTTTGAGAGCAATTCTGACTCCTGGGGAAATTGCATGATCAGAATTCTTACTTTGGCCACCACGATTAAAATTGCTCGAGAGCTGCACTGCTTTTGACACAAAGGGCTAATAAACCCATTGGGACTGGAAGGTGCCTGGAACACGCTGGGGCTGAATGGCTGGATTCAGTCATTTGCAAGTTTGTCCCTGTGTCTCTGCCCCTTTAGCTGGGGACATGGAAGGCGGCCTGGAGAAGCAGACAGAGCCCTGGACTGGGCCCTTGAAACCTGGCCGTGGGCCTCTGACCAAGTTGTTGACTTGCTGTCTTGGTCATCTACACCCTATACCCTCTCTTGGCCCATCTGTAAAATGGGGCAGCTTCATGAAAATATCACTCAAGTTTAGAGCCGCCAGAGTTAGCAAATGAAAACAGCAGACACCACGTTAAAGCTGAATTTCAGATAAACAAGAAAGAATTTTTTAGCATCGGCATGCCCCGTGTGGGCTTCCCCGGTGGCTCAAGGGTAAAGAATCCGCCTGCCAATGCTAGATACACAGGGACTCGGGCTCTATCCCTGGGTTGAGAAGATCTCCTGGAGTAGGAAATGGTAACCCACTCCAGTACTCTTGCCTGGAGAATCCCATGGGCAGAGGAGACTGGTGGGCTACAGAGTCCAGCAGTCCATGGGGTCACAAAGAGTCGGACACAGCTGAGTGAGTGAGCAACAACGGCAACAATGCCCCCTGCAGCACCCGGGACCGATTTCTACTGAAAAATTACCTGTCGTTTATCTGAAAGTCAAGCTTAACCAGACGTCCTGCATTTATCCTTCAGCCCTGCTCATGTCGCCGCCCCCTCAAGTAGTTTCTGAATTTCTACTGTGGGGCACATGGCTTTTCTTTGATATTCAGGGCTTTAGGTAGCCACGCAAAGGGTTCATGTGAAATGTCTAGCTCATTCTGGGCAGTTACCCTCCCTGACTTGAACTCACGCTTTTTTTGAAACATTGGTTAGTGACAGCGTCTCCCAGTGCCTAATGGAGTCCTTGGTGCCAAGTAGGTCCCCAATGAACATTGGTTCAACAAATGAATGAATGGTCTCCTGCTTAGTGGACCTCACCCCTTTCGACCTCTGTTTGACCTTCTCATAGCCCATGCTGCAGTCAGATGCGGTGGCCAGATCTTCCCACACACGCCCCTTGCTTTCCAGGTCACTCTGCCTCTGCTCGAACGGTCCTCTCCTCGGCACCCACCTCCCACAGCCACAGGCAGCCTCGCACAGGGGGCAAGATCTCGAGTGCTGGAGCCTGCGGTTGAGTCTCGCTTCTACCACTGTGTGTCTTTGGGTAATTACTTTAACTCTCTGTGCCTCAGTTTTCTCACTAATAAATGGGGGTAACAAGAACACCTGCTTGAAGGAACAGAAGTGCTAATACGTGTATGGCATTTAGAAGACAGAGCGTGACATGTAATGAGTTTTTAAAAAAATTTTAGATAAGTTTTTATTTATATATATTATAAAATGTATGTTTTTTACAATTTTATACAATTTTTATACAATATAGTTATTACAAAATATTGGCTACATTTCGCTGTTGTGCAGTACATCCTTGAGCCTATCTTACGCCAGCAGTTTCTGGCTCCCACTCCTCCACCCGCCCCTCCCCTCCTCCTTCTCCCTGGTAACCACTAGTTCCTGCTGTGTATCTGGGAGTCTGCTACTTTTATGTTATATTCACTAATTTTTTTGTGGCTTTTAGCTTCCACACAGAAGCAATATCATACAGTATTTCTCTTTCTCTGTCTGACCTTCCCCACTTAACATAATGCTCTCCAAGTCTATCTATGCTGTTGCAAATGGCAAAAGTAATAAGGACTCTGACTCCGTTCCGTCTACAAAGCCAAATCTCAATCATCCTATAAGGGCCACCTCCTCCATGAAGCACTCCTGACTGTCCTCCTCCCTACCCCTCAGGTGGAAGCAGGCTTAGCTATATTTCTTGCACCCTCCTGCCTGGTCCTTTGGGATAAAGGATAAAATGAACTGTAATTATTTCTTCTCTCTCCTGTAGATTCTACAGTTCTTGTGGGAGGGATCAACTCTACTAGCCTTGAGTGTCTAACTGAGAAATTAAGAGTATGGTATTGCTCATCCTAAGAGGTGTTTGTATCTGATGCTTTCATCAAATAGCTAGGAGATCTGTGAAGGTGAAAAGGAAGATCCAGTTTAGAATAAGACTGAGAAGGGTGCCCATTCAATCCTCACAAAGGGATGCAGTTTGGTGTCATAGAAAAAGCAGAGAATCTGGGACCCATAGAAGCAGCTGGAAGCCCGCTCCATCCTTTCAGAACTTAGGACCTTCAGAACCTTCCATTTCCTCATATGAGAAAGGGGTAAGGATGCTTCCTCCTGGGGATGAGGTGGGGAAGGACTCGGATTGAGAGGGGTGGAGAACACCTATGAAGAGTTTAGCACAAAGAGGGGCTGCACAAAAGTGTGTTGCCTAGCTCTGCAGGGCTGTGCAAAGCACTGTTATCAGCTCTGATACATGGTTTGGGGGCTTTTCTAAATGCCCTGCTTGTGGCTAAGCTCAGGCAAGAAGCTGGGATGGCAGCCTGGAGTCCTGATTCCAATACCAAAGGGCAAGGGAACATGTGAAAGCCCATCCAACACCCTGCAAAAGAGGAGGGCAGTCTGCTCAGGCAGAGCAGTGGAGGGCAGCTGACATCTCGAGTCGCCGCCTGCCTTGCCCACATGGACTCCGACGAGGGGGCTGGGAGCATCGGATCTGCCAGCCTCTCTGTCCCACTGCGCTTCTCCGGAGGCTCGGAGCCTGATATATGGTGCACACGTTCCCTGCACCACCAGCTACTCAACCCAAGGATAAAGGTCATTCTGAGCTTCAGTGGTTTGAGCTAGTAAAGATTTTTATAAAAACTCACTGTCTTGATTTGTGTTCAAGTACTTTAAAGTTCACATATTTCTTATTTGAACTTTGCTGGCTGTAGTCATTTCATCCACAATCAGCCTGGATTGGTTCTGCTTATTCAGAGCCCATCAATCACAGAGGACCGGACTGTAGCACACACCGCCCATGCACTGGCTTCGCCCCAGGCTAGCCGATTTATCTGACATTTAATAAGGAGTTTTAGATTTTGCAGCTTATCAGAAGAGCGCCGTGCAAGTGCAGTTGAGCTGGTGAATCCCAAATAAGCGGGCTTGCACAGGAATCGCCTTCTTTCAACCCAGACTTTGTGCGTATTGGGACATTCTATCGTCCCGCCTTTGCTTTTGTTATGCCTTCTCTCCTTTTCCTAAAATGGTTTGAAGGTTAAAATCATTTTGATGTTGAGAGCTCGTGGGGAGGCTTCCAAGGCCAGCTTTGCCATAGACAGAAGCTCTGCACCTGAAGACAAGGATTGAGAAGCTCTGCTGTCTGCTGAAAGCTCAGGTTAGCGAAGAGGGTCAGAATGCCCATTCTGTGCCAGCCAGGGTACCAGGCATGGTGTGATGAAGATGAGGTCCCTGCCCTGAAGGGTTGTGCGGTGTGGTGGGTGAACAGACGTGGACGTAAATAACTCAAGTCCCAGGTGGGCTCAGCTGCCCTCTCTAATAGGGGTATAAACAATGCATAATGGGCTTGTTGGGGGCAGGTAAGAGATTAATATTCTTCCAGATCCAAGCCTTTTGGTTGAGACTCAGACGATGAGGGCATATTGACATGTTTGACTCCATAAGGAACTCTGATGTCCACGTTAAGCTACTTGCCAGTTTCTTCTGACGATCAAGACCAATGTGTTCAATCGATTTCCCGCTCGCCCTCTTACGGTCAGTTTGATACTCTTGGGCATATTATGTATGTTTAAACTGCCTGGCTTGGTTTTCTATCATAAATGCTCTTTAGGACCAAAGTTTCATTAAACATCAGAGTACCGGTTGGCAGGGCATTTTTATAGGAAAACATGGATCCTGTGCCGCTTTCGTCAAGTCAAACCTAATTTCTGCATTTTTCTTTCTTAGGATTTTCATTACCATTTTAGGGCTTTCAATTTCTAAGTTCAATACATGTGTTGACAGCTGTATATGAAAGCTACCCTCACTAATGTTGGTTGTTTAGTTTTTCTAAGAAATCGAATTTTACAGGTTCCTCTGATATTCTTCTTATTAAGTTCTGCCTCCATAGCATCAGGAGGGTTCCTACAAGTTTGGTCGCAGAGTATCGCCACTGGTCTCCTAAGGAGCCTGTTAAGAGTTACCGTTTCTCAACGACTGTCCCTGAGATTCTAGTTAGCATGGCTGAGGTTGGAGCCACAAATGCTCAAGTTAATGGAAGCCCACTGGATTCCCATGTGGGTTTTTTTTTTAATAATTAAAAAAGGAATTATTTATTTATTTGGCTGCACCCTCCAGCATATGGGATATCTTAGTTCCCCAACCAAGGATCGAACCTGTGCCCCCTGCAATGCCCATGCCTGTTAAAGGTGGGGGGCAAGCCCTGAGCATTACCCTTCCGCAGCCTCATCCAACCCCAAGCTTGGTGCTGACTCCTACCCAGAGCCCCCCAAGGAACATCAGATCTCAGGAGGCAGCTGGTGCCTCCTAAGCCCCCTCAGACGACTCCAGGTGCTACACACCCCACCATGTCCAAAGGCAAAAGCAGTGTCTCCTCCCTAAACCCATTCTCCCACTGAGGTCTCACCTGAGTGAGCCTCACCCATGACAGATTCCTCCCTCTCTCTACTCTCGCACATCCATGAGCAACTACATCCCGAGAGTCCACCTCAAAAACAGTCCATCTGTTTAGGCATCGGGGCACTTCTCTGAACCAGGCAGTCCACCTCTCACCTTGGCTGGTGAGCACTCAGTTCTTGCTGTACTTAATCTGTTCTCTACATTAAAGGCACAAAGTCTTCCCTGGTGGCTCAGCTAGTAAAGAATCTGCCTGCAATGTGGGAGACCTGGGTTCCATCCCTGGTTTGGGAAGATCCCCTGGAGGAGGGAAAGGCTACCCGCTCCAGTATTCTGGCCTGGAGAATTGCATAGACTATATAGTCTATGGGGTTACAAAGAGTCAGACACAACTCTGGGAGACTTTCACTATTTTTTCACTTTAAATGCAGAATGATTTTTTTCTAAATGGCCAATCTGACCTCGCTGTTTGTCAGTATCAGAGCCTCCAGTGGCTCCCCATCATCCTCTGAATGGGGCACATCCTTCCCTTAGAAGGCCTTTCACACCCTGCACATCACCTGCTTTCTCAGTCTCCTCCCGCCCTGGGCTTCTCCCCACCTTCCCGGACCAGGTATGCGGGGCTTCTTCCGGGACATCTGACTTTGAGCTCACAGCTCCAGACCTGCCATCCCCTATGCCAAGAACACTGCCCTCTGCTTTACCTGCACAGGAGACCCCCCCTCCTCACTCATGTCCCAACTAGGCCTCTTTATTTCGCAGGGTGGGGGGAAGGCAAATATAAAAGTTTATATAGTTGTAAAATGTCTTAGCTACAAAATATAGAACCTTTGTTCTAGAGAGATTACATTCAGTTCAGTTCAGTCGCTCAGTTGTGTCCGACTCTTTCTGACACCATGGACTGCACCACGCCAGGCCTCCCTGTCCATCACCAACTCCCGGAGTTTACTCAAACTCATGTCCATTGAGTCGGTGAGGCCATCCAACTATCTGATCCTCTGTCATCCCCTTCTCCTCCCACCTTCAATCTTTCCCAGCATCAGGGTCTTTTCAAACGAGTGAGTTCTTCGCATCAGGTGGCCAAAGTATTGGAGTTTCAGCTTCATTAGTCCTTCCAATGAATATTCAGGACTGATCTCCTTTAAGATGGACTGGTTGGATCTCCTGCAGTCCAAGGGACTCTCAACAGTCTTCACTAAAGCATCAACTCTTCAGCGCTCAGCTTTCTTTATAGCCCAACTCTCACATCCATACATGACTACTGGAAAAACCATAGCCTTGACTAGCCAGACCTTTGTTGGCAAAGTAATGTCTCTGCTTTTTCATTAAAGGTAAACAAAATTTCTGTGTACAATTTCTCATTAAGCCCAGACTAATACTCTAACAAGGTTCTGTCCTATTAACAGGGAGAAAAAACAAAGTTTGTTTGTTTACCAGCTTACCTTTGATATTAAAACTCAATTACTTTACACTCATTTCAATTTTAGCTAGTCCTAATCACACGTAAAATTCCTTTCTAAAGATTGGCCTTTTCCCCCAACAAACATTCTGCAGCTTTCTTTCTTTCTATTGTTTCATGTCCTCTTCTGAGAAGTGGATCTCCACCTCCCTAGGTCAGCTCCTCTATTTTATGTCTCAGACACTGGCCATCCTGTATTAAAATAGCCTGTTCATTCACTGTTACCCAGCTGGAACCTACAAAGGCAGGGCCCCATGAGTCTGGGTCTCTGTTATACAACCAATACCTGGCACCAACGTTAACACAGAGGTGGAATGAAAAAAAATTTTTTAAATAGTTATTGGAGTATAGTTGATTTACAATGCTGTGTTTGTTTCAGGTGTATAGCAAAGTGAATCAATTATACATACATATATACATATATATATATATTCTTTTTTAGGTTCTTTTCCCATGTAGGCCATTACAGAATATTGAGTTCCCTGTGCTATATAGCAGGTCCTTATTAGTTATCTATTTTATATGTAGTACTGAATATATGCCAATCCCAATCTCCCAATTTATCCCTTCCAGAATGAGACAAAACTGCTGATTTTTGACCAGCCATTTCACAATGATTCAACCTAATACTTGCCATTCATACATTTTTGTATGATGTAAACACAGTATCTCTTTGTTTTAATTAGAAAGTCTTTGTCAGTAAACTCCTCAAATGGAGTTTACTCCTCAAGTTCAACTGCTTGCATGAAGCTCACAAACTGGAATAAAAGAAAGGCCCAAACTGGATTATTCAGTGAATAACAAGAAACATCACCAAGGAAGACATCCCATTCCTTCAACATGAAGTTTCACACCTGAGGGGCATCCGAGAGGCCACTGGGGGAGAGGGTGGGTGGGACAGTGAGGGAGATTTGTTTGAAGAGGACCTCAAAGAAGATTCTCCCACTTTCACAGAATCTATGCCACAGGAGTAAACATTCACGTGATAAGATTGCACCAGTTACATCCTTGTTGGCAGAATACATCCCCTCCAGTGAAAATACGATTTGAGAATAACTACTTTAGAAACCTACTTTTTTACTTTCAAGATTAAACATTCTCAATGGCCATGTTGGTCTATGGGAGACTTCTATGACATTTGAAGATAAATAACTATTTGGTTTCCATTTCCTCTCTGGCCCTCTTACATGTGCTGAGAAGGTATAGGTCTGCGGAAGCATTTTCCCCTTAGATCTTAGTTAGCAAGAGGCTGCCATCTATAGATCCTGGGCCCAATTACACACTGTTTTAAGAGCGGAAACTGCAGGACTGTGGCTCTCGTGGGTTTGTGTAAGTTTCATACCTCTCACCTCTGAAAATCAGGATGGTAGGTTTTTAATGGGATTTTAGTTTTTCATTTAATTTAATTTGCTTTATTTTGCAAAAGATCTTGAAGTCCGTATTATGAGGATCATCAAGCCTCCTGTTCCGCAAATGGAAAAACTGAGGTCCCCTGAGGATGAAAGGACTTGCTGCCCCAAATTACCCGGATGTCAGGGCACCCCTGGGGTTTGCACCAAACCTGACCTTTCCTCTCATTCCAGGCATCCGCTTTTTGCTTGTTTGTTTCTTTGCTTTAGGCCTTCTTCTTTTCTTTTTTTTTCCATTATTATTATTTTTTGGCCATGCCTCTCTGCTTGTGGGATCTTAGTTTTCCAACTAGGGATTAAACCTGGGCCCCAGTGGTGCAAGTGCTGTGTTCTGACCACTGGACCACAGGGGAGGATGACATTTCTGTTTTCTTAATACAGGAAAAGCAAGGCTCTCTCAGCATGGGGGTGCACCCTGAGACAAATCAAGTCCAGCCGAGGTTGGTGCCACGGAAGCTGGGTCCCTCCACCTACCCGAGGAAACGGTTTCCATTTCAGAGTTTGTCTTTGAAACAGGTGACTCAAGCCTCCCTTAATCTTTTAGACAAAACTACAACAACAGCAAAAATAACTGGGTAAGCAGGGTTGTGATGGGGAACAGGATTTATAAGCAGGGTTGTCTTCATAAAATACCTTTGTATTTAGCCATAATATTATGAAAACTGGAATAAAGTTATCATCTTCTAAGTAAGAAAAAGTGGGTGGACAACGCAACTTTAAAAGAGCCATATTATGCAGAAACAAAGGGCTACCCTCTAGTTTTAAATCCACAGTGTTCCACGAAATGCCTGTTCCCTGCTGGTTCCCAGATGCCAGGCCTTTAACAAAGGCGCCCTTGTTGCTTGGGACACGTGCCTAGCTGCGTTTCAGAGAGAGGTTTTCAGGGCACACATGTGTAGCCTTGTCCCCCTTCCCCCATTCGTGTGATCTATCTGGTTATTTAACTTATATGCAGAGTACATCATGAGAAACATTGGGCTGGAAGAGGCACAAGCTGGAATCAAGATTATGGGGAGAAATATCAATAACCTCAGATATGCAGATGACACCACCCTTATGGCAGAAAGTGAAGAGGAACTAAAAAGCCTCTTGATGAAAGTGAAAGAGGAAAGTGAAAAAGTTGGCTTAAAGCTCAACATTCAGAAAACTAACATCATGGCATCTGGTCCCATCACTTCATGGGAAATAGACGGGGAAACAGTGGAAACAGTGTCAGACTATTTTTGAGGGCTCCAAAATCACTGCAGATGGTGATTGCAGCCATGAAATTAAAAGACGCTTACTCCTTGGAAGGAAAGTTATGACCAACCTAGACAGCATATTGAAAAGCAGAGACATTACCTTACCAACAAAGGTCTGTTTAGTCAAGGCTATGGTTTTTCTAATGGTCACGTATGGATGTGAGAGTCGGACTGTGAAGAAAGCTGAGCACAAAGAATTGATGCTTTTGAACTATGGTGTTGCAGAAAGAAGACTCCTGAGAGTCCCTTGGACTGCAAGGAGATCCAACCAGTCCATTCTAAAGGAGATCAGTCCTGGGTGTTCACTGGAAGGACTGATGTTGAAGCTGAAACTCCAAAACTTTGGCCACCTCATGTGAAGAGTTGACTCATTGGAAAAGACTGATGCTGGGAGGGATTGGGGGCAGGAGAAGGGGATGACAGAGGAAGAGATGGCTGGATGGCATCACCGACTCGATGGACCTGAGTTTGAGTGAACTCCGAGAGTTGGTGATGGACAGGGAGGCCTGGCATGCTGCGATTCATGGGGTCGCAAAGAGTCGGACACGACTGAGCGGCTGAACTGAACTGAAGCTGGTGAATATTCCTTTTTTCTTGCTTGGAAGAAGTTGGCCTGAGATAAAACTGGAGGAGGCAGGCAGGATGCAGGCAACACAGACTGGAAGTTCCCTGATGTGTGCGGGGGTGGGGTGGAGGCTCTCCCCATGATGGACAGCACACTCTGGCTGCCCCTGGTCCCTCAGCGTGGGAGCGCCAGGGGGTGGGGGGCTCGGTGTGGGTGAGCTACAAGGCAGCTAGAAAAACAAACCCACGTGGAAACCTTGTCGCAGTGAAGGTAGGCTCGGCCCATGGGGTCTGTGTGTTCCCTCTCCCCTTCTAAGGGGAGAAGGGGACGGTCACTTGTCAGGGTCCTTTGTGGGGCCAGAGCTGTCGCTCCTGGCATCTGTGGTCTCTGCCTCGCCCTGGGTCCTGCCTGCTCCTGCGCATCACTGCCCTTCTCGATGCCCCGCCCCTCCCCGCATCCTTTGTGTACATCCCCCTCCCTCTCTGTGCAGACAGGCCTCCATCCTCACCTGTCCTTGGATCCCGCTCATCCATCAGGATCCGCTGATACCTTCATTCCTTGGGAAGCCTATCCTGGGCTTAGCTCCCAAGCCGGATTGATTGCCTCTGTCCAGACTGCTGGAATCCCACGGGCACTGCCTCCCTCTGGTTCTTAGCGGTCGGCACCATGATCCTCTGAACGTGTGACACGCCCCTGCACAGTGCCATGATCCCTGAGAGGACCAGGACTGTGTCTGTTCATTTTTTCTCTTCCTAAGGTGGAGCTGGGAGCCTGCCATGCACGAGAAGCCACAGGGCATTGAATGACTGAATGGGTGATGGGAGTGAATGGGTGGCGGGCGGTGGACCCCAGAGGGTGTTTCTGAGCAGGGATGCTGGGTAAGGGCATGTTGTCTTGGGATTTCACTTTTGATAGCTTAGGGCAAGGGTCGGCAACCTTCTTCTAGAAAGGTCAGCTAGTAACTATCTCAGGCTTTGTGGGCCAGATGGTGTCTGTCCTATCTACCCAACCCAGCTGTTGTTGGGCAAAAACACCCAGAGATCATATACAAACAGAGGTCCATGATCATGGCCCAAAAAAACTTTATTTACAAACACAGGCAGATAGCTAGAGTTAGCCCACTGGCCAGAGTTTACTCATACTGGCTTGGGGTGGGGGCAGAACTGCTGTTACCATAGGTAGATTTTCCCTTGTTGGTTGAACCTCAGTATGGCCAGGGGTCTCTGGGGGTCTCCTGGGCAGGGGCACTTGTACTTGGCTTTCTCTCTCCTTTCCTTTGGGCAGACATGAGAGGGGTCTCGGAACTGGTTTCCAGCCCTTTAGCTAGCTTCTCAGTATTTTCTGTGTCTTTTTGCCCTAGGTAATTCTAAGATGGATGTATCGCCTCTAGAGCTGGGGAAAATAGGCCAGCAGAGGCTCTGGTTATCTGGTGTCTCCCCCACAACCCGCTAGGTGGGCTGCCTCTCCCCCTCCCCTGTCCCCAAGCCCTTCCCTGCATCTTCCGTAGGGAACTGTGACAACGCCGGTGGCAGTCGATGCTTAAGGCCACATCAGAAAACCATCACAGCCTGAAAAACAACAGTTATGCTGATTTTTCTCAAGGATGGAGCTCTCCTCTGCTGTCCTTGGCAAAAG